>NW_025111033.1:0-600000 GCF_015476425.1 Leptopilina heterotoma
CCATCTTACGTACTCCATAAACTGGGGTGCGGTGCAATAATTGGGGGGGGGGAAGAAATTTGAAAGGTAGGTCTTCCTCTGCTTCTTCAACGTTGGGCTCAGTAGTTTGTCTATGTGTTTATCAATTCCTCTTCCTCAAACGTGGGCCTATATTTTCAATACGGTGGCGTTCGTCAGCCTTCGTGGACGCTCTTGGGAGGAAACGAGGGTTCCTCCCGTCCTAGAAAATGTTTCCGCCTAATGCATCACGGTGCTTGTGCTATTTGACGAGCGTTTCTTGCTCTTTTCGATACATGTTTTCTTCGAGACATATTAAACTACTACTAATTAAAAATTGCAATGAACTTCTGTATTTATAGTGAAATGAAGCAATCAAATCCTCTTCTATATCTTCCTTCATTAAAATTACGGTCCTTATCATAACAACAAATCCATATTTGTCAGATTTCCAACATTCTGAACATAAATCGCGAAATTGAGTATAACTCATATCTGTATTAACATGATCTTCGTATGCATGTTTCAGATTCTTTTCATCTTGTCTAAATAGAACCAATAAATTAACATTATCTCGAACTAGATGTTTAGGAATACGAGCATACGTTTGACATAAATAGAAACTGTCAACATTTACATGTCTGCCCATACAAAAGAAAGCTCTAACATTATCTTGCTTTTCACAAGCAATGTCATCAAAAACGAATATTGAATTTGCTTTAGCATCTTTTGGAGATACTACTTCTTCATGTTCACTAAATGGAAAATACTCAACACCATCTACCTGACTGATTACATTTTCTAAAAATTTATATTTCGGTTGCTGTAGAGATTTAGAGTAGAGGTAAATATTTTCAAAACTTAGACCATTTGGATGTATTATTAGGGAAAGAAGAGCATTTGTTTTACCACAATTTGAGGGGCCACAGAAAACTGCTCGAATGCTATCTGAAAACAGACTACCGTGACGTTTAATCTTTTTTTCAATAGTTTCAACATCTATACTAGAGATTGGCAGTGCGACAGGTTGTTTCGTGAACTGCATCTTGACAGTAACTGCTCAAAAATCTATAAATACCTAGCTTTTATAGTCAATTTGTCAGTTTCACGTCAACCATTGTAGAGTGAAGTATGATTCTGCATCAGGAGGTGAAAAAGGTCGCTATCAAGGAAAAGGTTTTAATCAATCGTAATCATTAATAGTTTACCGTTTGAGTTACTTTACCAGGATACCAATTCTGTGGGCCTGGTACAACGTTGGCTAAGCGTTTTGTCACGAGGTGACCAAGGAATTAATCCACTGGACGCTGCATGTAAACAACACGACATTGCTTATTCGCAAAATCGTGAAAATATTCAAGCTAGAAACGAAGCAGATAAAGTATTAGCTAAGAGAGCTTGGGAACGTGTTACAGCTAAAGATTCTGGTGTAAGTGAAAGAGCAGCTGCTTTAGCTATATCCGGAACCATGAAAGCTAAATCAAAGTTAGGCATGGGAATGAGAAGAAAAAGAAAATCATCTATAAAGAAGAAGAGTAAAACAATGTGTAAGAAGAAGCAAATAGCGCTAAGAAAAATTGTTGATGCTGCACGAAAAAGTATGGCTCCTGGTAATAATGCTGAAGAATCAATTCGAGCAGCTATAGTTGGTGCACGAAAAGCAATAAAAAATGTTGGTGGTAAATCCAAAATTTTATCACCTAGAATTCTTCCTGTACCTACTAAAGTAGGTGGAATTTTACCGCTAGTTCCAATTTTTGCTGGACTTAGTGCTTTAGGAGCACTTGCTGGAGGAGCTTCAGGAATAGCAAGGGCTGTTAATAAGGCTAAAACAGCTAGCGAACAACTTGCAGAAGCTCAACGTCACAATAGATCCATGGAAGCCATATCGCTTGGAAAAGGATTACACCTTAAACCTTATCGACAAGGACTTGGTCTCCACTTAAAACCCTACATTCAAGGAAAAGGAATTAAAAAACGAGCATCAAGAAAAAAGAAGCAAACAACAAGAAGCAAAAAAAACTTGTTTTGAAGCTACCTCACCGTCCATTAACTGATTTTGATTTGTTGAAGTATGCCAAAGCTGCCAAAATACCTCATTTTCGTGGTATTTTTATGCGAAATGAACTACCTGTAAGTGGTCCTTACAAGTATGAATCAGGAATAATTAATCTTGATAATAAAGAAGGTGCTGGAACACATTGGGTAGCATATAAAAAATTCAAAAACGAAACAATGTATTTTGATAGTTTTGGCAACCTTGCTCCACCAACAGATCTTGTCATTTACTTGGGTGATGGTATCTTAATAAAATATAATCATAAAAGATATCAAAATTATGATACATTTGTATGTGGACACTTGTGTCTCAAATTTTTGTGTAATCAACTAAATATTAAGAGTTGTTTTAACCTTTATAAGACTGTGTAACACCTGTAAGCTTTCAGTATAAAATCTGACAGCAATATGAGTGATTCGTTTACTTTAACGTTAACAGGAAATACTTGGTACTTGGTCTTGTTGAACTATTGACTTTTAATTTAATTCCCAATATTGATAAAGGAAATAACAAGTTTTACGTTGGAAATCAAGTAATTGATATTCCAACTGGAAGTTATGAAATTAAAGATATTGAATCATATTTACAAAATTCTGTAAAAACTGGAACTGTTATTACTATAAAACCTAATAATAATACATTACGCAGTATTGTTGAATCTAATTTACCAATTGATTTTAAACCTAAAGATTCGATTGGTAAGTTGTTGGGATTTACATCGCAGAAACTATCATCTCATAGAGCACATATTTCTGATTTACCTGTAGCCATTTTAAAGGTTAATTCAGTTAGAATTGAGTGCAACATAACATCTGGAGCGTATATAAATAACCAAAAAGTTCACACTATCCATGAATTCTTTCCTAGCGTTCCACCAGGATATAAGATTGTGGAAGTGCCTGCACACGTCATTTACCTTCCGATTGCCACCAAGACAATACATAATATACAGCTGCGAATTGTCGATCAGGACGGTGATTTAATCAATTTTAGAGGAGAAACTATAACAATTCGATTGCATATAAAGTCTTTGTAATGGAAATCGTTTATAATCAAACAGCTGTTGTTGGTGGAAACTATAAAAGTCAGCCAACATGCAAGAATCCAATCAGTCTAAATTTATCTCACAAGGTGTTAACACCTCAGAATCGCCTCTTCCTGCAAGAACTAGGTCTAAAAGTTCAAGGAAAGAAAATAAGACAACAAGACAATTAATCTACATATTTTTTGGTTGCTGTTGCAATAAAAATGGACGAACTTCTCAATATTCCAGCAGCAGTGAATTTCGATGAGTCAATAGCTCATTATGAAATTCAAGCTCATCAACCATACGCATCTTCATCTTTTAACAATAGCGATGAAATTCGAATCGCAGTACAACATCAAGACTTGTGCATTTTACCTAGTAAAAGTTCATTACACATTTTTGGTAGATTAACTAAAATGATGGAATTACTCTTACACAAAACGTACATTTAAGTAATAATGCTGTATGTTTTTTGTTTGATGAAATTCGCTATGAACTAAATGGTATTGAAATTGATCGCTGCAAATACGTTAGACATACTACAATCATGAAAAATTACACCTCGCAAACATCAAATCAGCTAAATTTTATTGAAAATGCTGGATATTCAAAAATTGCAGCTGATGCAAGACTTGTATTGGAAAATGGATATTTTGACGTCACAATACCACTCAGCATGATTTTTGGTTTTGCTGAAGATTATAAAAAAATCATTATGAACGCTAAACATGAACTTATTTTAACAAGAGCACGTTCTGACGTGAATGCCGTAATTCAAACAGGACAAGGAGGGGATGAGGAATTTAAAATTTCCATCAATAAACTTGAATGGATGATTCCATACGTTTTACCTTCTGACAATAACAAAGTTAAATTGTTAAAATTTATTGAAAAGGATCCATTAATTTCAATAAGTTTTAGGTCGTGGGAAATGTATGAGTATCCTTTAATTTCTACAAGTTCAAAAGTTTTGTGGCAAATTAAAACATCAACGCAATTAGAGAAACCTCGTTATGTTATTGTTGGATTTCAAACAGCGAGGAAAGATAAACGAAAAAAATATGCCTGTCATTTTGACCATTGTAATATTATAAATGTTAAACTCTTTTTAAATTCACAATATTATCCTTATGGAAATTTAAATCTAAACTTTGATCAAAATCAGTACTCTCTACTTTATGAAATGTACGCTAATTTTCAATCATCCTATTATGGTAAAGATTCAAAACCTATTTTAACAAAGGATATTTTTAAAAGTCTATTTCCTTTAATTGTTATTGATTGTTCTAAACAAAACGAGTTTTTAAAACAAGCATCAGTTGATGTGAGGTTAGAATTTGAAGCAGGAATCAACATGCCAGCCGAGACCACCGCCTATTGCTTAATAATCCATGACCGCGTCATACAATATAAGCCAATCAGCGGCGCTGTAAAGAAACTATTGTAAAGGAGTGGGGATAATGTGGTAGTGGTGGGGGTGATTACTATAAAAGCAGCTGCTCTCGGCTAGAAATTCATTTCTGCTTCAAAAATGGAGTTTATCGTAGACGTTCAAGGTTTTAAAAGAGCCAACAACGAGTTTGTCTTTAAAGAGTTGGCAATACTTCCTCTTCAACCAGATGCACAGCCTCTCGTCTACCTTTTTGAACCTCCTTGTCCTTGGAATTCACTGCGAGGACGCTACAAAAGTGAAAATCTTTGGCTAACACATAATTACCATGGGATTGATTGGACTGCAGGAGACGTACCATACGATGAACTTCAATCTATTCTACAAGGAATCCTGCGAGGTGCTAGTGCCATCTACGTCAAAGGATTCGAAAAGAAAAATTGGCTAGAGAAATACTTACTAAATGTACAAAATTTAGAAGATTTTAATTGTCCATCGTTGAAAAAACTGGAAACTAAATTATTGTTAACGACTTGTAAACATCATACTCTTTATATCGAAAATTGTGCCGCAAAAAATGTTAAACTTCTTCAAGAGTGGTTTTTGGAACCTCCAAACCAATATATAAGTGCTATTTCTAATGGAATTGATGAAACTGACTCTACAATTAATACTACTACTTTAAAATCTTTCTACGAAAATTGTGAATCTTTTTTGTAAATATAGTTTTAAGTTTTCAAAAATAAATATTAATTTAAAACAATGTTTCTTATTTAAAAAAATAACCTATCCTTTAAATATTTTTATAATTCTTGGAAATAAAACTAATTCTAATTCTGAAAAATAACTTATACTAAGAGGAGAAGGAAATTAAATTTAAAACCAATTTATAGGTAAAACTTTGTGTGTTTATTTTTGAAAATTTTTTCCAATATATATACATTTCTTTACAATTTATTATAATAATTTTAATTCAACAACATTATACGATCCTCCAAGATACTTCATTTGAAGTTTTTTCGATATCGCAGCTTCTTTCATCATTTCCAAGGTGGTTGGTTCATCCTCGAAGAGCTTGATGAATCTCGTTGGTAAGTATGTGACGAAGTCAGCATCAATCTCAACTATGATCCTAGGTCCATATTTGGTCTGGACCTTCTTCATTTTCGTGACATAGTAAAGTCCATCTTTCATCAATTCCGCTAACGGTTTCGTCGGTAGGTATCCTTCAAAACGCCCAACAGAGTTGACTTTTTCTAGATCCATTTTTTTTTAAAACTGGTAAGAAACCTTAAACAAAGAAGAGAAAACAAAGAACTGAAATTAAAATAAACCTGTAATGATAAAAGAATAATTTAAAAATTAATATAAAGCTGAAAAAGACTTAAAAAATATATCTGAAAAAACATAGAAAATATATATCTAGAAAAAGAATCTTCGAAAATATAGCTGAAAAAGATTTTGAAAATATATCTGAAAAAAAACATAGAATATTTATATATCTAAAAAAGAAACTTAGAAAATATAGCTGAAAAAAGACTTTGAAAATATATCTGAAAAAAAACATAGAAAATATATCTAGAAAAAGAAACTTAGAAAATATATCTGAAAAAAGATTTTGAAAATATATCTGAAAAATAAACTTAGAAAATACAGCTGAAAAAAGGAACTTAGAAAATAAAGCTGAAAAAAGTCTTTGAAAATAGATAATTTATTAAACTTACTGCTAATTCAAAACCTGAAATAGTAATGACTTGATGGCTTTAAAACTCGCCTTATATTGCTGCAATCCCCACTCTTTCTCTAACCCCACTACACTCTCAAATGCGCACGCAAAATATCCCCACTATTCACTGCGCACGCAGAAATACCCCCACCTCTATATGCTAAAAGTAAGGGAAATAATAAATGCGTAAATTTCAAAAATATGTACTTTTATTTTGAAAATTAAACTAGTTTTGAGGCTCATCTTCGAAAAGCTCCAACATCTAAAAATTAAAGATTTTATTAAAGTTAATTTAAATTAGATTGATATTTTTAAAAGTTAATTTAAAATAAAAATTATTAACTAACTTCCTCAGGATCGAGGTCAATTATTAAAACGTCATCATCATCATCATCGCCGATATAATCATCATCGTCACTTAAGATGATTGTTTCCCCCTGGCTGTCATAGCCATCATCATTATCATCCTCATCCTCATCATCCTCATCATCTTCATTATTGTTGTCGGCGTATTCATCAAAAATATGAATGACTAAATCATCATCAACAACTTCTTCCATACTTTGGTTCATATCGATTGGATCCATTTTGTTATAATTTTCTAAAATGTTATTGATTTAATTATTTAATTATGTAGATGAAATAAAAGCAAAGAGAAAAGAATAAAGAAGATAAATAAAAACAATAGAAAAAATATGAATTAAGTAGAAGAAGACAATATATAGAAACTAGAAAAGAGAAATAAAAACTAGAAAAATAAAAGAAAAGAGAAAAGAATAAAGAAGATAAATAAAGAGAATAGAAAGATTATGGAAACTAGAAAAGAGAAATAAAAACTAGAAAAAATATAAAGAAAAAATCAGAAAAGAGTGAAATAGCTGAAAAATTAAATTAAAGGAATTAACTAAAAAACAAGGGAAGTGAAAATTAAAAAAAATTAAATAAATGAGAAATAAAAGACAGAAAAATTGAATTAATACAAATAACCACAGAAAATAAAAATAATTCCTGAAATAACTATGCAGAGAAATGAAATAAAGAGAAATAAAAACTAGAAAAAAATAAAATGAAATAATTGCTAAAAATCTAAAACAGAGAATAACTAAGAAAGTGATGAGCTGGAGCAGAGAAATAGAGAAAATATCTGTAAGAGTGAAAGAAAGAGAGAGAAAGCCTGAAAAAGACATGGAAGAGATAGTCCTGGCGGAAAAAAGACCTAGAGAGGAGAAAACCTGAAAGAGAAACCTACGACGTTGCAAGCTGAAAGAAGAATGGCTTTGGTGGCTGGCGCACCGCACTTATTCACTGTGGCGATCCCCACCACGGCGCTGCGCTCCCCACTATGCATCGCTACAGTAGTAAAAGCAGCATCTCCATGCGGCCATCTCCGTAACAAGTCTCGATTCGCGCGAACTTTAAATAGTTAATTAAACCATATTAATAGGTTAAAATGAATTTATATAAATAGTAATTAGTTCTGTAATATTATGTAAACATAGTTTAAATATTTATTTTGATAAAATAAAATTTTATGTTAAAATAATTAGAACAATTTATTCCATTAAAATCAAGATGCATAATTATAATAAAATCGATTTTACAGATTGAAATTGTAATCAATAAACGTAAATTCAATAGTGCTAGGTAATAAATACGTTTACATTAAGTTTAATCAACTTTATTACTGAAAAAATATATATTTGAAAATTTAATTATCAGATAATTTTTAAGGATTTTAATTTAAATTTTTTTAAATTTGTATGTATACAAGAAAATCCTTTTTAAGAATTAAAATTATAGAAATTTTTAGTGTAACAACCACATTCTGAAATCAATGAATTATATACATTTTGAAATTTTAAATAAAAAAAACAAAATAAATACTTCAAATCTTTAAAAAGTACATTTATTTTTACCAAAAACCTTTTACATACAGAATAATAATAATAGTAGAAAATACATATTCTTTTATTTTATTTTATTTTAATTCTTTATTTTTATTTTATTTTATTTTATTTTATTCTTTTATTTTTATTTTTAAATTTTATTTAAAAAATATTTAATCTAATAACTATGTTTGAAGTCAACAAACATTTTTCTTAATATAAAAAAAAAGTTGAATATTTAAAAAATGCTGAATCTTGTCAAAATATTTTAAAGAAAACTTTTAAGAATTTCAGCAAATTAAATTAAATAATGTTTGAAACAAACAAACAAACTTTGTCTTCTTTTATAATCAAAACTTGATATATTCAACGTGTTTTTATAAAGAAGACTTGAAAAAATTCAGCATTTTATTTTGCAAAATATTTTTAAAATGCTTTGAAGAATTTCAGCAAATCTAATGTTTAAAGTAAACAAACATTTTTCTTCTTTGAAGAACACATTAAACTTTAAACGGTAAAAAAGTACACAATCTTTTTAACATTTTTCATGTTTGAAATAGACAAACATTTTTTTTTTTATAATCGGCACTTTGAATGTTGAACGTGCTGTTAACAGAAGTAATTTTTTTTAAAATAAATGCTGAATTTTTTCAAGTCTTCTTTATAAAAACACGTTGAATATTAGCAAATCAAAAACTATGTTTGAAACAAACATTTTTTTTTTTTTAAGAACCAATACTTTAAAATTTTTTCTTTAGAACCCTCAAATGAAATAAGATCAAGATCCATGTGTAAAACATTTTAGGTATAAAAAAAGAAAGATCAAATTATTTTGAAAAAGCAAACTGAGAAGAAACTTATTTTCCTTTTTTTCAGGATTTTGTTTATCAGAAGAAGATTTTCTTCTCTTCCCACTTGTTGGGATTTTTGATTGATGAGCAATTCTTCTCTTCTTTACACATGGATCTTGATCTTGATCAATAATAATGGTTTTTGATTGTGGTGGCGGCTTTGAAATTGAAGCGATCGCTGCAGCTAGTTGATTTGCTTCATTCGAAGCCTTAGATGTAGAAGGTGTTGAAGTAGGTTGTTTTGGTGAAGCAGGTGGTTTTGATGTAGAAGGTTTTGGCGAAGCAGGTTTTTTTGACGTAGATGGTGAAGCCGATCGTCTTGAGATCAACGAGCTCGATGAAGAAGTTGAAGCAGAATCTGAAGAATCTTCTTCAGAACAAGATTTTACTGTTGATGCGTGTACTTCGACACTTTCAATTTTCCTTTCGATTGGTGTAGGAATATATTGTAAATTTTCCATTGTAGCAGATGGCTTAATGGAACTCCACCTCGTTGACAACCTGGATGCATTTTTCTATTAAATTAAATTAAATTTTTTATTATTAAAAATTAACCTTTTCCTATTAAATTTTTATTATTTTTTATTTCTTTTATTTTTTATTATCTTAATTTTAATTTAATTTTAATTTTATTAATTAATTAATTGTATAAATAAATTTTTTTATTATTAAAAATTAATCTTTTCCTATTAAATTTTTATTATTTTTCATTTATTTTATTTTTTATTATCTTAATTTTAATTTAATTTAAATTTTATTAATTAATTAATTATATAAATAAATTTTCTTTTTCAATACTCACGTCTTGCTGTTGATATTTGTGGCCAGAGTATATCACTGGTTGTTGCTGTTGCTGTGGATTGAATAATTATATTTTTGAATTTAATTTTTGATCTGAAAAAATAAGCTGCGTGAACGACTGCACTGTGCATCTGTGAGGACTCGAACCCCAGTTAATAGCTGCCTTTCGCGGGACTAACGCCTACCAATGCACCATGCCAACACATCCTGGACGTTCACGTTTCTTATAATCTCAGATCAAGCCCATACACTAGTCGAAGAGCTGTATAGTTAATGTAGGAAATTATTTGCTGATTAAGAAATAATTAAGAAATAATTTCCTACATTAACTATACAGCTCTTCGACTAGTGTATGGGCTTGATCTGAGATTATAAGAAACGTGAACGTCCAGGCTGTGTTGGCATGGTGCATTGGTAGGCGTTAGTCCCGCGAAAGGCAGCTATTAACTGGGGTTCGAGTCCTCACAGATGCACAGTGCAGTCGTTCACGCAGCTTATTTTTTCAGATCAAAAGTTAAGTTCAAAAATATAATTATTTACCGACAACCATATCGGGATAATTATCTTAAGAATAACACCTGACTCTAAACCAAAGAGTTCAATTGACGTCTAATAGATGTCACTAATTGCTGATATAGTCGAAATCTTCCTTAATTAAAAATTCTTAATCAGCAAATAATTTCCTACATTAACTATTAAGAAATCTACCTTACCGACCGTCGGTAAGTGGCCCAGGATCCCCATAGCTCTACTACTGGAGTGTCTATTTGGCCCGTCAGCGGGCCATATAAGTTACTTATATTATTTGGCCCGTCACCCCACTTCCGTACATTTCAAGACGGGCCAAATAAAGAAAGTAGTTTATTTGGCCCGTCAGATAACAAATTACCTATTAATAACAATAATCAATTAATGACAATATTTAATTAATGACTATTTAACAGATGAATATTTGACAGGTAATGTATATATTATAACCTTAAAGTGTATATATTATTTATGTCAATATATAAATTCTTAATTTAATATTTTATTAATAATTTGTAAAAATATTTTAAATATTTGTATTAATAAATTATATTTAAAATATGAATACTTATGTATGTATATAATATTAATATTAAGTTTTGACAAATTGAAGATCCTCCTATAGATGTCGTCTTTGAAAATTTCAAATATCAGTAGCGCGTACCTAAAGACACAAAATTTTTGTTTATTATTACATTTGATGGTTGTTCACCTTACAGTGCACTGAAATCTAAAGTTTTATTTTGACTTCTAAAAAATGAGTGATTATAGTGAAGATGGAGAGTTATCCTGTAAGTACAAATAACGTATTTTTAGAAGCATATAGTTGCAAAAAAATTGTTTATTTAAAAGTATCAAAATGTTAACTTAAATTATTTTTTAAATATGTTAAAGGGTCAAAATAAGTGAAACCGGCCACTTGAAAAATTTTTATCTCCAATTTTCAAGTTATCTATGATTTTTAGTAGATATATGAGTACAAATTTTCCCCCTAAAATATTTTTCAAAAAAAAAATTTATTTTTGAAGTAATTAGGTATTGAAGTTTTAGGTCATTTTATTTTCATTTTATTATTACTTTGAAACAAATAAAGATAATTAGGTAATTTTTTTTTTAAATTAAAGCTTAAAGTCTATACTTTAAAGATGAAATAAAGCGATTGCTAAAAAATGAAAATTTATAATTGTTATTAACAATTCTTTTAAACAATTACAAATTGAAGAATGTTCTCAATGTTTTTGAAAGATTAAATTACGATATATTGATGCGCAAAACTATAAGGATTCATTTAAAAAAAGGAAAAATGAGTAACCTCCAATATTATAGAAATTGTGTAGATTTTGCTGACAAAATGCAAGCAAAAATTGACTCAAGTTCCTGGAAAAAGATAAAATTGCAAACGAATAAATAAGATCTTCTTTTGTTTTGTTAGAAACTTCACGCTTTCAAGCGGATTTTTAAAATTAAAAATCGATTTTGGCCTGCATTTTGGCAGAGAAATCTACACAATTTCTATAATACTGGAGGTTACTCATTTTTCTTTTTTTTAAATGAATCCTTATAGTTTTGCGCATCAATATATCGTAATTTAATCTTTCAAAAACATTGAGAACATTCTTCAATTTGCAATTGTTTAAAAGAATTGTTAATAACAATTATAAATTTTCATTTTTTAGCAATCGCTTTATTTCATCTTTAAAGTATAGACTTTAAGCTTTAATTTAAAAAAAAATTACTTAATTATCTTTATTTGTTTCAAAGTAATAATAAAATGAAAAATAAAATGACCTAAAACTTCAATACCTAATTACTTCAAAAATAAATTTTTTTTTTGAAAAATATTTTAGAGGGAAAAAGTGTACTCATATATCTACTAAAAATCATAGATAACTTGAAAATTGGAGATAAAAATTTTTCAAGTGGCCGGTTTCACTTATTTTGACCCTAAAGGATCCGATATTTTAATTGTATAATATAATGTGATTAAATAAGAAATTTATCTGTTTTGAAGTACAAATTAAATGTATTAATATTCTTATAAATGTTATAAATTGTATTTTTTCGTGTAATATTTGTATAATGTAATGTTAAACATCTCTTTAAATAATTTTTATTTTTGAACACTTTCTAGATACGTTATTATATTAGATTAAAATTATATTATATTTATATTTTATTTTAATAATAAATTAAATTAATTGTTATTATAAAATTATATTATTATTAGAGTCGGTTAAAATTTTCAAATTGTTTCTGTTTTGCTTTATAGGAATTGTAAACTTGTCCTCCGACTTAAAAGAAAATTTTATTTCATTTTAGCCAAAGAAGATGATTCGCAAAATATAAACAAATGTTCTCTGAATGTCAATGACACCTTCTGCAGCTTTGCACAGTTGACGGAGAAAATACAGCAGTTTCAAAATGAAACATTTACTGTATTTAAAATAAGGAATTGCTTAACTAAAAGCAGAGGAGAAAAATTAAAAAGGGGAAAAATCCTTAAAGAAGGAATCGAATATTATAGTGTAAAATATGTTTGCAAACATGGAGGTAGATATGGGAGACAATCTTCATCCACCGGTCAACGCGAATCAAAGTAAATAAGTAGTTTACAATTGAAAGTCTTCTTTTCGAAAATGAGTAAAATTTGCTTTCAAAATATGACAAAATTTTGACCTTGCCTTGAGCCTGAAGAATATTTTGATTAACATTAAAAATTATTAGATATTCAAAATATTCAATTATTATTTTCAATCATTTTTAAATAAAATTCTTCTTTCAATCAATTATGTTTAATAATGTTTTATAAAGTTATTCTGATAATTTTCAAATTTATTTCTATACAATTCAATTTTACGAAATCTCGATTTTTCAGAAATTTTTTAATTAAATATATACATCAGAAAAGAAAAACTTTAAATAATTTTAAAAAATTTAAATTAAGCTTTTTTAAAGAAAATAGTTCCATAGAATTTTTAATTAAAATTATGAAAAATTAAGATTTTCAATGATTTAAATTTGAAATATTTATAAAATTAAATTATTTAAATACAAACATAGATAACACAGGCCTACAAATTTCAGACTCAGAAACAGGATAAGTCATTTCCGATGTAATTTGTCACCCTGAATCCAAAACTGGCAGCGAAATTGCTCTATCACCTCAGGATTCTGAGATATTCTAACCTAAAAGAGTAAAAAAGGCCATTTTTGGCAACATTCGACTCTCAATTAAATCTACAAAAAATTTTTTGTATCATTGGAACAACTTTTAAAAGAAAGTACAATTATTCACCTTTCAAAATATTCTACACCCGATCCGATCCGACTTTTTTTTACTAAGATACAACAATTTAAAGTTTAGGTTACACGACCTAAAACTGAAGAAAGGAAGAAAAGAATAATTGGAAAGTACTTTAACTTAAGCATCTGATTCTTAATATTTTGGGATTGTTGATTAGAAAACCGATGTCGGATTTTCAAAATTCAAAATGGCGGATCCAATATGGCGTATGTCAAAATAAAAAAATGATCGGATTCGCTTGAAACTTTTTACTCGGGGGTTTTTGAGGTCGCTAATTACGAATACGATGTCAGATTTTCGAAATTCAAAATGGCGGATGTAATATGGCGACATATTTTTAAAAAATTTAACGGATTCGCTTGAAACTCTTCACTCGGGTGTTTTTGAGGTCGCTTATTAAGAATCTGGTGTCACATATTCGAAATTTAAAATTATTGTGGATCTAATGTGGTATTATATGTTAGTAAAATCGAAAAACGTAAAATTCGAAGTCTTTTGAGTACTTGAAAAAAAGATTTCCACACCTATAGATATCTAAATTGGGAAAAGATGTATTTACAGGTCTAGATATAAGCAAAGAAGTGATTCTGTATTATATTCTAAAAACGAAACCAACTATACGAAGATCCTTTGTAGAAAAATGTGTAAAGGTTCATAAAGAAATATAAAACTTTTGATTTTCTTTACTAAAAGAGTGTATAAATTATGCCCTAAATGTTCGAATTTTACGTTCTTTGATTTTACTAACATATAATACTATATTAGATCCACAATAATTTTAAATTTCAAAAATGTGACACCAGATTCTTAATAAGCGACCTCAAAAACACCCGAGTAAAGAGTTTCAAGCGAATCCGTTAAATTTTTTAAAAATATGTCGCCATATTACATCCGCCATTTTGAATTTCGAAAATCTGACATCGGATTCGTAATTAGCGACCTCAAAAACCCCCGAGTAAAAAGTTTCAAGCGAATCCGATCAATTTTTTATTTTGCCATACGCCATATTGGATCCGCCATTTTGAATTTTGAAAATCCGACATCGGTTTTCTAACCAACAATCCCAAAATATTAAGAATCAGATGCTTAAGTTAAAGTACTTTCCAATTATTCTTTTCTTCCTTTTTTCAGTTTTTAGGTCGTGTAACCTAAACTTTAAATTGTTGTATCTTAGTAAAAAAAAGTCGGATCGGATCGGGTGTAGAATATTTTGAAAGGTGAATAATTGTACTTTCTTTTAAAAGTTGTTCCAATGATACAAAAAATTTTTGGTAGATTTTATGGAGAGTCGAATGTTGCCAAAAATGGCCTTTTTTACTCTTTTAGGTTAGAATATCTCAGAATCCTGACGTGATAGAGCAATTTTGCTGCCAATTTTGGATTCAGGATGACAAATTACATCGGAAATGACTTATCCCGTTTGTGGGTCTGACAAAATTCTAAATTTTGTAGGCCTGTGTAATTTATTGAATAATTGAATGTTTCTGAAAATTGAATTCTTATACATAATTTGATCAATTTTTTAAATAATTAAATCCTGTAGATAAATTTTATTTTTTTATACAAATTATTGAATCAAGAAAAATTTTTGAAATAATTCAAATTTTACAATGAATTAAAATTCAATTTTTAATTTAATAAAATAAATTAATAAAATTTTAATACAATTATTAAAAATAATTTAAATTGGCGAAGAATTTTGCTATTTATAAAGATAATTGAAATATTAAACAAAATTTACATGACAAAATACTTTTTTCCACATGACTTTACTGACATGTGACCACACTGTATATATTATTGTTAATTTGTGTTATTAATATTGTTTTAGAACATTCCAGTTACAATGCACAGCGAATTTCATTGTTACAGCTAATGAAGATGGCGATGCTTTGTTCATAAGGAGTATGAATCTAGAACATAATCATAAAATTTCAAGGGTATAATTTCATTATTATTATTATCTACAAAATATCTATAGAAATTGACTACTTTATATAAATAATTTTTATAGTGCTGTTATTTTGTTTGGATTTATAATTTTAGTGCGATATGATATTGTTTGATGAAAATCCATAATCTTAATTATTTAAAATATTTTATTTATGAGCTTTCGCCCGTCGACGACAGGCATCGTCAGATATTCAAAACTGAAATACATGTAATTTCTAATTAAAAACTTTTTCTTTTACATCTCTAAAAAGCTTTTTTAAAACCACAAAACTTTGTAAATAACATAACCAAAAACTTACCAAGAGGTCTCTTCAAGAAATGAAAACAAAAAACTTTATGAGAAAAAAACTCCATTTTTAATAAATATTTTTTGTAAAAAATAACAAACTAACCAAGAACATTATGTTCTTGATTAGAAAATAAAAAAGTGTTAAATAATTTGAAAAACGTGTGAGCATACTTGCTCTTTAACGTATAAAAAAGTTTTTTAAAAAAACCATAAGGAGATAAAGCAGATTTGGAGTATGATAATAAAGAAAACTGCTTAATCGATAATTTCAAAAAAGAAAATAAAGAAAATAAAGAAAATTTAATTAATTAAAGAAAAAAGACAATTTGATTAATTTGAAAAATTTTTAATTAGTGTTTAGAATTAACTTTAATTGTCTTTTTTCTTTAATTAATTAAATTTTCTTTATTTTCTTTATTTTCTTTTTTGAAATTATCGATTAAGCAGTTTTCTTTATTATCATACTCCAAATCTGCTTTATCTTCTTATGGTTTTTTTAAAAAACTTTTTTATACGTTAAAGAGCAAGTATGCTCACACGTTTTTCAAATTATTTAACACTTTTTTATTTTCTAATCAAGAACATAATGTTCTTGGTTAGTTTGTTATTTTTTACAAAAAATATTTATTAAAAATGGAGTTTTTTTCTCATAAAGTTTTTTGTTTTCATTTTTTGAAGAGACCTCTTGGTAAGTTTTTGGTTATGTTATTTACAAAGTTTTGTGTTTTTTAAAAAAGCTTTTTAGAGATGTAAAAGAAAAAGTTTTTAATTAGAAATTACATGTATTTCAGTTTTGAATATCTGAGGATGCCTGTCGTCGACGGGCGAAAGCTCATAAATAAAATATTTTAAATAATTAAGATTATGGATTTTCATCAAACAATATCATATCATAAATAATTTTTGTTCAAATTTGTATGTGGGGCTAAATGTCTCCAGTTTATAGTAAATAAATATTTTTTTATATAATTATAATATTAATCCTGATTATTTATTTACATTCATTAAGAAATATATTTTAACTTATTCAATAAGTTAATATAATTCACTTCTTAATGTGTGAGTATTCACTTATTCATAAGTGAATATGATTCACTTATTCATAAGTGAATATTCACTTATTCAGATTTAGAGAGTAGTTAATTTATATAGACTATTTTAATTTCATAACAATAAATTTTATTTAATTTTTTTAAAGCTTTTATACGACTGCTTGCCAGAATATCGAAAATTGACTGTTGAGCAAAAAGAAATTGCTAAACATCAACTCGAATTGGGAGCAAATAAAAAGAAAGTAAAATTTGAAATGCAAGCAATGACTGGGAAGAAGGTTTTGTCAAAAGATTTGTCAAATATAGTTGCTCGTACTAAAGAAGAAAATAATTTGACTGAAACTATTCGCATGCTTCAAGAAGATTACGGTAAATTTGCAATAATTTACTATACATATTTCCTAAACTTAGCACTGCAAAATTACAAATATTTTAATTTTTTTTGCTTTTAATTTTAGGAGCTGATTGTGATGTTTTGGTGAAGGACGAAATATTCGAAGGAATACTTTTCGTCACCAAGGAAATGAAAAATATAATGGAAGCATTTCCAGAATTCATCGGAATTGATGCGACTTACAAACTTTTAGATTTGAGGGCACCTCTCTATTTGGTTGTCGTGGAAAACTCCCAGGGACAAACTGAAATTGTTGCCGGATGCATACTAATGCACGAGACTAAGGAAAACGTCCAATGGTTTATGGATTCCTTTAAGGAAAAGCATTCTTCATGGATGAAAATAAAAACAGTAATGGCAGACAAGGATTTGAACGAACGAGATGTCATTAAAGAATGTTTTCCTGAAGCGAAGGTTTTAATATGTCTTTTCCATACGCAAAGAACGTTTAATAGAGAAGTGACGACCGAAAAATTAGGAATAACAAATGGACAGAAAGATTTAAGTAAAAGGTTGATACAAAAAATGATTTATTGCCAAAATGAAAACGAATATTTTGAGTTATATTCTGATTTCAAAGCAAAAGCTCCCAAATCAGTTGTCCAATATTTTGATAAAAATTGGCACAATATCAGGCACGACTGGAGTTTTTGCGGCAATTTCATGAGCAGTACCTTTTTAAATACTACAAATAATAGACTCGAATCCATTAACGGAAAAATAAAATCCGTTGTTTCGAGATTTACTAGCCTAGAACGATTTTTAGTGGACTTTTTTATTTTAATTTCAACACGAGAGACTGAACATGACGTTATAGCTGCCAATTCATGCTTGAAAAGGAGGGCGGTTCCTTTTAAAATTGGCAGCCCTGAAGAATTTTTTAATAATTTCTTGACAAATTATGCTTTTAAATTTGTTTACCAGGAATTAACGCAAAAATCGTTTTATAAGGTAACAGGTATATCACCGGATAGCGGGTCATTTGTTGTTAGCCGTGATAATGGATTTAAACGAAACACAAATGAAAAAGCATGCGACTGCAATAACCACCTGTCAATGGGACTTCCTTGCAGGTATTTTTATAATTATTAGATATTTACGAAAATGACTGAAAATCAGGAAGAAGTCAGGGAATTTTATTTATTAATATTTATTAATAATTGTATTTAAAGTACTCAAAAAATAGAAAAATTGAAGAACTACTAAGGAAATCTTGTTTCGTTTTTTTATTGCAATGGAATTTATTTTAAATAAATTAATCAACAATTTTTTAAAAATTGTTTATGATTCTCAAATAATGTGTAATTGTATTTTGAAATATTTATATTTGCAATTTTTATAAATAATGGGAGTAAAGAAAGATTTAAGTTTAATTTTTTTGAATTTTAGTTCCTTAGAGCAAAGTAACAATTGTTAAAAATTAAAATTTTTTAGGTTCAGGAAAAGGGCAAATTTTATATAATTATACTACTTATTGTCGGACATATTTTTGCTGTTCGAGATTATTTGCAACTTCCTTGTGCAGATCCTTCCTTATGTTTAGAAAGATGGACGCAAAAATATTTTATGAAAAACCAAAGAATCTTCAAGGACAATGAGAATAACGAAGAAGGTTGCACAAGTATTTCAACTTTAAAAAGTAATCCTTACAAAAAAAAATACTTGACTCAAGGCCAAAAATTGAAAATTGGAAAAAGTGAATTATTAGAAATAAATTCGCTTCTTTCTGAACTATCCACTTCAAAATTTTTGGACACAATGGGATTTTTTGCAGAGGTAACACAAAATGTTTTCAGAATAAAAAAAAGTAGCAAAAAAGTAGTTATCGAAAATTATTAAATTAAATAGTTGGTTTTGAGTGCGAAGCCTGTGTTTTAATAATTAATTAGAAACGAAAAAATTTAAGAACTAATATTACTTATAAAATTTATATTCATTTTCAGATTAAAAGGCGACTATCTTTAAAGTTGGATCTTTATCTAACTCCTGAAGTCGAAAATAATTTTATTCAAGAAGAAATTAATGGAGAATTTATGGGAGATGGAGCTCATTTGAATGAAAATGTTACTGAAAATGAATTTCATGATGAAGAAGGAAGAAACATTACATTCGAAATAAACAAAATAACAAATATAGACTTTCTACCTGAATAAAATGTTTCAGCATCTGAGATGGAAATACTATTCGACGGGGAATGTAGTGTTGTCGGACTTGCAGACAAATTTATTTCTCCAATCGAAAATGAATCGCCACAAAATAATATACATTTATTAAAAAATATTATAATGCCACCAAAACCAAAAATGCGAGGAAGGCCAAAGAATTCTTTAACGACAACACCTATGGGCCTTCTGAAAAGAGCAGTAAAAAAAGAAGGAAAACCAACTCCTTTTATTAAAAAAGATTTGGACTCAAAAATACGTGAAATTTAAAAATTTTTTATAGATGCTTCACTTATTGAAAAGACCCTGAAAGGGTATAAAATTCTGGAATCGGACGTTGAAATGCGACCAGAATTAATAAGTGAAGCAATCCTAGATGAAGACGTGAATTTATCCTTAATAAAATCTTATTTGTCTGAAGAAGCATGGCTCGCAGTAGAGCAGTTATATGAAATAAAGAAAAAAAATAATAAATGGAACTGTCATAAGTGCCATGAAGATTTGGAGATACATCCTTCCATACGATGTGATTCTTGTTTAAATTGGTTTCACCAAAGATGTGCTTTTTCAAGAAAAACGATTAAAAGCGTCAACTGGTATTGTCCTCTGTGTAAAAAAGTTACAAATTAATATTTATTTGTTAATTTTTAAACACTTTTCTTTGATAATATTTAATGTAATCAAATTTGTTATAATTAATAATTGAAAACAGTTATTAAAAATTAATACTTAACTGTGATATGTTTATACTAAACGATGATTCGATTCAATCGTCAACTGTCAAAATTATATACTATTCAAACTTTTTAACCATTTATGATTATATTAGTTCCAAAAAAAAACTATATTTTGATTTAAATGGGCTGCAAACAACTAAAAATGTGATTTTAGTTTTACATGTTCTTAATAAAAATAAAAATTAAGTTTTTCAATAATATAAGTATAAATGATTCAATTTATAATTTATGTATATGTCGTAGGCGAAAAGGAAAATCCGTCGTTTAGCTTAATGCCTAGGCTTTAAGCTAAACGCGGGCGAATAGGAAAATGTTCAAGTAAATGACAATTATTTTTTTAATCGCCTGAATTCGTTAGTCATTTCGCTTAATGCCTAGGCTTTAAGCTAAACGCCCAAAGAACGCCAGGCGAATAGAAAAATTTGTATCGATTGATCAAGAATAAATATTGTAATGAAATTTCAATTATTAATAATATTATATGCAGGTATTTTTGAATTGAAAATCGTTTCTAAATATTTGTTTATGAGTCTTTGTTTATTTTCTTTGCTTTTAAATATTCTTAGTTGAAACTACATTTTAAATTTAATTTTATAGAATATTAAAAATTATATTTAGTCTCAAACAGTTTCCTCCATTAACAATCGGTAATTGCGTAACTTTGGTGGTACCTGATGTTGATCGTGGCCCGTTAGATTTTCCTATGATTGAAGGCGTCGTAATAGACATTAAAAACAATGTTTACCAAATTGGTACAAAAACGGCATCATTAAAGGTTGGTTTCCGCGAACTGATATATCGCAATCAGGTACTGAAATTCTAAAAATTGACGAAGTTTGTACAGATGTCACTCTGACTTTAAGAGAAGCTGCATCACATCAATCTATGTGCGGCGGACAAGGATTTAAAAAATGTTACTGTAAGGCGGCTAAAAATCAATACAAGACAAATAGGTGCTCTTACTTTAAATTAAAAATAATTTGCAGTTAGCAATGCCACCAAAGTTTAACTTGCTGCAATAAATAAATTGTTATTTTTTTCCTTTTCAGTTGACTTCAATTAATTACAATAAATTATTGCAATGTTGTGAAAAATATTTTTGTCTTTAATTTGGATTTTTTCTATTATATTACTAATTGAAATTTCATTACATTGTTTATTCTTGATCAATCGATACAAATTTTTCTATTCGCCTGGCGCTCTTTGGGCGTTTAGCTTAAAGCCTAGGCATTAAGCTAAATGACTAACGAATTCAGGCGATTAAAAAAATAATTGTCATTTACATGAAAATTTTCCTATTCGCCCGCGTTTAGCTTAAAGCCTAGGCATTAAGCTAAACGACGGATTTTCCTTTTCGCCTACGACATATATACACTTTAAGGTTATAATATATACATTACCTGTCAAATATTCATCTGTTAAATAGTCATTAATTGAATATTGTCATTAATTGATTATTGTTATTAATAGGTAATTTGTTATCTGACAGGCCAAATAAACTACTTTCTTTATTTGGCCCGTCTTGAAATGTACGGAAGTGGGGTGACGGGCCAAATAATATAAGTAACTTATTTGGCCCGCTGACGGGCCAAATAGACACTACGTTTAATTATTGAAAACGTTGGACAACGGTACACTTTCAACTCCCCAATGGTATTGAGGTTTAAATTTGTATAATTTTCTATCAATTAAAGAGTGAAAATTAATTAATTTTTTATTAAAAATGAAGGAAATACAATTTAATTCTGCATTCATATATTCATATGAACATATCGAGCAATTATTTGATGAATATTTTCGAAATAATCTATAATATCGTCATAATAACAATAATTAAACAATTAATTTTATAAGTTTCAACTATTTTTATGAAAAGAGATGAAAAACAAATGAAAATCTTTAGTTCGCACTCTTGCCGTAGACTTAATACTTAAAAAAATAATTTTGAAAAATTTGTGTAAAACTGTCAGGCTACGTCTACATCAGAAAAGATAATGTGTAGTGTTTTTGGTATTGCCAACTATCAGAGCAAATGAACCGTTCGCTCGAACAACGGCTTAAGTTGATTTAAGCCGTTTTTCAAAAGACGCTTACCATCCTGTTAATTAACATCTAAATTATAATGTTTGATTGGAATTGTTTAAAGCAAAACCTATTAAATTAAATAGTAATGCTTTAAATTACTTAGAATTTATAAATTAGTGTTAATTTTAAGACTTTCCAAAATGCCTCAAAAACACTTAAGCCGTTATTCGAGCGAACGGTTCAAATATTCTTTCAGCAAAGAACGATGCTGAAAAATGGTGAAAATTTGCCCCCGAAGAAGATTGAAAAAGAAGTATATGTTTTTATAGATTTTGACCTTCTGAATCCGAAAATCACCCTTAGAAAGTTCTAAACCTTAGGAAAAGGGTTGAAAAACCACCCTAAACTCAGAGACACCGTTTTTAATAAACAACATTAAAATATGATAAAATTATGTAAATAAGAAACGTTTACACTATAATTTAATAAATTAAGGTAACAGTAATAACAACCGCATAATTTAAATCACGATTACGAACCTTGCAGTTTAAAAAACTACTCCCTCATACATCAACACTTATGCTAAAACCCCAAAAAGTTATAAAACGTCAATATATTGATACATAACAAAGCAATAATTAATCCTTTAAAAATAAACAACGTTTACCACTACTGTAGAAATATCGGCCACCCCCAAATATGTTAAAAAACCACCCTTAAACAACCAAAACCAAAAAAAACTTTAAATGTCATGGACTAAGATTCTAATGTTTTTGTTAAAGAGTTATCCCTACCAATAACAAATAAGCAACTATTTTTACATCTACCATTAACTAAACAACCCTTAATCATGATCAGAAACTACCCCTATATGATCCTTAAAAAATTACCTCCGAAGTTACAAATTAAAAACCGAATTATTTTACTATTTATGACACTTTAAATAATCAAATCAATTATTATAAGGGTTATTATGTCCAACCACTGAAGGTAAGATACATTTTTGTCCAATCAATGAAGATCAGAGTTATCAGGTTTAACCACTGAAGGTAAGAAACATTGTTGACCACTCAATGAAGATCAGTGTTTTCAGGTCCAACCACTGAAGGTAAGAAACATTGTGGACCACTCAATGAAGATCAATGTTATCAGGTCCAACCACTAGAGGTGAGAAACATTGTCCAATCAATGAAGATCAGGGTTATCAGATCAAACCACTAAAGGTAAGATACATTGTTGTCCAATCAATGAAGATCAGGGTTATGGGATCCAACCACTGAAGGTAAGAAACATTGTTGACCAATCAATGAAGATCAGGGTTATCAGGTCCAACCACTGAAGGTAAGAAACATTGTTGTCTAATCAATGCAGATCAGGGTTATTAGGTTAAACCACTGAAGGTAAGAAACATTGTTGACCAATCAATGAAGATAAGGTTCATCAGGTCCAACCACTGAAGGTAAGAAACATTGTTGTCCAATCAATCAGTGGTTGGACCTAATAACCCTGATCTTCTTTAATTAGTCAACAATGTTTCTTACCTTTAGTTGTTGGATCCCATAACCCTGATCTTCATTGATTGGACAACAATGTTTCTTATCTTCAGTGGTTGGACCTGATAACACTGATCTTCATTGAGTGGTCAACAATGTTTCTTACCTTCAGTGGTTGGACCTGATAACTCTGATCTTTATTTATTGGACAACAATGTATCTTACCTTCAGTGGTTAGACCTAATAACCCTTATATTTATTGATTGGACAACAATGTTTCTTACCTTCAGTAGTTTTATCTGATAAACTCTGATCTTTATTAATTGGACCACCAAAGACTGTACCTTCAAGGTTTCAATATTTTATGTGTTTTCTTTATTGATTGCAATAAATTGAGTATCACCATATCAAACATTTATTTAAAGTGTCATAAATAGAAAAATAATTTGGTTTTTAATTTGTAACTTCGGAGGTAATTTTTTAAGGATGATATAGGGGTAGTTTCTGACCATGATTAAGGGTTGTTGAGTTAATGGTAGATGTAACAATAGTTGCTTATTTGTTACTGGTAGGGATAACTCTTTAACAAAAACATTAGAATCTTAGTCCATGACATTTTAAGTTTTTTTTTCCTTTTTGGTTGTTTAGGGGTAGTTTTTTAACATATTTAGGGGTGGCCGATATTTCTACAGTAGTGGTAAACGTTGTTTATTTTTAAAGGATTAATTATTGCTTTGTTATGTATCAATATATTGACGTTTTATAACTTTTTAGGGTTTTGGCGTAAGTGTTGATGTATGAGGGGGTAGTTTTTAAACTGCAAGGGTCGTAATCGTGATTTAAACTATGCGGTTGTTTTACCTTAATTTATTAAATTATAGTGTAAACGTTTCTTATTTACATAATTTTATCATATTTTACTGTTGTTTATTGAAAACGGTGTCTCTGAGTTAAGGGTGGTTTTTCAACCCTTTCCCCAAGGTTTAGAACTTTCTAAGGGTGATTTTCGGATTCAGCAGGTCAAAATCTATAAAAACATTTACTTCTTTTACAATCCCCTTCGGGGGCAAATTTTGACTACTGTTTTGCTCAACAAAATTCCCGGTTTATCTTTTTTTATCTTATTTAAATTTATTTGATTTCAAACGTAAATAAATCTACAAATGTCAACAATAAATTGACTTATTTTATAAAAATACTCTTTTTTTAAGTTCATAATATATTATATTAATTTCAAATCATATTCCCAATAAATATATGAAATAAAAAATATTATTGTTCGTAAATTACTTATTATTAGTAAATAAATAATTACAAAAATAGTCAAATCTAACTAAAATTGCATTTCTTACAAAAATTTCAGTCACTTTTTACATAACCTAAAAGTGTATTTAACAAATAATTAGTTGTTAAGTATTTCATTAAGAAATTATTACTATTTGAATCAGCGACTGACTTTTTACTATCAATTAATTATTTTTAACTAATTCAAATTTAGAGAGCAGAATTTGTCACGTACCTTTTCTATAAAAAAACTTTCCAGACTCCAATTTTGATTTAAAAATTTCACTCTTGAAATTATATCAATTTACTTCCTCCTGTTCATAAATAATCGTTGCAAAAGGTACGTAAAGGCCTAAGCTCAACTGAGTAGGGTACGTGAGGTGAGACGAATGTGAGTTGCCATGGACCCTCACGCCTCTATTGTAATTGGTGGAAATTTTGGAAAGTAAATGTCCACCAATTAAAATAGAAGTGCGAGGCATGCGCACTTGCGTTTGGTGAGGGTTCCTGGCAGTATCATTTAGGGTGCATTTACACCTTCGGTAAAAATTTTTAGAACGAGAAAACATTGGAGTAATGGTGCGATCCCATAAAAGCAGAAAATTATGAGAGTGAAAAGAACAACAATATCTATCTATCTCTTTTCCACTGATGATTTTCTGCTTTCGGTTTACGTTTTCTGCTTTCATGGGACTGCTCCCCTTTACATACATTTTGAGGTTAAGGCCAAAGCAGAATGGAATATCTCGACTCAGTTGTGCTTAGGCCTTAACCGAACCGATACTAAAACAATAACAAAGCATACACTGAATGTGAAATATATCACTCTGTTAGATCTATATTTACTTTTAAGTTCTTACGTAATTATATATGTTTAAAATGATATAAAATATGTTGAAAAATGTAAAAATTATCAAAAAATGTAATTGACGTCGTTAAAAAAAGCGCTAAACTTACAATTTTCGTCTCTTCATAAGATATGTCTATATATGGCTAGGATACAGAATCAACAAAAAAATTTGAGGTAATATCATTTTTCATTTAATTTTGACTAGACGCACCGTGGGCTATTCGTGATTTTCCTAAATCAGAAACAATCGTGGAATTGCGAGGTTTTCTCAGCCTTGTAAATTTTTATCGGCGAAGTTTACCGAAGGTTGCAAAGGCTCAAAAACCTCTTAATATTTTTTACACGAGTCTCGTCAAAATAACAGTAGGAAAATTAAATGTAATCCCGGTTCTTCTTGCTCATCCTGCTCCGGATTCTCCGATACGACTGGTTACGGACGCTTCCGACACGGGCATGGGAGCTGCTTTAGAGAAATGGCAAAAAGGTAGTTGAAAACCATTAGCATTTTTTTCGCAAGGATTTACTCCTACCTAAAAACGTAATAGTACCTACAACAAAGATCTGACAGCAATTTTCGAATCAGTGAAGTACTTTAAGCATTTTTGCTTCCTCATAAAGGAAGCCTTATAGTGATGTCGATTTCCGAATTTTTTAGAACGAATTATTTTTACAAATTTTCAAGTGTAGTATATATAATTCGTCGAGAGGAACAAATGTCCGGATGTATGTGTGTATGTATGTGTGTGTCTGTGTGTGTGTATGTCACCGATTCTTGTGGACAAATTTTCTCTTACACGTCTTGACGGATTTTCATAAAATTTTGTAGGTGTATTACTGTCACGAATACCAAAAATCAGACAAAAGGATTTTCAAAAATATCTAAAAAAAAAATTTTTTCAACAATTTTTTAATTTTTGAAAAAATAATTTTTGGATTTTTTGAAGTAACTTTTTTCTATATTAAAATTTTTATTAATTCTTGTCAAAATTGCATTCCTGACATAAAAACGAATCGATTCATGTATATAAAGTATATATTTTATCAAAATTTATAGAATTAATAAATATTTTAAATTTTCACAAAAAATTGGAATTTTGTATTTTTTGACATTTTATCTTAACACTTTAAAATAATTATTCTAAAATAAAAAATTAAACAATTGGTATATATTATATTGAGGAAGCTTAATGATCATGAAATGAACAACTTGTTTTTATTTTAGCGAACAAAAATTTTTTTTTTAGTCACCGACCATAAACCGTTAGTTTATGCTTTCAGCTAGAAATCCGACAAAGCTTCTATTCGCCAACAAAATCAATTATCATTTATTTCGCAATTTACAACCTAAATTGAATACCTGCCTGTCAAAGAAAATGTGGTAGCAGATTCCTTATCTTATTTAGATGCAATTATTTTTACGTCCGATTGTAGCTTGTTTCAAAAAGAAAATTTAGAACCTCAAACTCTTTTGAAGGGAAATAACAGCTCTTTCAATTTGAAACAAATTCGTTGGGGTACTGATCACACCTCTATTGTCTGTGACCTGTCGGGAGAAGTCCTTCGTCCGTTTGTTCCATCAATTTTGCGTAGACGTATTTTTAATCTTTTGCATAATCTGGCCCATCTCAGCGCCAAAGTAACTAACAAAATTATTTCCAAAAGCTATGTTTGGACTGAGATGAATAGCGACGTTAGAGGATGGTGTAGGAATTGCTTAGCTTGTCAGAAAGCGAAAGAATCGCGACATACCATACTTTTACCATCACATTTTACCGCGCGGGAGAACCGATTTCAGTACGTACACATTGATATTATCGGCCCACTCCCGGTATGTGACGGACACCGATATTGTCTTACCGCGATTGATAGATTTTCACGTTGGCTCGAGGCTATTTCTTTGAAAAATATGGAAGCAACAACAATTTGCAGGGCTTCTATGGATGGTTGGGTTTCCCGCTGTGGTTCACAGAGAACTATAACAACGGATCAGGATAGTCAATGTGAGTCTTGGATTTTTTCGGCTTTTTTACAACTCATTGATAGCGAGCGAATCCGAACGACTTCGTACCACCCGGCTTCTAATAGAACGGTGGAACGATGGCGTATCGACAAAAAATTCTTAAAAACATGCTTTTCACCGTTTAGAGTTACCCCCCCCCCTTACGTAATAACGTCCTGGACTCAGGAGCATCACCGGCCGAATTCGTTTTCAGTACCACACTACAGGTTCCCGGAGAATTAATTCTTCCGAAGGATTTTAGTCCAAATTGACAGATTTTCTTGCAGGAGTTCAGAGAACACATGCATAATGTAAAGCCAATTCCAGTCGAACACCGTCATAAACAAGAAATGTTTGTTCACAAAAATTTGTACACTTGTTCTCATGTTTTCATAAAACAAATTATGATTAAAAAGCCACTTGAACCTCCGTATTAGGGACCACACAAGACCATAAATCGTACCGTAAACTGGGGCTATTAGGAACAAATTTTAACTTTAAAGTCTTGCAACTTTTTTGTGTATTGAAATATTGCCTTAATTTTTTGTTTCTTTTCTTGATCTTGGTGAGCACATTTAAAGGTTAAATAATTGCCCTGATCAAAGCTGAAATTTTAAGCAAAAAAGACGAAAAAGACGCATTTTTTCGAAATTTCAAAATGGGGCTATTAGGAACAAGGCGGTAAAAACCATTGGAAAACGTATTTCAAGTTAAAGAAGTTATTTTTTATTGCTTAAAAGTAACCACAGAATATAAAACAAATGTAAAAACAAAACTAAAAGAGCGAACGTGTGTTTTAAACGTTGTTGTTATCATCAGTTGAGGTCGATGGTGGAATCACTGGTCGTTTTTTGCAACTTGTCGGTACCAACACTCTTTTACAATTTCGAACCATCTTTGAACACTAAAAACCAAATAAGGTGATAAAAAATAAAAGTAATTACGAAAAACTTACGTTTTGACAACACACTTTAACAATTCGGAAGAAATAATTGTGTTCCTTATATACCCGCCGTTTGTGAAATTTGGTTTTTGTTTCTAAAATCTTACTGTAAATACAAAATAAACGTATTTATTACTTAGTGAACTCAATAAAGTTTCCCATAAGAAATCCCATTAATAAAAAACAATCACTTTGAGAAGTTAAAAATGAAACAACTTACCTCAGCAAAATTTTATTTGTTAAAAAAATAGGTGTGCAAATGTTAAATGTTACGATAATTAAAGTGTTATTTAAATATTTTGCAATATAATTTTCTATAGTACCACAAATGCACAAAAATTTTCATCAATGTGTTTGTATTCGAAACACAACACACATTTAATTTTTGTGTTATGCCGTGTTCGTGTCGGTCCCTGAGAGAAACATTTCGACATTACAAGTTTTTTTATAGTTATTGTAAGAGAGAACTTAAACTTAAAAATTTCGGAGATATGAAACCAACAAGTGTAAAATTAGAATAGATTTTATTTACGTATTTATGTTTTAAGCCATTAACCCTTTACCTTACATTATAGATAAACATAATATGGACATATCAATATCGTTTTAAGCTAACTTAAAAATATCTTTGATCATGTATATAAAATTTTACAAAAAATGCGTATATAAAATCTTAAAGTTCGTCTTTTTCAATAACTGCTTCCAAATCACGAATGCTGCCAACAAAGAGAGGAATGTTAATTGGTTTATAAAGAATAATGAATGAGAATGGTCGGTCTACTCGAAATTCCTCAGGTTCGTCAACGTCAATGCTTCTACGTAACCTCATTTGGACACCTATAAAATAATTAATTATTTATTTGTAAAGCACTTCGAAGAGAGGTACCTAAGAAACAAAAATTTTTAGTATTGTTTGCAATTTTTTAAGTAAAAAAAACGAACAACTCACTTCAATGTCACTTTTACGTCACTATCAATAGTGAAAGTGAAATCAGAGCAAAGTGAGCATGACGTGAGAGAGAAGTAACAGTAAAGTAAGTGTGTAGAAGAAATGATGTGAGAGTAAAGTTAAATAAGAATGTTGTGAAAAAGAAAGTGTAGTGAATACAAAAGCAGCCCAGATATATTTATTAATATAAGCACAATTTAATACCTGAAGCTGCTGCAGCTTCGGAACCCTCCTCATCAACTTCAATGAAGACTTTCTGTATAACATGGCTTACTTTGAGTGGTACATTTGATATTCCATTAAATTCAGCATCATCTTGAAATATTTTACTTATTCCCATCTAATAAAAAAATTGTTTATATCAATTAAATAGTAAAATATATTCCTTTTTATAGACTAATGAAATATATAATTTTAAAAGGATAGTACACCCTGAAATTTTTTTTTCTAAAATGTAATTGTTTCTTTTAAGAATAAAATAAGATATCTAAATGAAACTTTGCACATATATTTTCACAACATAATATTTTACAAATAATTTTTTTGTAAGATATGTTGTGAAAATATAAGTGCAAAGTATCATTTGGATATCTCTTTTCATTCTTAAACAACTGCATTTAGAAGAAATATTTTTTTTTGTTTTAAGGTGTACTGCCCCCTTAAAATACTTTATGTTTTTTCTAAATCGATTTCTTTTTTTTAATATAATATATAATAGTAATATAAGTATAGCTCACCTTTTTTAAAGTTTCTTTCAAGCTCACTTTTAGTTCTAATTTAAATTTAGGTAAAAAAAGTTCCACTTTGGAGTTACGCAGAGGAGCATTAAATATTGTGTCCCACTCAAAATTCTCTTCCAAAGATTGCAAGCCATTAACATCATTTGGTAAAATTATTACCATTGAGAAATCGGCATTCTGTAAAATTCATATATTTAATTGATAACAGAGGGAAAATTTTGGGCATATTACAGAGACTATAGGGAATAATTTTATTCAGTTATTACACTGGGTTATACAAAAAAATGTTGGGTTAAAAAAATGTTTGCTTACAAATTCTTAGGTTTATTGAAACTTCAGATGTCACTGAATTAGAATACGCTAAAAACAATTTTTTCATTTGTGACGCGCTCCCAAGAAAGGCACCTACGAGGCAAAAAATTTGAGGTTATGTTTTTAATTTTTCGAGTAAAAGTACAGAAAGTGAATCAATTATTAATTCAAAATTATTGATCTTCAAGTCTTCATTATATCCAAAATATTCAATGAAAATTGGTTTCAAATTTAAATAATTAAAAATAAACTTTAAATCAAGATAAATATTACACGAACCTAGCCTATAATTCGTTTACTTCTTAGGTACCTTTCTTGGGAGCGCGTCATACTTAGTCAGTTCCATAAAAAACGAGATTAAAGTGTCAAAAAATCGCATATTTATAGCTCTTTTTAAAGCACTGTAAAATAAAAACGCAACGTGATAAAAATATCTAAAAGGGCTCAATTATAAAGGGAAAGAAATAGTTAAAACAGCCAGATATCCGTGACTTCATTTCTTCTAGGCTCACTTCTACTGATCGAAGCGCCTATCGCAGAGGAGAAGATCACTATTTAAAAACAAAACTAATACTTTCTCATGTGATGAGAATGTAATAAGCCATGATATAACCTCTAATTTTGTTTATAAAAGTAATTGTTAATATATTTGAATTAACCCTTTAACGCCTGCGGGACATATATGTCCCACTTACAAAAACCACTGTAAGTTTTTTAAATATTAATATTTTTTAATCAGGTTTGACTTAATTTCTTTAGAATCGGTCAAGGTACAAAAAATAAAAGTAAACTATAAAAAAAATTTTAATATAAAAAACTAATAAAACGTTTATGCAAATAAGAAAAATTGTTTTAAAAAGTCGGTTAGCTCATGTAACGACAGTAGGGTAAACAAAATTTTTGAAGCACATTATCTAATGTGTTTTGAACCAAGGAATACAATTATCGTCCTAATTTTGAAAAATACGCAAAAATTTAAAAATGGAACATTCAAGATGGCGCTTAAGACAAAGAAAAAGTATCTTCACTTAGAAATAAGAGGGCGTGTTGGAGCACATTTTCGAGTCATGTTGCGCGACTCAACCCTGTGTTCTGCTAGACACTTTTCTGGGGCGAGCAGCGTTCCCCTGAGTCGAGGCGAGCTGTATTTAAAGTGTATTACACGCTGGGGACCGCTGCACGCCCCAGAAAGTGTGTAGAAGAATTCAGGGTTGAGTCGCGCTCATGACTCGAAAATGAGCTGCAACGCGCCCTCTTTTTTCTCAGTGTTACATTATCCGAATAGTAAAAAATTAAAAAAAGAAATATAAAGTTTCTTGAAGTTTTCGAGGTAGCTGATTACGAATTTGATGTCAAATTAACAATTTGACAGTTGTAACGATCGTAATCATTCCTGTATTATCAATCGTTACAACCGCTCAGATTGTTATTGTTAATTTGATAATAGATAGTAAGAACTAATTTGAATTCGCGCCCTAGAGCCAACTTTTGTCACCAGGCGCCGCGCGCGCCGGAACTACCGGACGACAAAAGCACATGTTGCTTTTGCCGGATGAAGCACCTTAGATTGATGCGAACCATAGAATAGTAAATAGCCTTCGCGCTTATTAATATTGTAAATCATTTATTATTGTTAATAAATTTTATAGTATTTCTTAATTAGTGCGCATTGTTATTACTCATTGTTGTGCTGTATAACTAAAGAGTAGAGTGGCGCAGTGCAGTTCAGAGAGGAAACATCGGTAAGTTTGTTTAATTTCTCCATGTACTTGGCTTCATCTTGCAAAGAAGGAGGGATGAAATTTTGACAAGTTCAAAGGATTTTTGGTCGGTAAATTGTGTAATCCCGTTTAAGTCTTACCCACACCCTAATTAATAACAAAACAATTAAATTCATAAATAGGTTGTCACACAGTTGACAGTTGTCAAACCAATTGTCGACTTTTATAAAAGTGATTTATTTTTGATAAAAATGACTCTAAAAGGGTTTACACTATTTACAAACAAATATTAAGAAAAAGCAAACTTCTGTTACTGAATATTTAAAAAAATTATAATTTATTACTTTCATTAAATTTTATGTAACACTTGTTCAAATTTCAAATACTAAATAAATCACTCATGCACATTTTAATTTAAACTTAGTATGGCTATGTTTAATAATAATCGGATATAACAAACAAAAATTGACGATCCCTTCAATCAAGCTATAAGCGGTTTCTACTGTATTCATAAACTCTTAGGAAAAAGTGTTGTAATCATGTCGAGATGTTGTTCCCACCAAAAATAACAAAATATTTTTAAAAAGTCATGTTGTTTGCGAGCTTCACTTTAATGAAAATGATATTGCTGAAGTGCAAAAACAAATACCAACGGGAACATTTATGAAATGCCAAGAGAAACACCACTTTTAAAAGACGGTTCTATGCTAACAATTTTTCCTTATAATTATATAAAAATATTAACTGCACTGAACAATAATAATAGCAGACGATTATTAGTGTCACTTTTTCACTCTAAAAAATAATAGGCAGAATGTGCTTTTTACTTAGTCAATTTTTGCCTAAGTACAAAAGCAATACCTCAAAACCAATGTTTCTTGAAAAAAGCAATTTTTGCCTTAGTTAATAAGGTTAAAATCACAAGGCAAATTTTTATTTATGTAAATGTTTAGAAAATACGATATGAAATAATTATGTTTTACCTTTTTATTAATTAAATTTGCAATTCAAGTGAAAAGGAACTTTTATTTTTATTATTACATTAATAATATTTTACTTTAATTAAATAAAGAAAATAATAGATCTACTTTATTAATTTTAATAATAGTTATGCATGTGTGAACTTTATAACCAAAATGGTTTAGTTTTATGCGTAAACAATTTTGTTTAAAAAATAAAATTAGTACCTTTAAATATTTTAACAAAATTTCCTCGATTCCATTTCAGTAGTAAATTTCTTACTTTGGTATCTATTATTTTAGTTAATTATAAAATTCGATTTGACATAAACAATTTACTTGATAAATAGCAAGAATTTATTACTTTGTTAACTAAGACAAAAATTGCCTTTTTAAAGAAATAATCGCTTTGTGTGTATTGCTTTTGTACTTAGGCAACAATTGACTCAGTAAAAAGCACATTCTGCCTATTATTTTTTTCAGTGCGGCGTAAATCTGTTTATTTGTTGATAGATATAACAGGGTAAATATAATCGCAGTGTCTATTTCATTCTTCTAATAAGAAGAATTAATTATTTCGCCCGTCATGAAAACTAAGTAAGTGAGGGAAACGGACCAATAGTATTGATATATTAATTCGCCCGTTTTTGGTTCTAATTAATTTATATAGCAAAAAAGGTTAATATTTAAATACAGATAATCACTGTATTCTGGGTTATCATTATATATAGTCTTAGATAAGTAAACAATCGTTGTAGATTACAATATTTTAAAAAAAATTTCAAGTTAAAAAAATGAAATAATGTATAATATAATAAAATATTATGTAACGTTGCAATTTTGCTCTTTTAATTTTGTCCTCGACCATGGAGGAAAAATGTGAAGCTCTGCTTAATATTCTATATTTTGTAATTTAAATAAGGAGAGAATTATAATAAACTGTACAAAATAATTAAAGCAATAATCAATTTACAGCAATTCATAAATAGATACATCTCATGGATCCAAGAGCAATCCAAATTATATATTACTTGTCACTGCCTTTCAATAATGTTTTCAGCCTATCAAACTCAGCTAATTTGGCGCGGAGGTACTATTTGCAATTGACTCTCAGTTGGAGCGAGTAGAGTCAGGAGAAACAGTTTGAGGATGAAGCAGACCGGGACCACCAATAATAATTGTTATAATTATTATTTTGTTAATTTCACTGCTCCATTTGGTCCGAGTTGCACACATATCCAAGATTAATTGTTCTTCATTAAATTGTACAACGCGCCTGCGAGGCTGCAACCTGTTAATCCTATAAGTACGAAAAAGGTAATTTTCATACTTATCAGCAGGGTCGCCACCACATGGGTTTTGAATAGGCGAATTAGGCGAGAAAAATGTATAGCACGGTCTTCATGTTTTGACTGCCATGGCCGACGCTTCAAAATAGCGACAATAAAGTCAATAAGTTGATAAGTCAATAAGTTTTATAAGAATAAAGGAATAAGTTGAGCAATAAGTTTTAAATAAAAAGATTCGCCGGAAAACATATTGAAATGGCAGTAAGTCAAAGTGTCAATAGAGAATCTTATTAAAGCTAAATTAAATATAAAATCTTGGATGCTTGAGTATTCTTTAACCATTGAAACTTTGTTATTTTCTATTTTATAAATTTGAATTAATGTTTTACTTTATTAGAATAAATCGAATTGTGTGATATTAAATTTAACTTTGTGTTTATTTATTTATTATTAAAAGTCATCCTACGAATCCACTTGGCCGGGTAAAATAATATATAATAAATATGGCAAATAATTAATTTCTAAAGCCAGGCGCTCACATTTAATTACCAAGATCGCCTTTATTTCCTGTCAGTAGTCGAGTGGTCCCTAGCTCGATTTAAAGTCAATTAAAAATCATTTATAATTATTAAAAGAGTAATTGACAGGTTATAATTAATACCATAACTTGGAAAAAGTTATTTTTATTTATATACGGGTCAGAATTTCTCAAACGGATCACCTAAAACTAACAAATTTTCTTCTTGAACCAAAATAGTTTTTTTTACTCTTAACCACTTCACTGGCGGGGCGTTCCAAATGGCGTTCCACGCGCCGAGGCCCAGACTGGCAAAAACACCGAAATGGCGTTCCTAATAAAACAATATTTTTAAAGAGTGTACACTACTTTTAACTTATACAAAGCAATATTTCTATAGTTTAGACATCATGGAACAAGATTATCACAATAAAAATTTCAGTTTTTGGGATTTTCAATGTTTTTTCAAACAATGAAATAGTCAATTTTTACCACTTTTCACCAAATGGCGTTCCACTTTTTTTCAATTTTTACACAGTAAAACTCATATTTTTTATTTAAAAAATATATTTACATACAAAACATTATAATATAATAATGTAATAAGTAAAAAATAAATATAAATAATTAATAAATAAAATTTAATAATTATTAATAATAACAAAAGTGGAACGCCATTTGTTAAAAAGTGTTAAAAATCGACTATTTCAACGTTCAAAGAAACATTGAAAATCTCAAAAACTGAAATTTTCATTGTGATAATCTTGTTCCCTGATGTCTAAACTATAGAAATATTGCTTTGTAGTAGTAAAAAGTAGTGTACACTCTTTAAAAATAAAGTTTTATTAGGAACGCCATTTCGGTGTTTTTGCCAGTCTGGGCCTCGGCGCGTGGAACGCCATTTGGAACGCCCCGCCAGTGAAGTGGTTAATATGGTTAAGAAGAGTCCCTGAAAATATTAAGCCAAAAAAATTTTTTTTGTAAAAGTTATTAACAATTAAATTTTTTGGTACTGCTAAATTAACAAATTTTTTTCTCGAGTTCCAGTTGACGGATTTTAAAATTAAAATATGGGTTTTTTTCGTCTTGAATTGCACTATTTAAATAAATTTTTTTTCAATTTTTTTATTTTTTATAATTTTTTGTATAATTTGTTTATAAAATGTTAATAAACAAATAAGTTCTTCACGTCCTAACAAAAAAATTAAAATTGTATTCTATTCCTTAAATGTCTCCGAGTGTAAAACCGTTTCGAAAAAAATGAGCCTCAATTAGAAAAAAAGTTATTAATTAAAAACTGCAGCCGTGTAGGGCTTTATATGACGTTAAACTCGTCCCGCGCGCATTGGCATTTTTTTCAAAATTGTCTGTAACCTACAAATTTTATCGGATTTTCATGGGCACTAAAATATCCAAAAGATTTATTAACTTACTTTATTTTTGCCAACTAGTTCAGACAAATTATTAGGAAATTATAAATTAATTTCCAAATAAACCGCGGAGAGGGGGGAGTAAGGAGACAACGCAATAATTACACTGTCACAGAATTTAATTTTTATTAAAGTTAATTTTATTCAAGAAAATTTTACTTTAAGAGTGATATATATTACGTTGGACAACTATTATATTCGGCGGAAGGCCGAATTGGTTAATGAATTACCGCATGACAATGCGGTGACAAGCATCACTCACTATTTCGAAAATTTTTATTTTCAATATTGCCAATCTGTCGAGAAAATGAAGATTTGACTTTACTGGGACTCACCGTCAATTCGACGCCGACCCCGCATGGCTCCTCAACCAGACATTGTACTTTAAATTTAATAATTTTTCAATTTAATTAATTTTGCTTCCTCATAAAGGAAGCCTTATAGTGATGTCGATTTCCGAACTTTTAGAACCAATTATTTTTACAAATTTTCAAGTGAAGTATATATAATTCGTCGAGAGGAACAAATGTCCGGATGTATGTGTGTGTGTATGTATGTGTGTGTGTGTGTGTGTGTGTGTATGTCACCGATTCTTGTGGACACATTTTCTCTTACACGTCTTGACGGATTTTGATAAAATTTTGTAGGTGTATTACGGTCACGAATACCAAAAATCAGACAAAAGGATTTTCAAAAATATCTAAAAAAAAATTTTTTTCAACAATTTTTTAATTTTTGAAAAAATTAATTTTTGGATTTTTTGAAATAACTTTTTTCTATATTAAAATTTTTATTAATTCTTGTCAAAATTGCATTCCTGACATAAAAACGAATCGATTCATGTATATAAAGTATATATTTTATCAAAATTTATAGAATTAATAAATGTTTTAAATTTTCACAAAAAATTGAAATTTTGTATTTTTTGACATTTTATCTTAACACTTTAAAATAATTATTCTAAAATAAAAAATTGAACAATTGGTATATATTATATTGAGGAAGCTTAATGATCATGAAATGAACAACTTGTTTCACTGGCGATGATGCGCCTTTGATTACTATCAAAACGAGAATAAATAAAAATGGACGTCTCTCTCACTACGAGAGCGTCGCTACACATACGCTTCTTTTTAGTTTTTGGTGAGTCCCCGGCGTACTATTATTTTATTTTACAATCTATTATTATCTGCCCGAGATAAGATATCCGCCGCCGGTATTGCAGAGCGCCCACTTATTGGTCGCTGTCGTTCGCTTCGCGTTGGCCTTTAAATCAAGATGGCCGCAGTCAGTGTTTTGACAGGCCCAAAACAATTGATCTTCGTCTTCCTGGTGCTCTTAAATATTCGGGAATCACTTCCAAATATATAAACCAGGAAGCACTTCCCTTGTTGATTACGAATAATTAATAATTCGCGATGGACCGGCGAATTATCAGTTGAAAATATTCTCGGGAATATGAAAAATAAAAACAAAATACTAACAGCAGAAATTGTTCTAATTTCGAGTTTTACTTTTGACAGTTTCTCGTTTTGATGGAATTTCTATCAAAACTTTAAACTTTAATTATTAATTTTAAGAAATCAAAGAGAATATTGTGCGAGGAAAAATGCCGCGTCACAATATAAAGTAGTAAATTTAATAAACTGGCGACCTACTGCCAGCCCGACCCACTAAAACCCGTAACCCTTCTTTTGGAGCCCTTTACCCTCCCTCGGAACTGTCGTAAGACTTTAGCCTTCGAGGGTGGCGCTTCAACTCTGTCGCTGATGCGACATTGTTCTTTGTCTGCGGTTCTCCTGCGTCAATAGTTAAAATTTTTTTTTACTATTTCAAAGTCTAAGCGGAATTTACAGCACAACAATAATAAAAAAACAAATTTTTAAAGAAGTGTAAAAAGTCAAAGATAAAATTGTAAACGGATATAAAAAAGAAAAGACAAAAAAAGTAAACATGTATATAATGTTGAAAAGATAAAACTGTATAAAGACGAATAAAAAACACAAAACAAATTAAAAAATGTATAAGGACAAATAAATCACAAAATAAATTAATAAAAAACAAACAAACAAATTAAAAGCTGTTTAAATCACGCTTTTTGGCGGCCGTCGAGATCCTTCGTCGACATAACCGAGGTTACGAAATTCTCGACTTGCTCTTTTTAATACTTCTTATTTGCTATTTGTTCTTGCGAGAGTCTTCTTCGCCTCCTCAAGGGCCGTCCTGAAGACTCCGCATCCTCCGCTGCCTGCAATATGTGTAGTTGACACCTTATTGCCAAACTTTTCCTTGCATAAAAAGCAACTTGGGCTCTTCTTACAGTTGAAGAACCTGTGACCGGCTTCACCGCACTTAAAGCACGCGGGCGATCTGTCCACCTTCTGGCATTATGCTCCAATATGACCGTATCCAAAGCATCGATGACACCGGATGACCATTACTCTTCTTTTAATTGGACAACACTTAAAACCAATTTTTACGTGTCCCAATTTCTCCAGTCTGTTCGCCTCTTGCGGGTTGGTGACTACAACCGCGAGCTTCATCCATCGGCGGTTGGGTCCTAAGACCGTCACTGTCCTGCACCCTGGCTTTCCTATCGCTTCCGACAACACTTGTTGCACCTCAGCTTCTTGGGTAAGGCAATCCAAATCACGGATCTCGAGTGTAACTTATCGATCCAACGACTGCACCTTACCCATGCTTCCAACCGCTTTGGTGATCTCAGCGGCGAAAGCGCCCTTGTCGGAGCCTCCTCTGATCTTAATCAGAAGGTCTCCCTCCTTTGTAGCTTTTGCTGCTACTATTCTCGTATGGCAGTCGTCCGGGTTGACCTCTTTGCGAAGTTTACCTAGAACGTCAGCATACGTTTATCCTTGACTGACTCGGATTAGAACTGCGGATCTTTTGACCCCATTCTTTCCATTTGAGGAATCTTTGGATCTGGTACTTCCGTTTCCATTGGAGGAGCTTCCTCCTTTTTCCTCTTATCGGTTTGGGTTCAAGTGTCCCCTAGTCTGTCACCCTCTCGCTTCCGTTTTTGAGCATTTCTAAGGACGCTTTTGAGATTACGCTTATAGGAACGCTCTCTCTTTTCCTTACGGTCCTTGCGGTTACACTTCACACCGCTGAAAACGCATGCTAAATCGAAGTCCGACTCATCGGCTGCGACATGCTTTACTTTTGCCTCTTTCAACAGGACTTCGATGGCTCTGAGTCCATCTTTTACAGTCCTGTTGAAGTTCTTCTGAATGTCGCAAGATTTTATCATCTTTGCGACCTCCAACTCTATTTTATCGAGGCAAGTCGCCTCCTCCTTTCTGAGCCGCGGGCATATCTCGCGAGTCTCTTCTATCGTCTCGTCGTCTACTTCTGAGTGGATAGCGCTATGTACGGTCTTTCCGCTACTGCAGCTTGACACACTCAGAAGGCTCGACGCGCTTCCCTTTCTTATTCTTTCTCCTTCCACGATGTTTTGTGGATCTAATCTTTCCACGATCACCCGTGGCACTGCAAGAAATTGTGCGCCCCCACAATCCGCGCGCTCTTGAGCATCAGTCTTGGGACCGATGGTGAGATTTCCCGTTTCCGGCCTGCTCACATGGGGTACTTTCTTTGAATTTTGTGAATCCATTCTTTCTTGCTGTTTGGTTGCCCTTTAGTGAAAAGCCCCGCCATTACAGCAAGGTCTACCGAACATATCCATGATGTCAGTCGTGTCTGGCAGCGGGACCACTTCTCCCATCACATCAAAGAAATCAATGATGTTTGGCAGTGGACCCGCTTCACAGTGGTTTATAATCGAAAAACGGGGTTCAAAATAGCGTAGAGCACGTAAATCTTAACCGATTTTTATTCTTTTTTTTCTAAACACTCGTCATTAAATTCCTAAGAGATCGCTCGAGGCCGATTTTTTAAAAAAAGCTTCGATTTTTTTTTATTTATTTATAAACATTGAAAAAAAACACTTTTTTCATAAAAGTAGTGCTCGTTTGTGATGTAATATGTGCATTCATCGCTTATAGAAATAAATTAATATAAAATCATCAAAGAAACATTATCCAATTAAGCGAATAGAAAAAAAAATTTTTTGTATTTGTTATAAACAATTTAGAGACTAAAAACTTGATTTTTTGAAATTAACTATATTTTATAGTTTAAAAGTTATATTTATGGGACAAAAGAATATTTTATGATACCTGTGATTAAGATATTGAAAAAAAATTATTTGTTAATTAATTTAATAATTAATTAAACATTTTTAATAAACAAATAAATAACAGAAATGTATCTTATAGGAAATTTTTTATTTATCATGCAGTTGACTAGTAAAACCTTTTATTCTTTCAACATATTTCATTATAATGTTTAAACAATAAAATAACACCGTTGAATTATTTAAACAATTTTAATTAACAAATACCTAATATTGTTAATTTTTACAAGGAAGTAATCTTTTTTTTACACAAAATCATTTTAATATAACCAACTTACATTTAAAAGTAGTAAAATAAAAATATAACAATTCAATAATCGATTATTTAAACAATCTTAATTAACAAATGCTAAAAAAATGTTAATTTTAATATTTCAACTTTTTAAGAAAAGTACGTTTTTTATAATTGTAAGAAAATGAAATGGCCTTATAATTTAAGGTCATATCTATTTTATTTAAACTAATGCATTAGGTAATGGTTTAAAAACTTTATTTTTTTTATTCATTTGATAAAACTTTAATTAACAAATGCGTAATTTTGTCAATTTTTTATATACAAATCTCTTTCTCTAAAACTAATAATAGTGATATTAAAACTAATAACTAATAATCATTAAACATACGTAATTAAATTGTTATTTTACATATAAATATATTGATACAGTGTATATTATATACATTTATGTTGCGATCATCCTTAACAGAGTATATTTTTCCCTTCTGTAAAATGTGACTTTAGACTTAGTCTGTTAAATAATAAAAAGTTAAGTGTTTACCAAATGTAATATTATGGTTTATATATGAAAGATTACAGAAAATAAATTTTTTTATTTAAATGAAAACAAAAATCAGAATAATAAATAGTGTTTTGAACAGAATATAGTGATTTCTGCAAAATATATATTTATTGAAAATTTATAAATAGGTACGAATTGCAGAAATCACTATTCTATTAGGAAAAAAAAATTTTAACATAATTTTTATTTTAATCTCAAAGAAAAAAATTATTTGTTGTAATCTTGCATATATGACCCTATAAAATTGGTTCCTGGGTAGTAATCGATTAACCTTCTATTATTTTACCCATTAAGTGTGACGTCACATTGGACATCTCTGTTAAGCAGTTTACATTATCGTCGAATCGTATACTTGTGCGCATGTGCGAAATCCTAACTTCTTATGTTTATGTATTCTCTAGTTCTATTTCACCCACAGATTCCATACTTGGCAGATATCTCATGTGATATTTCTTTCTGCGTCAGTTTTAAACTATGAACTAAATTGTCTTCCTTTTATTACTAACATATTCAAATTCCTTTTCTTTCATATGTAATCCTTATTATATGTGTCTTAATTCCTTGTAATCCCCTCTTACGTTATTAAGCTAGCGAGTTTTAATTTCTGTACTAATTGTCTTTTCTTGTTGATAATTTATTTGAACTCTTATATTGTAATAGCTATGTCGTTTTACACTAATTTTTATTATTCTTGTTCGTCTTCTTTTGTTTTATAATAAAATTAAGTGTAAGTATATTAAGGCAGGTAAGTGTTTTTCAAAAGTTTTAAACTCCTATGTGTATGTGTAAATATAGTAAATATAAGATACAGATTTTAAGTACGCTTTGAAAAATGAAAATTAAATAATAACAGGTGAGTAGCCATATTTATTTCTAGTACTGTCGCAAAGAATAAAATAATTGATTATGGATTCAATAAATATTTCTGTCAGAGACTTGTGCAACATTGCAATTGCACAATGTCTTAAAAGCTTTAACGACATAACAGTCGATTCTCTAGTAAGCTTCATTATTAACAAAAACAAAGTGGATAACAACGCTGCTCAACAAATTAGAAATAAATTGACACATTATTTTCTTCCTAATTTAAAAAAAAGTGGATTTCGTCATTTTACAACAAAGAAGTTTTTGAGAAAAATAAACAAGTTTGGTTAAATTCAGAATTTAAAATTACTTTTGATGTAAAAAAATCTGGTAGAAAACTTCAACAAAATTTTGATGAAAGCTCAAAATCAACAAAGCGAAGGAAAGTACAAACGATGCAAGAAATGTACACTGCAACAGAAATTGAACATGCATTTCTTACTAACTTAAGAGTTTCAGGAAAAATTAAGCTGGCGAATAAAATATTTCAACTTCTATCTAAAGATGAAGATGAGGACGAATCTGAAACCGTTTCAAATAACGTAGTTAAATTTACCGCAAATGAATGTTTAGCTTTGATTGAAGATGCGAAATTGAGCAAACATCAATACCATCTTATTCGAACGGAAGTAAAAGCAAAAAACGCTGATATTTTTCTACCATATTATGAACTTTTAGAAGCAAAACAAAATTTTTATCCTCCTAAAACTGCTTTAGAAATCACTGATGGAAGTGTTCGTATTAAATTGCAGGAACTTTTAGACCACACAACTTCGAGATTAACGCAGATTCCTGCTGTCAAAGACAACATAATATTACAAAATACAATCTCATTAACGCTGACTCTAAAATACGCATGTGATGGAGCATCTGGACAAGGTAATTATAAACAGCAACTTCCGGAATCTATGAATACGGATGGAAGTATTTTCATGATCTCAATGGTTCCGCTAAGACTTGAGTCTGAGTCTTGAACTGTTGTTTGGCAAAATCCTAATCCCGGATCTACCAAACTATGCGTTCCTATAGGATTTCAATTTGCGAAAGAATCAAAAGAACTGACACTTTCTGAAATTAACAAGTTAGAAACAGAAATTAAACGTCTTACACCATTAAAAGTTGTAATAGATAACTTTTCCTGCAAGGTTAAATATAAGATGCTATTGACAATGGTAGACGGAAAAGTTTGCCAAGCCCTTTCGGAAACTCCATCGTCTTCTACTTGTTATATATGCAAAGCAAATCCAAAAGAGATGAATGATTTGCAAAAGGTATCACAGAAGAAGAAATTAACTGAGCATTTTCAATATGGTCTTTCACCCTTACACGCAAAGTTACGCTTTATAGATTGCATTCTCCACATTGCGTACAGATTAGACATTTGTGTTTGGAGAGTAAGTTGTCCTGAACATAAAGATTCAATGGAGTCTACTAAAAAGCGTATACAAAATCGTTTTCGAGAAGAATTAGGGTTGATAATTGATATTCCTAAACAAGGTGCAGGCACATCTAATGATGGAAACACTGCCCGGAGATTTTTTGAAAATCCCCAGTTAACATCAGAAATCACTCAAGTTAATGCAGAGCTCATCCATCGTTTTAGCGTTATTTTACAAGTTTTGAGTTGCAATTCAAAAATCAATGTTAAAAAATTTGAAGTGTACGCGTTTGAAACTGCTGAGCTCTATGTTAAACTTTATGGCTGGTATTATATGCCAATAGGAGTACATAAAATTCTTCTGCATGGATCAGAAGTTATCGAATTTTGTCCGCTTCCAATAGGAGAATTGACCGAAGAAGCACAAGAAGCGCGTAACAAAGATTTTAAACGGTTTAGAGAACTTAATACACGGAAATGTAGTCGAGTCGCAACAAATGAAGATCTAATTCACAAATTGTTAATTTCTTCAGACCCATTACTAGCTTCGATTCGCTATCAGTGGAAAAAGTCAGAATTAGATCTTCATGAAGATGCATTAGAGCTTCTGGATGTTGATTAAATGACAACGGAGAGTTTATAATACTATTGTTATTAGTTACATAATTCATGTTTATATTTTTATTAATTTCTGTGTTACACTATATTTATTGCATGCAAAATTTAATTTTTTTTGCAAAAAATAATTAAAATTGTCAGTTACTTACTTAGGTTACAGTTTTAGTTTTCTATATTTTAGTTTTATATATTTTCATAGTCTATAAGTATTCATTTTAAGGTTTTGAATTTCATCGCTCATTTCATCGCTCAACTTTCTATTATTTAACAGACTAAGTCTAAAGTCACATTTTACAGAAGGGAAAAATATACTCTGTTAAGGATGATCGCAACAAAATGTATATAATATACACTGTATCAATATATTTATATGTAAAATAACAATTTAATTACGTATGATTAATGATTATTAGTTATTAGTTTTAATATCACTATTATTAGTTTTAGAGAAAGAGATTTGAATATAAAAAATTGACAAAATTACGCATTTGTTAATTAAAGTTTTATCAAATGAATAAAAAAAATAAAGTTTTTAAACCATTACCTAATGCATTAGTTTAAATAAAATAGATATGACCTTAAATTATAAGGCCATTTCATTTTATTACAATTATAAAAAACGTACTTTTCTTACAAAGTTGAAATATTGAAATTTACATTTTTTTAGCATTTGTTAATTAAGATTGTTTAAATAATCGATTATTGAATTGTTATATTTTTATTTTACTACTTTTAAATGTAAGTTGGTTATATTAAAATGATTTTGTGTAAAAAAAAGATTACTTCCTTGTAAAAATTAACAATATTAGGTATTTGTTAATTAAAATTGTTTAAATAATTCAACGGTCACGGTGAGCTTGGATTGACTTCAACCCAAAAGTCCGACCACCTCACCGTTTTCTTTTGGAATGACTTTGGTAATGTTTTATGATTATTTTAAGACCAAAATGAAAATAATTGGTGGAGGGAAACTAAAATTATGTTGATTTTTTCCTTTTTTGTTGGTTATTGTGTTTTTTCTTTTTTAAAAACGTTAATCTAAATTGTTTTTATGCAAAATATATATTTTGGCATCAAAATATATAAAAATATAAAAACATATATATCAAAATATATACAGTAAGAAAACCTACCACGTCAGTCATATCCCATGAGTGGGAGTGAGACAGACTTATGCGATTCCCATACTTTCCTATGACTGACTGATAGCTTTTCTTACTGTATATCAAAACTAATAAAATCGAACTTTTGACTTTTGAGCCTATTATTTGTAAAATTATTGTTTTCAAATTCCTATATCCTGTATCATAGGATATGTAAATTATTGTATTCATATACAGCTCTTAACAGTCAGTTTGGATAATCCTAAAGATCTTTGGAAACTTTATACTTTTTTAAATGGTTTTAAAGTTAGAATATACAGACTCAATTGCTCACTGTAAAATCCGAAGCCGGTTTGTACTTTTGAAAAGAATTCAAGTACATAATAGAATAATACTGCATGGTTTTTTGGAGTTAAAGAAACATTTAGTTCTAATGCTATCAGTATCCTTTGCCAATTGATGAAAAACAGTAATTGTAACGTTTTTCTGAAAAAGTATTGATTTTTCCTAAAAATTAGATTTTAATGAGTTTGGGAAATCAGGTGTTCAGATATAGAAAGTAATAAATTTACACAAAAGTTATAAAATATCATACCTGAAATTGCTTTTTTTGTTATATCTGTAAGAAATCCCTTGGAAGTAACACTTTTTGAGCACGAAGAACCAATATTTATGGGTACAGAATTCCTTACATGTTGGCAAACATAACAGAGGCTTAAAGCTTTGCTGTTCAAACGAGTAATAATTTTGTTGAGTGGTTTAAGAGAAGAAGAAAATTATAATTTGAGATTGATTTCTGTACCACTTTTGACTTAATATAGTTTTATTTGACAATTTCTGCACAAACCATTAGGTAACCTTTCATCACAAGGGTCGTACTCATACATCTTCTCAAATACTGTCCTCCTGAATCTTTTGATTTCACGTTCATTGACGAAGTTGAAGTCCACAACGTTTGTCAACGAAATAAATTTATTTATTGCATTCAAGTATTATTTTTAATTTAATATTTAATTGCAAAATAATTATTATCAAAATATAAACATCAATCTTTTATTTCGAAATATTTTTGTGACAATATTGCAGCGTCATTTTTAATTAATTTACTAAGTTTAAAATTTTTTTTGTTGATCAACGTTGTGGACTTCAACATGGTGTTCATATGGTAATAGACCAACAGTACACAGTCTCCTGTCAAATTTTATTTATTTACATTTTAACAAAGTTTTATATTTCCTGTTCGTTATCAGCATTTTTACAAATTAAATCAATCAGTCTTTTTGATTAAAATGCCAAATCGAGTCAAAGAACGTGAAATCGAAAGATTCAAGAGGACAGTATTGACGGTGAAAAAGCAGGATTGTGAGAATGCCCCCAATACGGTTTTCACGCGAAAACATATTGGCAGGAACTCACCGCCAATACTATTCGCTCTCTTCCAATACTTTTTTTTTACTGGGAACTTTCATTCCAATATTATAAAATTAAAAATGTTTAATTATATTATTTATTGTAGAGATTCTTTATTGATGCCAAACTATATCTTTTGCATAAAAAATTTAGTTTAACCTTTTTTAAAAAAAATAACACAAAATAACCAATAAAAAAGGAAAAAATCTATATAATTTTAGTTTCCCTCCACAAATTATTTTCATTTTGGTCTTAAAATAATCAGAAGACATTACCAAAGTCATTCCAAAAGAAAACGGTGAGGTGGTCGGACTTTTGGGTTGAAGTCAATCCAAGCTCACCGTGCGGTGTTATTTTATTGTTTAAACATTATAATGAAATATGTTGAAAGAATAAAAGGTTTTACTAGTCAACTGCATGATAAATAAAAAATTTCCTATAAGATACATTTCTGTTATTTATTTGTTTATTAAAAATGTTTAATTAATTATTAAATTAATTAACAAATAATTTTTTGTCAATATCTTAATCACAGGTATCATAAAATATTCTTTTGTCCCATAAATATAACTTTTAAACTATAAAATATAGTTAATTTCAAAAAATCAAGTTTTTAGTCTCTAAATTGTTTATAACAAATACAAAAAAATTTTTTTTTCTATTCGCTCAATTGGATAATGTTTCTTTGATGATTTTATATTAATTTATTTCTATAAGCGATGAATGCACATATTATATCACAAACGAGCACTACTTTTATGAAAAAAGTGTTTTTTTTCAATGTTTATAAATAAATAAAAAAAAATCGAAGCTTTTTTTAAAACATCTGCCTCGAGCGATCTCTTAGGAATTTAATGACGAGTGTTTAGAAAAAAAGAATAAAAATCGGTTAAAATTTACGTGCTCTACGCTATTTTGAACCCCGTTTTTCGATTATAAACCACTGTGTGCCGATGCTACTGATCAACACGCTAACGGCAAAGCTCATAAAGCGAAATGTTTGCTGACACTTGCGCCTAGTCAGTTGCGAATTACAAATGGCAGACTTTCGGAATCAAACGAAGAACCCTCTACTTCTAGTACCAAGCCACATACAATGCAATTGTTTAGTTCTCGTGATGGATATATAATGGCTGAACTTCGTTGGGTCATAAAATGCATCGTTTCTAACTGGTCTGCAAGATCTTGTGACAACATCGGTGAACTCATTATCTCTATGTTTGGAAACGAAGCTGTTGGGGATTTTTCAATTAGTTCCACAAAGTTCATATACCTTTTAACCGATGTTTTGGAACCTTTTTTCAGAAATCAATTTCTGACAGATATAGGTGGATCATTTTACTCCATATCATTTGACGAAACAACTAATAGGAGCAATGCGAAAGAACTACAAATCGTTGTGACGTATTGGTCCGATTCTAAAAGTCTTGTTGTGCATCATCATCTTCAGACATTTTTTATTGCATCTGGAAAAGTGTGTAAGTCTTCATCTGCAAAAGATGTTGACATTTCTGAACAAATTTTGTCATCTAACAAACTCTTACTAACAAAGGATTTATAACTAAACGACGATATTATGCTCGAGCTTTCCAAGGTAAGCTTTCACTGCGATTTTATATTACATGTGTTTCCGATTTTCAATTATTATTAAACAGGAATAAATCGATAATTCCGAGTCGAAGACTATGAGTTATCGATATCTTCATGTTTTATAGTTATGAAGAATTTAATTTATAGTTTTAAGTAAAATTTTCTCTTATTTGACTCGGACTGGTTATATTTTTGTTAGTAAAAGTATCAGGACGATTACATTCGACTCTATGAAAAAACATGCCATCACTTTTTCAATCATAACTCGGAAATAAAAGGAGGTACAAAAAAAATTAAACACGGTTAGAAAGCTAATTAAATTCTGCGTAAAGTAAGCCGTCTTTGAAGTCATTTTGTTAATTATTTTGTAAGTTGTAGAGTGAAAAAGAAATAAAAAAAATTATCAAATTTTATTATTTTTGTCTCTTGACTTCAACATTTTCAAAAATCTAGAAAAATTTAGATAAAATTTTTCTAAAAACACAGAAATCTTCGTTAGAATTTTAGATTTAAAATAAGCCTTCGCGGCAGCGAATGAGAGAAAATAGGGACGAATTTTTGCTGGAGAATAATAAATAATGATGTTTCACGAGTAATATAAAGAAACTCAAAAGTTCATCGTTCCCCCGCATTAATTCGTTCCTGTTTTCTATCTTATTCGCTGCCGCGCGAAGTTACAGTCGAGTCATCACAGTTAAATTTTAATGCACCATTTGGTCGAAACACGGCTTCACATTTTTAATGATATATCAAAGACGGATTAACCTTTTTTAATTTTCGAAGACTTATTTTAAAGCTGAAATTCTAGCAAAGATTTCTGTGTTTTTAGAAAAATTTTATCTAAATTTTTCTAGATTTTTGAAAAAGCTTAAGTCAAGAGACAAAAATGAGACAATTTGATAATTTTTTTATTTCTTTCTCACTCTACAACTTACAAAATAATTAACGAAATGACTTCAAAGACGGCTTACTTTATGCAGAATTTAATCAGCTTTCTAACCGTGTTTAATTTTTTTGTACCTCCTTTTATTTCCGAGATATGATTGAAAAAGTGATGGCATGTTTTTTCATAGGGTCGAATGTAATCGTCCTGATACTTTTGGATGGTAGTGTAGTACATTTTTATCAAAATTTTTTTCTGAAATATTAAGATTCCTATTAATTAGAGAATACTCTGGCCTCTTGGTAATGATATTTGATTAACGCTAACATTATATTTCTTTTCTTTTTGCGTAGGATCCATCGAGAAATCAATACAGCATTAGATACATATCTATTCTTCAATGCAATGGAAATTGATGGACAGCCGTAAGTAATAAAGAATATTTTTTATTTACCACTAAATTCAATAACCAATTTTTTTTTAATTTTTAGACCGGCAAAGTAAATGATATAATAGAATTATTTTAAGAGTTTTTATCTTTATTACTCAAAATAAAAACTTATGAATAATTTTTAAGTCCTAAGCAGTGTTTCTAATTTTTTAAATCTAATTTTATTTCTATAGTAATACGAATTCTACTAATGACATTGATAAGTCCTTAATACAAAGAGAGACACTCGAATCAATCATTAACCCACCCATTATTGTCGCAAATGATCTTGCAAATTATATTGCCATCATCACTGCAAATCATATAAATGAAAAATTTGAAACAATTATGGATCATTTAGAGAAAGATCTTACCTATTTACATGGTAAATTTTTTAATCTTTTGTATTTTTTTCTTATTTCTTAAAAATACATATTATATATGTTTTTTTCGAAAAAAGAATCAGCTACGATTTTCGGAAATGAAAATTTGGAATCTTGGAACGACTCCAGATAAAACTGCGTTAGCACATGTTTGACTCATTTTAGGTAAACCTAAAAGTGCTTGAAGACCAGCGTGACGAGGAGGTGAGGGAATTATTTTCCTTCATTTAGAATTTTATATTTGACTCCAGTGGACCAGTTTCTCCACCAGACACAAATCGAAAAACGACGGACGCCACGTGCGAGAACTTATTATTTGACTTCTACATTTCTGGTAGATATTTCTTTGTAATCAATTGTATTGCGGTGAGTTGCTTTTCCTTGTATGTTAAATAATTTGACCACACTAATTCATGTTTTGTCGTTGTAATTGATTAAAATACAAAAGAGTCGCAATATATGAATCAAGAACCTGTGTGAATGTTTAAATTAATATGATAGTAGCAAATTAGAATCTGATCAGATATTTATATCGAACCATTATTAAATTATTGTTGAATACGTGAATTACTGAAATTATATTTGAGATATCGATCAATGCGTAAGTGTTAATTTTTGTAAAATATATATTTTCAGTCATTTTCAAATTTAATCGTTTCATTTATTTAATATTTGTTACAACATTTTTGTAGATTATTATACTTCTGTTACTAGTGATGTGAAAATCCCCTTAGATGAGAGCACTTATCGCAAATATTTTAATAACTGTGTCAATTTTTCATTTAAATTACCTATTAAAGATATTTGTAATATGTGCTCGGAATTTGAAGCATCTAGAGTCGACAAAGGCGTTTATAAAAATCATAAAGAACAAATTGAGTATTATACGACCCTAAAGAAAAAAATGTTAGATAATAAAAATGTTTTGCATCTCGAATTTGATTTTGCACAAAATCTACCATTGCCGAAGCTAAACGTAAACGAGCAACTCTTTTGTAGATTATTGTGGTTGTATATTTTTAATGTACACGTACATAAAAGTACAAACAGTTACAGGTTTCACTTTTTTGAAGGTACATTAGAAAAAGGTGCAAACAGTTTGCAATTTAGTGCAGTATGTCATTGAAAAAGAATTAGAGCTCAACCACTACGACAAATCTTTTCTGCATTCCGATACTGCTGGTGGTCAAAATAGGAATTATTTAAGTATTTTATTCTTTTCCATGTTAGCAGTAAAATATCAGACCGAAATCCAGCATCTCTATCCTGTACGTGGATACTCATATTACCAATGCGACCAAAATTTTGGATTGTATGTCAATAAAAATACAATAAAAGAAAAAGTCGAAACTCCAGAAGAATACATAGATTTAATTAAAAATTCGAGAAACCCACCATTGACAATGGTTGACGTTTTTAAAATTACAATAAAATATTTTGAAAAGCTAGCCGATATTAATAAGAATATTGAAGTTAAGAATTAAAATGATTCTTAATAAATTATATTGATATATTAAATGATAAAAGCATTTTAGTATTCAAAATATTTAAAAAATTTCATAATTTTAATGTTTGATTTGATTGTTTTACTGTATTGTTGTATTGCTTAACCGTATGTAAATGGTAAAAATTCAATTCTACATAGCTGAAAGTTTTACTTTATATTGTTTAAGTATCTATTAAATTGTTCGAAGACATTTAATTGCGTTCCACATTGAATACACGGAAAAGTTTTCGGGTGAGCAGCTGTATTCGCGCATAGAGATGCTCTGCTATATGAGTTCGAGAGAAGGCTTAACGCCTTAAATTCGGATGAGCTCATCTCTCTTGCGGGCGAGCAGCTTACCCGCAAGAAAGTGAGATGATTAAGGGGTTACATGGGTCAAAACGACCTGAAAACGTATGTTTTTTTAATAATTTTTTTTTTCATAAAATAAATAAATTTTTTTATTTGAACACTTTGGTATCTGAAAGTACACTATTAAATAAGAAAGATATTAAATTTTTTATAAAAAATATTAAAAATCAGGCCCGTAGCAACAGTTCTTCGGGCCCCTTAAAAAAAATTGCTTTTGCGGTGGTCAAGATATCTTTTGACTGCTTCATCTAAAATCAAAATACAAAAAATTTTCTGTTAGTGGGTGAATATATCTCGTGATTGAACGAAGGGTTTTCAAAGAAATTGAAATTTGGATGCTTGACAGTGTCTTCTATCAAAAGTTAAAATTTTTAGAACCATTAAGACCATGTAAAATCAGTTCTAATCAACAAAAAAAATATTCCTTTGTTCAATCACAAGCAATACTTATCCACTAACAGAAAATATTTGGTTTTTTTATTTTAAATGAACCGGTCATAAGATATCGTGACCACCGCTAGTTTTGGAAGGGTTCTCAAAGAACCTGTAGGTACGGCCCTGATTTTAAATATTTTTTAACGAAATTTTTACAAGTTACTCTTTTAATAGTGTACTTTAAGATATAAAAACACTCAAATAAAAAAATTTATTTATTTTATGAAAAAAAAATAATTAAACAATCATACATTGTCCGGACGTTTTGACCCATGTAACCCCTTAACCGGACCACCGATATAGTAGGACCCTGTGTATGGGGCATAGGAGCTCGACCTCATGCGCAGTAAACTGACTGACGGCAGCCATATTTAGGTGAAGTGACATCCATGTGATATGTTTCTCAGTGTTTCTTTAAATTATTTTGATTATTGTTATTTTCATGGAGGTTTTTCTGAAAAAATATAAATATGAAGATCTCCTTCACGTATTCATTGGTAAGTTTAATAAATATGTATCAAATAGTAAAATTTTGAAATATTATTTATCGAATATGCTCTTAGAAAGTTATATAGAAGCATGCGGTGTTTCTGACTTTCTGTCTGTTTGCACATGTTTTTCTGCGTATTGTATTATGGATGTGTAAGGAAGGGAATGCGTATTCCCTTACAAAATAGGGGAGACTAAGCGCGGTTGTTACAGTGTGCAGTTGTTACAAATGGAATATCTCTAAAACAGTGAATTATAGAGATGGGGTTCCAAAGGGAAAAATGTTTTGTTTTTATGTACGAACTTACTGCAATAAGTTTAAAAATTATATGCAAGCTTTACAAGTAAAAAATAGGCACATTGGTTTTTAGAGGCCAAAAGTAAATATTTCTCTGCTTGATATTCTTTAAATAACTAATAGACCTTTATACTTAACAAAGTAAATTTTTTAATATCAATTCTGTGAGAATTAAGCTTTAAAAAACTGCCTTCGCTGTCCACAATTAGTGTATACTTTTTAAATAAAGTAAGTTTTTGTAAAAATGTACCTGTTGGGCAGTTGTTACGATTTTGTGAAGTGTAGTTGTTACAAGTGATGATGAGAAAGAATATTTTTCCCATATTTCGGGAGATTCGTTAGAAATGTAAAATATTTGTCAGAAATGTTATCACACTCATTTTTTATATAAAATCTCATGTTTTTTCTAAATTCGACTTCAAAATCATTCAAAATTAATGAAAAAAACTTTTTAAGTTACTTTCATATCGAAATAGTATTAGTGCTGCCATCTCTAAGGAACTGTCACTACTATATTACATTGAGCTACATAACCCCTATAAAATGTCAAAACAAATGGACTAAACAAGTGTTTACTTTTGTTGTTTGATTTGTTTTATTTTAATTGTTTAAGCATCAGTTGAAGACTGATATGTTTTATTTTAATTGTTTAAACAATTGTTACTTTCGTTCTAAATTGTTTTTAAGTGTATTTCCTCATAGAGGAAAATTATTTCTCATCTAACTTACCTCAATTACCAAATAAAACTCAAATTACTTAATATACATTATTGGGAACTATATAACTAATAATTATGTACTTAAATTAAATTATATCATTTCAATATTATCATCTTTGTACCAGAAATTACGAATAATTAATAAAAATGGTTATAAAAAATTATTTGTCTTCAATTTAGAAACGTTGCAGAGGATTCTTGGTATTGTAACAACCAACATTCACTTTGAGCAGTTCTTACAATTTACACGCTGTCACTAAAATGCTTCTAATTGGAGTTAAACTCTAATCACAGTAACTGTTTTTATCAAAATTGTAACAACCGCGCTTAGTCTCCCCTACACTGAAATTATTTTTGGAAATTCCTGGGTTATTCGTTCAAATTTTAAATTATATGAAGAAATTGTCTGAAGAGTCATATCTTATTACAAATATTACGCAATGTGATTTATGGTTAAAAAATTATTCAAACAGTAGTGTGGAATCAGTATTATTGCCTTTATTTATTTTTTACGATGATTTGGAAGTAGGAAACCCTTTGGGAAGCCACGCAGGTGTAAACAAATTTGGAGCAATATATGCTTTAATTGTACGTCTTCCACCAAATATTTCATCGCGACTGAGTAGAATTATTTTTTGCTCATCTCATCGAAGAATTAAATTTTCTACGGAGGGGAGCAATTTGGATAATTATAATTGGTGTAAAATATGTTGTAAAATTCCAATTAACTCGTATATTAGGTGACAATTTGGGTCTTAATGGAATACTCGGTTTTGTAGAATCGTTTAAATCTAATCTGCCGTACTAAGGAAAAACTTACATAACTAACAATTTTGTAAAATTTTAGTTTTTGGTATCAATCAACTCGGAAAGAAAAACTGCATTTAACTGTGTTAATAAAAATCAAATATAATAATTGATGACTGCAAAAAACGATAATTAAAAATCGAGGAATATGAAGAAAATTAAGAAATACTTGATAAAAAGTGATACGAAGTACTTTGCGTGAGCTCTGAAATTCGTACGAATCATCGAACTCGAGTATCAAATCCGTAGGAAAAACTTACACAAAGTGATATATGTTCTTTTTCAATCGAACACATGGTCGAGCACGACGGTCGCGTACGAAATGAAAACCACGCATCTGCATTACTCGAAACATGTGTAAGTTCTTCTATCATAAAGTTGGTCGAGTCCCGTGCGAGAGAAACAACGCAAGTGACGATGTGTAAGTTTTTCCTTCGTATTTTCAAAAAGTAGACATCGTAAGTCACATTTTGCATAGAATTTGTTTAAATAATTAATTTTTTTTGCAAAATTAGAATCAGCACATACACTTTCATTAGAGAAGTGCCATTTAATTATTAAATTTTTATTTCTAAAACGGAGTTCTTAAAGCAAACAGTTTTTCTCTATTTTCTCAGTTTGACAGGGATTGCACTTATGTAAGTTTTTCCTTACTACGGCAGTAATCATTACTGTCGATTTTGTAGAGTGAGTTCAACACAAGCTGCAACAATGACAGAAGACGATGAATCATTGTTACGAACAGAAGAAAACTATCAAGAAGATGTAAAAAAATAAATATTTAGACACTGGAATTAAAGAGTCTTGTATATTTAATAAGGTAATCGACTTCCATGTTGTAAGAAATCGAATAATCGACATAATGCATGATATTTTGGAAGGAGTATGTGTTTATGTTATGAGATCATCAATTATATACACCTTTATTTTCGAAACAAAATATTTTACGTTGGAGCTTCTTAATAACAGAATTCAAAAATTTAATTATGGTATTGAAAGCGGCAATAAACCTCCAATAATTGCAATGCATAGAATTAAAAAAGTTATGCCTTGTGCGATACTTCGGTTTGATAGTGGGGAATTTGATTCCTGATAAAAATGACGAGTCTTGGATATTATATAAATACCTACGTCAAATTATTGATATTGTCACTTCACCACGAATCACACAAGCAGATGCAAAGGTTCTTAAAAAGTTGATTAAAAAATTAAATAGCCTGTATATAAAACTGAACGGTAACTTAAAACCAAAGTTTTATAACTTAGTGCATTATCAAAGAATCATATTAGAAATCGGTCCATGCATTAACTTCTGGTATATGCGCTTTGAATCTCGGCATCGTCAGTTAAAAGCCAATACTCTATCAACTAGTTGCAATGAGAACTTGCTCGGCACTATTGCAATAAAATAAATTTTAAGTGTGTGTCAGATGATTCACTGCTTAGAATTTAAAGATCCAATTGAATTTGGCTCACTTGACACAGATTTAAAAAATGCCGAACACGAATTTTATACCGATTTGGACTTTAACGGCAATAAATTGAAGATAGGAATGTTCATTGTAACGAATATGCATGACATTGAAAATCAATTCGGTAAAATTAGGAAAATAATAAAAATAAATGGAAAAAAATATTCTTGGAGGTAAATGTCTTTCATAAGATCACATTTGATTTTCAATATCATGCATATATCGTGCAACAAAACAGAATCGAAACGCAATTGGTTAAATATATTGATTTACCAATTTTTCCTCCAGTTCTATCCATTAAAAAAGAGAAAGAACATTTTGTCGCTGTAAGATACGCATTATAGTAATTATGTGTCATTAATAATAGTAAGTAAATACGTTTAAATTTTGTAAAACTAAATAAACGAATTGTGACCTAACAATTACTTTTCTTCTTTCAACACTTTTGTTCCATTAATCGCAATATGTTAAAAAAATTTAATTTATGCGTATGTGAACAAATAATGTTTAAGTACAGTCTAAATATTAATTTAATTTCTTAATTGATATGATTGATATGGTCTCTAAAATTTTGAATCTTCAAATAAAAGAAATATTTTTCATTTAATTATTTTCTAAAATTATTATTTCTTAACGTAAAAAAATTATAAATTTAACACTTATAAAGTAAATAATTTATGTATTTAAAGGGTCAAGTATTATTTTACAATATAATTAAATTTTAATTTTTTAGACCTAAATTTTATTTTCTTTAATGCTCAATAGTATGAAAAATCAAATTTATTTTATTTCTTAAACCTTAGAAAATATTTCACTTTCAATATCTAATTGTTTCAGCATAATTTATTGATAATGTATAATCTTATTTAAATCAAAAGTAAAGAAGAATAAAAATAAAACGCATTAATATTTAAACAGCGCGGATCTTTGATCTCTATGTGACTTTTTCTCTCTACACCTGACGAGCAGCGCTACCGCAGGTCCGAGAGCTCGGCTTGCATCGTACATGATATAGCATCTCGCCTGTGTGAGAGCTCAACTCGCCTGATGTTGGTATTGCTGCTATAGTTCAATCAAGGTGGCACATCGTTACTATAGCGATTGTAGCTGCTCACCCGAAAACTTTTCCGTGTATTGTTTAACAGTCCACAGTGGTCCAGAAATCTAAAAAGTTGGCCAAAAGTCAAAATTTAATTTCATAATTTATATTGTTTAAATAGTTGTAGTAGTACCCCTAGAGTTGTTTAAAGTCATTAGAAGGGTAAGAGTTTCCTTTTTATAGTCATAATGCCTTCCTGATTCGTTCATTGAGATCGCGCACGATAATTGCACTTTTTGCGAAAAAAGCAGTTTTCTTTGTTAGTGCACAGTATTCAAATTGCCGATTGACTAATTTTAAAACCCTAAAATGAATTCATCTTAAAAAAGTAAGTATTTTCAGAGAAGTATTTGTTTAAAATTAATGATAAAAAGTTTCGGACAATTGGAACATCAAAATTACATAAAATAATCCATTGAGATACGCAAAGTTTTCCAATAAAGATTTATAAGTTTAAAGTTTTTCGGAGTATTGCCAAGTCTGATATACAAAAATGTTCGTTATACGCTCATTTAAAATGTGTGTGAATAGTAGTTGCCAAGACCTGCCAAGATAAGATAGACACACACTTGAATGTAAACAAACACGAATTACAAAAAACGAAGAAAATTTCCTAAAAGTGAAAAGTTCGTAAAGTCCGATCCCGTCATTTCTGCTGTCAGCAATATGTTAACGCGAAAAGGAAGAGCAAACATTTGTCAACAGAACAACTTTCTTTATTAACCCGTTGACTGTTAAACTATAAAAATTAAATTTACCAGCGAATGTCAGGATATTTAACTAAATTTGACTTTACCAAAAATTATCATACTGATGTCAGATTCGTAATCAGCCACCCTAGAAGCCCCCAAGTAACCAATTTCAAACAAATTGAATAAATTTTTTAAAAAAATTCCGTCATATTGGATCCGCCATTTTTTTGAAAAATAATATCAAATTCGAAATCAGAGACCTCAAAAACCCACTAGCACCTATCCAACTAAAAAAAGCATGAAGTCATGGAGAGTATCTAATATCGAAACAATCGATGACACTCGAATTGAGAAGCATGAAACATAAATATGAGAAAGGCATGCTAGCAAGAAAAAAGTCATGTTGTAGATGGCACTGCAGTTGGACAATTATTTGGCGCTAACTTACAAATTTAAACTGTCTCTTTCTTTTTTTTAAGTGAAAAGTTGAGAAGTATAATAAGTGAAAAAAATGAATTGTAAAAAACTAATTTTAAGAAAATTAAATAAACAAAAAACGTTTCTTAATAATACTAACAACAATAACAATAGACATAAATTCTAATTCAGCCTCAGATAATTAAAACCAAAAAAATGGTATATATTTAATGATTTATAATTATTAAAAAAGTAATTAGGAAAAATAAATATAGAAGGAAAACTTTATGTAATTAAAAATAGTAACAAAGAATAAAAATTATAATTTATCATCAAATACCTATTTAAAATTAAAGGAATTGAATATTCTAGTTAGAGATCTTATATATATATATATATATTACGTAACGCTTTTTGGAGGAAGGGGGGTCAAGCTATTTGTTACAATAAGCAAAAAAATGGCGCTAATGTGTGCAACAGTGTGTTACATGGAGGAGGGGGGGGTCAAAATTAACGTTACGTAATCTATGGACGGCCCATTATTCAAACTACTAAAATTTAAATTATTTTTATTTAATTTTCAATCAATCAAGAATGAATAAGAATTATAATTAATCAAACTTTAGGTAGCGAAGTAAATGTAGAAATGGTTATTGTAAATCAAGTATACAAAGAAAAATTGTAATTAACTAAAAATCAGGCAGAGAACTGAATTGAGAAATAGCATAATAGCGAAGGAGACGGCCGCTTGCGGCCGTCGACTGCGCTAATTTTTATAAAAATTAAATTATTTCTTGTACATTATGTCTGCCATATTGGATCCGCCATTTTGATTTTTTGATAAATAATATCAAATTCAAAGTCAGAGACCTCAAAAACCCCCTAGCACAAACATTTCTTAATACTAAATTTTTGCGCCTACAGAGCGACTTGAAAATTAGGAGTACTCGCATTTGCCTGGACCACCCGTCTAATGGGTTTTCTCGCCAGTGGAGAGGGAAACTGTAGAAAACCTCTCCGAGTACAACCGGTTTATCGACAGTCGAATTCTAATGGTGTGTACCGGACAATAATCGACGGTGCACATCATTATACTTCGACGTCAAACCTCCCGCTCAGATTATCTCACATGCCGGAAAAATCCCAGGCTAATGGGCGCGAACCAAGTACCCTTGGTCCGCCCACCGAGCCAGGCATTTATCTGACCAAGCCAATCTGTCGGTTGAAAATATGTACTTTTCACATTTGGATAAAGAAATTAGAATTGTGATTATTGTTTAAATTAATTATGTAAATACTGTACATTGTTTTTTAAATATAATTTTTTAACACATTATTAAATCAGTCTAATTCAAAAATTATATTCAATAATTATATGTGACGGGAAACTTAATAATTAAATAAATTATTAGAAGAACAATATTTTTATTTATTTGACAGCAAGTTTAAAAATACACTTGTTTTTACGAAGCAGAGAAAACCGTGCTGCACGTATGCAAGCCAAAGTGAATCTGTCCTTTTGGTACCTGCTTTTGGGGAAAGTCAAGCTATTTGTCTATTGTTACGTAAGGAATGTAGTCAGGACCAGTTTGTAGGGGAAGTATTTCCTGTGATAGTCTGTTACTAGTTTTAGAAAAGAGAAAATGCAGCCCTGTGTTACACCTCCCACCTTAGATTGAACTTAGTCTCTAAGTTTGCAAAGTAGAAGTTTTTTTTTGTACCATTAATACGTCGCTTATTCATACTTTTTTTTAGAAAATAATTTGATACATAGATTAGCTATTAGTTTACAAATTATTTCGCAGAATCCTAATTTATACATGTATACAAAAACTTGTAGATCGTAGATTTATTTACAAGTTAAAAAACCCTTTTCAGTGTTTATTAGGAGATTTTATTAGGTAAGGATAAGAATTTGGACTATCTATGTGGAAAAATTGTAAATCTTCATGTTGTAAGGCTATGAATTGAAAATTTAATAATTATATATTTTTAGTCTATCTGCATGGATAACTGATCGATTGTTATTAAAGGATATTTCATAATTATTATTTGGGAGATTTTTAATAATTACTGCAGGTCCTTTCCAATCAGGACTCAATTTATGTTCTTTTGTATTTTCTATCATTACAAGGTCACCAGGGTCGAATAAACGCTGAGGTAATACAATTCTTGCGTCTTGAATTGTTTTGTATTTTTCCTTTGACTTTTCTATCCTTGCTTGAGCCTTCTGAATATACCTTTCGTGTCTTTCCTGACATAACCTTACCAATTCGGGATATTTCAGACTAGGTGAAGTGGCTAACGTAGATGGAACATTAGCATCGCATCCAAAAGTAAGTTTAAAAGGGCAGAATCCAGTTCCTTCGTGTGTTATGGTGTTGTAAGCCATGCAAATAAATTTTAGTGTCTGATCCCATTCGTTATGTTGATCTGCCATTGCTGTTCTTATCAAGTCCTTAATAGTGCAGTGAGATCTTTCCAGCGCACCATTACTTTGAGGGTGAAATGCAGTCGTCTTCACATGTTGAATCCGAAATAGGTTTAGCTTCTGATCGTCTCTTGATTCGATTTAGTTTATGGGTTTGACACACGTGGCATTTTTTAATGAAATCTATAACTTCATTTTCCATGTTGGTCCACATGCCTAATTCTCTGGCTCTCTGGATGGATTTATTTTTGCCAAAATGTTGAGACATTAATGAGCCGTGGCTTTCTTTAATGATTTGTTCTCGTTCATTTAACGTAAGCTCTGTAGTGGAATTATAGCAACTATGAATTTTTAGTTGAGGATATTTAAAACTAATGACTGCTATCAATGTCTTAAGTTTTAAACGCTCAATGGAAGTAATAGTTGGATCGTCGAAGTGTAAGCGGAGAATAGTCAATTTTTTTGATATAGTCCATTTGGCGATGTTGATTAGTTAATTAATCCAATCTTTGTCAGAGTATTGAGGTAGGATAATAATATCTGGATTATTAGTCTCTCTCTTTGTGAATTTTCTCCACAGTTTTCCAATGGCATTAGGCTTTTTGATTTCACGGGTATCCGTCTTATTAGCAGACCATCTGTAGAATTCCTGAATTATTTCGTTATCCACGGGTATTGGTGGAGTTGCATCGAGAACATCTTGGTCATTATTACCTTTCCTTTCTTCAATAAGTAGAATTAAAGTTTGTGTTGGAACTCCTAAAGTAGCTCCGTTTCCGGCAGGTGATGGTACTGGTGTATTTAAGTTGGAATTTTGCTGTTCTTTGATGATTTCAATATCAGGTAACTCTGATTCTAAGTCAAATTCAGCTTCTGTACTGTTTTGTTTTTCCTTTAGTTCGTGTACTGCTTTAACTCGGGATAAAGCGTCGGCAGCAGTATTTACTGACCCTTTCTTGTATTCGACTTCGTAGTCATATTCTTCCATTTTAAGTCTCCATCTCATCAATCTGGATGATGGATCTTTAACGTTGAATAGCCACTTTAATGCTTGATGGTCGGTGAGGATTTTGAATTTTCTACCTAGCAAGTATTGCCTAAGTCTTTTAGTCGCCTATACTATTGCCAACAACTCCTTTTCAGTTGTAGTATAATTTTCTTCGGGTGCATTGAGAGTACGCGATATGTAATAACAGGGATGACCTTCTTGGGATAAAATGGCTCCTAGTCCTACATTTGAAGCGTCGGTTGTGAGCACAAATTCTTCTTCAAAGTCGGGGTATCTTAAAACTGGCGCACTGCACAAAGCAGCTTTCAATCTGTCAAAAGTATCTTGACAATTTTGAGTCCAAACAAAATCGTTGTTAAGCTTTGTTAATTCGGTAAGAGGTTTAGCAATAGTTGAATAAGATTTCATAAATTTACGGTAGTATCCAGAAAGTCCTAAAAATGATTTAACGTTAGTAACACTTTTAGGTTTTGGAAAATTTAAGACAGCGTAAATTTTCTTTGGATTGGGTTTGACTCTATCGGCAGTTATAACATGACCTAAATATTCTAACTCAGGTCTTAAGTATTCGCACTTATCAGGCTGGAGCTTAAGGCCGGTTTGGTGTAATTTCTCGAAGACTGTTACCAAATTTTTGTTGTGTTCTTCTATGGTGGATCCGAAAACTACGATATCGTCAAGATAAACAACACAAATTTTGTGTATTCCTTTGGAATGTAGCAGGTGCATTTTTTAGTCCAAAGGGCATGCGTTCAAACTTAAAGTGTCCTTCGGGTGTGGAAAAACCTGTGGATTGTTTTGAATTCTCTTCCATAGGTATTTGGTGAAATCCAGCACTAAGGTCAAAAGCGGAGAAGAATTTTGCTTTTCCGAGTGTGTCAAGGATGTCTTCTATAACCGGAAGTGGATAAGAATCTTGATCAGTAATTTCATTGGCTTTCTACGTGTCCATCTTACAAAAATTACATTGTACATTAGAGGAACGATTTGGATTCGAAATGTTTACTGAATTAAAGGAGGGTTTAGGATTTGTTGTATGGTGAGATGTAGAAGGGTTCGTTACACGCAAAGGTTGTCTCGGAATTGCGTTTGACCGCAATCGATGTTTTTCTCGTAATCGCGTCTCGACTTCTAATGCTTGTTGCTGAGCTTTTCCTATATTATTCGGTTGTAGCGTCCACATTAAAAATGTGATGTCATCTCTTAAATTCATGACATACTTTTTTATCGCGGAAGATTCTTCCAGCTGCAAAGCTATTTTTCGAGCTGTGGGATTTGCGTGCTCTGCTTGTACCGCATAATTTAACTCGTTTAGGGCTTGTCGAAATCGCACATTGTACGTTGTCGCTTCCTTGTCGACAATTGTCTAATTTTGCGCGGCAAAGTTCGACTGACAATCCAAGGTTCATATTTTGTCGTAGCGCGGTAAATAAATCTTCGAATGAGTTGATAGGAATGTACCGGATAGCGCGTTTCGCATTTTCGATAATTTTCTCCGTTATTATAAAATCTAAAAGTAATTCAGGTTGACTGCAACGTTGTTTTGCTTTTTTAACACTATGAATAAAATCTTGAACTCCGATGTCGTCTTGACCATTCAAAATTTCTACAGTACGGATAATGTCCTTGGCGGGTAACAATGTACTAGAAATCGCGTTTGTTTGAGTTGAAAGGGGACCACCGTTTTGTACTCGATGCATGGGGTCCTTTTTTCGTCTATTGTGTTGTCACTTTCTTGTTTATTTCCTAGAACTTCATTTTCGGTTTCCGTTTCCTCATCTTCAGTGTATAAAAGATTATTTTGTTGAGCTATAAGTTTTAATTCGTTTATCCGTTTTCCGTTTTCAGCGTTAAGAAGCATTATATTGGAATTTAATGTATTTTGACAACCTTCTATTGATGAAATTTTTGCAGACATTTGTTCGACCGAATCTTTAAGGCTACTAAGGAGTGTTTCTAAATTTAAAGGGTTTGCCATTTTTGCTTCGGGAGGTTCAGGGATATTCTGGACAATTTGACTGGATTCTAAACACTGAATATGAGTAGATTCGTAACCAACTAAATGTCTGAGATATGACTTGAAAGTCAGCGTTGAATATTATTAGTAATTTGTAGAGAGTTGTAATCAATATAAATAAAGAATGCTTTCTTTTTACAATAAATAAAAACGTATATCTAATTTCGAAAATGTTCATATAAAGAACAATGCTACTTTTAACACTAAAAAATAAAAATGTTTACCTAATTTTGCAATTTTTTCGTAAATTTAATAGATAAATTTTATAAGTTATTGTGTCTTTAACGCGTAGTTAGAGTCACAAAACATGTATATAGTGAAAATTTTCATAAAATGTTGCGTCTTTCACGCGTAGTAAAAAGTCGCAAATCATACATAATTGTATTATATTTAAGAAAAAAAATATTATTTGCTTACTAATTTGATGACAAATAAAATATTCTCCAGTTGAAATGTTGAACAGCTGAATTGTGTGTATCCTCGTAAGAATACTATCCAGTTGAAATGTTGAGCAGCTGAGTTGTGTGTATCCTCGTAAGAATATTATCCCTCGTTGCCAACTTGGTTGGGTGACGTCACACCCTTTCTAGGACTTACACCCACGGAATCACTGTCGAACTTACTTAAGTCGTCCCGAGTCCGTGTTTTCCGGTAATTTCCAGTAAAAATATCACCGTATATCCGTCACAATTTATTTTCTTTTTTTTCACAAAGCAAAATATAAATATGGGACGTTCCACGTCAAACGGACCAAAGCTCTGCCCAAAATGTTTTCCAATAAAAGTCAACTTATTATAGATGAAAATACTCGTAAGCTCATACTGCTTCGAATGAAAAGTGGCAAAATCGAAAATTCAAAATGGCGTCATTACTGTGACTCTTTTTGTAAACTTTATTACAAATTATGGAAACAAATTTACATAGTAGTGTGCAAAAATAGTTATAATTTGGTGAATAATGACTAACTCTTACGTTTTTGGGGTCGCTGATCACGAATCCGATGTCAGATTTTCAAAATTCAAAATGGCGGACAAATTTGTAAAATTTGCTTAGATTCACTTGAAACTGACTACTCGGGGGTTTTGAGGGTCGCTGATCATGAATCCGATGTCACATTTTCAAAATTCAAAATGGCGGATCCAATATGGCGGACAAATTTGAAAAATTTGCTTGGTTTCACTGGAAACTGATCATTTAGACGTTTCTGATGATTTTCACGTTTTTCAGTTTTCTGATACAAGCGTACACTGGCTATTAAAAGATTATAAAAAAATTCGCAGTGGTCCCCATTTGAAGAGAAATAATTCCTCCTTAATTTCTGACTTTAAAAAAAAATTGGTCGAAAATTGTTCGAGTTATGAATTTTTTTTGTACTTTTTCAAATTTTTCGGTTTTTCTAATACGAGAGGGTGGAAGCGCTAGCTATTAAAAGTTTATTACAAAAAACTTGCAATAGTCATAATTTGAAAAGCAATAACCCCTCTTTAATTTTTGATAAAGAAAAAAAATTTGGTCAAAAATTGTCCGAGTTATGAATTTTTTTTTACTTTTTTTGAATTTTCGTTTTCTGATAACAGAAGTGGGAACAGTGACAACTAAAAATTCATAAAAAGAATTCGTAATGAGCACAATTTAAAGAGCAATAATCCCTATTTAATTTCTGACCATGAAAAAAAATTTGATTTCAAATATTTGGTTTCTAAAAATGTCAAAAAAATCAAAACCCGTGGTTCGGCAGGACCGCGGGTATAGAAATGTACAGAAATAAATAACACGAACAATTTTCTAACAATTTTTTTTTCTTTGTCAGAAATTTAACAAGGATTATTATTTTTTAAAATTTCACCATTGTAAATTTTTTTATAAACTTTTAATATCCAGCGTTCCCACCCGCCCGTATCAAAAACCGAAAAATGTGAAAAAGTCAAAAAAAAAATTCATAACACAGCCCCACAAAAAAAGAAAAGTACCCTGCGCGAAAGTCCACAGTACCATACCCCTATGTATTTTGATGCGCTGAACACGAATCCGAAGTCAGATTTGCTCCATCACGTCAGGATTTTTTTCTAACCTCAAAAAACATGTCAGATTTTATGTAATTTATGTAAAATACAAAATTTTTTAAAAATCGATTAGATTTGTCTCAAACTTGTTTCTCGGGGGTTTTTAAGATCGCTGATTACGAATCTGCAGTCAGTTTTTAAAAATTCAAAATGTCGGATCCAATATGGCGGACAAATTAAAAAAATTTGTTGGATTTTCACTTTACTTGGTATATAGGGGTTTTCGGGGTCGTTGATTACAAATTTGCAGTCAGATTTTAAAAATTTAATATGGCGGAAATGGTGGTGGAATTACCTTTATAGGTTCAACTAGAAGTTTTTTTATAATATTTTCGGAACCTGGTGTAAAGGATGTTCTTTTAGGCCATTCTTTTTGTACGTAATGTTTTTTTCGATCTCTACTGTCCCACAAACATAAAGAGCAAGGTGTTGCAAGGTGTTTTCGTAAAACCTGCTTGTTGGCCCAACATGATACTTATAATTTTAAAATCTCCACAAATTTGCCAATTGTGTTCTTTATATTTAATTTTCTCCAAAACTAATTTGACAGTTTCATAATCTTCTTTAAGTTCAGTGGAATGGGCAACGGGAATTGAAGCAAAAACATTAGTGTTATGAATTAGCACTGCCTATAGACTTCTTTTAGAAGAGTCAATGAATAACCTCCAATGTTGATCTTCATATACGTTTGGTTTCAATTCATTTATTAGTCCTTTAATGTCAGAACAATATACTAATGAAAGCTCATCGTCTTTTGTAGAATATTTCCGAAATTGATTTTCTCTGTCACAATAAAAGTAAGCTGTGGTGCCTTTAGATAACAAATTTTTCTTTTTTAAAACTGAAGCTAGATATTCTGCTCCATCTTTGGGTAATTTCAAATCTCTTATGAGGTTGCTAAGCTTTTCTTGCGTAAAGCCTTCTTTATACATGCGTAAATTATATTCTTTTCATTATTTTTATTATTGCCCTTTACATTGGTCATGCAAAAGTAGCAATCTCCTCGATTCAATGGTTTTTTCCACAATGTTGGTTTTTAAAAATTCAGGTGTTTATTCTCTTTCATATCATTCCAACGAGTTAACATTGTGTAGCAGGAACTGCAGATTGTATGTGGAACCCATTTTTCATTCTGATTGACTATCTCAAAATCAAAACAATCTTTGTAAATTTGTTTAATGTTTTCATTAATTAATTTGCGATTTTTCGGGATATCAAATTGTCCGCATACGTAACAAAATACATCTGCATTGCTGTCACATGTATGTTGTGAGGTTGACACTCCAAAAAGAACTTTTGAAGCGTTTGATAACTCTTATACCTCCCCAGGCCTAAGTATGAGAGGCTTTCCGACTTTGACGAGGACATTGTCAACTCTTCGTCGGACACACTACGGTATCATCCTCACACTCTAACGTCTCCCTGCAAGGCAGCGCGCATTTGCTAGCTTCGTTACTTCGATAGCCAGGAAGCAAATTATTCTACACATCCCCTTTCGGGGCAGTTGTCATCGCCTACTACATCTATCGAAGCAGCAGGATTATTATTGTGGGGACGCATGATTATTCCCCAAATGTCATTTTTCCGAAATGTCATTTTACCAAACTGCACTTTTGCGAATAGTCATTTTTGCGAGAATCCAATTTTGCGAAATGTCACTTTTGCGAATTGTTATTTTTGCGAAAAGCTATTTTTGCGAATTGTCATTTTTGCGAATAGCCATTTTTACGAATTGTCAATTTTCTGAAAAGTCATTTTTGCGAATCGTCATTTTTACGATTTGTCAATTTTTCGAAAACTCATATTTGCGAATTGTCATTTTTACGAAAAGACATTTTTGTGAAATGTCATTTTTGCGAAAAGCCATTTTTGCGAAAAGTCATTTTTACGAATTGCCATTTTTGCGAATGGTCATTTTAAAGAAATGACATTTTTGCAAATTGTCACTTTTGCGAATTGCCATTTTTACGAATAGCCATTTTTACGAATTGTCATTTTTGCGAATTGTCATTTTTGCAAATCGACATTTTTACGAATTGTCAATTTTCCGAAAAGTCATTTTTGCGAATCGCCATTTTTACGAATTGTCAATTTTCCGAAAAGTCATTTTTGCGAATTGTCATTTTTGCGAAAAATACAATAGTGAATTTATAGACCTACAAGTTTTCTATTGTATTTTTCGCAAAAATGACAATTCGAAAAAATGACTTTTCGGAAATTTGACAATTCGTAAATATGTCGATTCGCAAAAATGACTTTTCGGAAAATTGACAATTCGTAAAAATGGTGATTCGCAAAAGTGACAATTCGCAAAAATGACATTTCTCAAAAATGACAATTCGCAAAAATGTCAATTCGCAAAAATGACTTTTCGAAAAAATTACAATTCGTAAAAATGGCGATTCGCAAAAATAACTTTTCGGAAAATTGACAATTCGTAAAAATGGCGATTCGCAAAAATGACAATTCGCAAAAATAGCTTTTCGAAAAAATGACAATTCGCAAAAGTGGCATTTCGCAAAATTGGCTTTTCGCAAAAATGACTATTCGCAAGAGTGCAGTTCGGTAAAATGACATTTCGGAAAAATGACATTTGGGGAATAATCATGCGCCCCTTATTGTGCCAAAGCACAACGGAAATACAATACTGTATTATGTCCTAGCAGACCTGCGTCCAAGAGAAAAGTATTCTGCAATTGTTGAATTGAACTTCATCCAGAAATTATGCCTAATTCTCTAGAAATGTTCCTAGATGTCGTCTCGATAAACACATTTTAATTTAGGCATTTAGGTTACCAAAAATCTGCATTTCCTGCTGCATAAATGTTTACCAACAAACTTTTCGAAACTTTTAAATTCACTGACTCCCAAAATGCTTGCATATCAAGTCATATTGGACCAGTTGTTAGAAATTTTTAAAGTCTGATTTTAAATTTGTGATCAGTGATCCGAAAAACCACTGAGTACCCATTTTAAAGCAAAATAAATCAATTTTTAAGGAAATGACCGCTATATTGGATCCGCCAAATTAAATTTTTAAAATCTGACTGCAAATTTGTAATCAGCGACCCCGAAAACCCCTATATACCAAGTAAAGTGAAAATCCAACAAATTTTTTAAATTTGTCCGCCATATTGGATCCGCCATTTTGAATTTTTAAAAACTGACTGCAGGTTCGTAATCAGCGATCTTCAAAACCCCCGAGAAATAAGTTTGAGACAAATCTAATTAATTTTTAAAAAATTTTGTATTTTACATAAATTACATAAAATCTGACATGTTTTTTGAGGTTAGAAAAAAATCCTGACGTGATGGAGCAAATCTGACTTCGGATTCATGTTCAGCGCATCAAAATACATAGGGGTATGGTACTGTGGACTTTCGCGCAGGGTACTTTTCTTTTTTTGTGGGGCTGTGTAACTGGAACAATTTTTGACCAATTTTTTTTTCTTTGTCAGAAATTAAAGAGAAATTATTGCTCTTCAAAATGTGACCATTGCGATTTAAAAAAAAAATTTAATAACCAGCGTTCTCACCCGCCCGTTTCAGAAAACCGAAAAATTTGAAAAAGTACAAAAAAAATTTAAAACTCGAACAATTAATCTTTTATGAAAATTTTATTTTTATATTAGGTGCTCGTTTTTTAAATGAAGGGTAGTTTCCTAAATGAATTATTTAAATTATATTTAAGAGCTCTTAAATGTAGCCTCCTTTTTAGGACTAAAGTGTTTTCTTTTTTCTGGTTAATTGCATGTAGTTTTATCTAAAAACAATCATGCCAGGTCGCAGTAAAGAATCTTCAGATTTTGTACTTCACACAGATAGGTGCATCAATCCCTTAAAACGCGAAAACCATAAGGGTTCGGGTTTGAGAAAAATATCAATCACTCTTTTGAAGCAATTCTCTCAAATTCCAGAAAATTCAAGAATTTGTGATCAATGTCGTAAAATGTGCAGTGGAAATGATTTTATCAATAATCAAGACGATTCATTGGTAGAAGATGAACCAGAAACGAAGAAAAAGTGTTTGTCAAGAGAAGATGAATTAGAGCAATTGTTAAGTGGACTGAAAGAAAAATTTTCTTCTTTGCCGAAAAACGACCCTCTCCGCATTACTATATTAACCGTTGCTCCTAAATGTTGGACTGTACGGCAAATTGCTTCAGAGTTTGCTACTTCTGAGAGGCAAGCTAGACAAGCAATACATTTAAGAAATGTTAAAGGAGTATTGGCGACACCCGAATTAAAAAAAGGTAAAACAGTACCTGAAAGAACTGTTATTAAAGCTCAAGAGTTTTACGAATGTGACCAGCATAGTCGTGTAATGCCTGGTAAAAAGGATACCGTTTCCATTAAAATGAATGGAGAAAAGAGGGTACTACAAAAGAGACTCTTACTAGCAGATATTAAAGTACTGCATAAACAATTTAAGGAAGAATATCCAGAATTTCCAATAGGGTTATCAAAGTTTGCCGAATTGCGACAAAAAAATTGTATTTGTGCGGGATCAGCAGGCACACATAGCGTTTGTGTATGTGTAATACACCAAAATTTTAAAATGATGATTGATGCCGTAAATTTCGAAAAATTGACAATAGATTCTGAATACTTAATAAAAGACTACAAAGATTGCTTTCAATTTGTCTTATGTAAAAATCCTCAACCATCGTGTTTTCTCTTGGACTGCACCTTATGTCCTGGAATTGAAAACTTCTCAAATAGAGTTTTAACAATTTTGGAAGAGAACAACATATCCGAAATTTTTTGTAGTCTTTGGCAATCGACAGATAGATGCACACTGAAAAAAATTTGCTTTTCTGCAGAAGACTATGTACATGAATTATCTGATGGATTAAAAAAGCTTCTACCGCACCATTATATTGCAAAAAAGCAATCAGAATATTTGCAAGAAAGAAAAAGAAATCTTCGGGAAGACGAAGTCATACTTCAATGTGACTTCTCTGAAAATTATGCCTTTGTTGCACAGGATGCTGCGCAAGGTTTTCATTACAATAATGATCGATGCACAGTGCACCCAGCAATTTTTTATTATAAAAAAGGTGATAAAATAAAACACTGCAGTATCGTGTTGTTATCAGATTGTACAAAACATGATACTACAGCTGTGTACATATTGCAGCAAACAGTAATTCCGGAGATTAAAAACGTATGCCCAAATGTTAAGAAAATAATTTACTTTACTGATGGTGCCAAACAGCACTACAAGAACAGATTCCAAATGAAAAATCTAACTCAACATCAGGAAGATTTTAATGTCTCCGCAGAGTGGCATTTTCATGCCACTGTTCATGGAAAGGGAGCTTGCGATGGCATTGGAGCTGTTTTAAAGAGGGAAGCTACACGGGCCAGTTTACAGGCTAAACCGGAAATGGCAATTTTAGATGCGACAACTTTGTTTAATTGGGCAAAGAAAAACATAGAAAAGACACAATTTTTCTTTTACACCAAACAGCAACATGATCAAGCTAAACGATCATTAAATAAATATTCCCAAGCTCCTTTTGTCACAAAAATTCAATCAGCACACGGGTTTGTAGTAACATCAGATAAAACTCTAAGAATATTTCGATACTCAAATGCATCTGAACCACTCGCTGTTATGCAATATTAAATTTGTCCTTACATAAGTCACTTTTCTTGTTAGATAAACATTGAAAAAAACCAATCGGCCCTTTTCAAGGCCCCCTACTGCGACTTTTACAAAATATTAATAGTTTTTCCGATTTTCGTGTCAATAAGAAAACCTACAACAGTTTCTGGACCTAAGTTTTACCCGATATTAACACATTTAACTTCTCTTGCTAAATAAACATAAAAAAAATCAATCGGCCCTTTTCAGGGCCCCCTAGTGCGACTTTTCCAAAATTTTCATAGATTTTCCGACTTTCCTGTCAATAAGAAAACCTACAACAATTTTTGGACCTAAGTTTAACGCGATACTCACACATTTTTCGATATCAGAAAGAAATCTACATGGTAGATTTAAAAATGGTTTGAAAATAAAATCAGGTAACTTTGTTCAATCTTTAACTGATTCTCACTACTAAAGCATAATTTGTTACAATATTAACACTTCTTCCATAGATTTTCCGACATTTAAGTTTAAATGCAAACCGTTTTTCAAATTAGTCCACCATATGGGATCTGCCATTTTGAATTTTGAAAATCTGACATCAGATTCATGATCAGCGACCCTTAAAACCCCTGAGTAATCAGTTTCCAGTGAAACCAAGCAAATTTTTCAAATTTGTCCGCCATATTGGATCCGCCATTTTGAATTTTGAAAATGTGACATCGGATTCATGATCAGCGACCCTTAAAACCCCTGAGTAATCAGTTTCGAGCGAATCCGAGCATTTTTTCAAATTTGTCCGCCATATTGGATCCGCCATTTTGAATTTTGAAAATCTGACATCGGATTCGTGATCAGCGACCCCAAAAACGTAAGAGTTAGTCATTATTCACCAAATTATAACTATTTTTGCACACTACTATGTAAATTTGTTTCCATAATTTGTAATAAAGTTTACAAAAAGAGTCACAGTAATGACGCCATTTTGAATTTTCGATTTTGCCACTTTTCATTCGAAGCAGTATGAGCTTACGAGTATTTTCATCTATAATAAGTTGACTTTCATTGGAAAACATTTTGGGCAGAGCTTTGGTCCGTTTGACGTGGAACGTCCCATATATATAAATTTTTTCACAAAACTGAACTTTCACTTTTTTCAATAAAACACTGGTTCGCACAAAGATAGCCGATTTTTGATTGTAATCGTTTCGAGCTATCCTGGCAGGATCGACAATTTTGTGACAGGAAAATTAATAATTAAATAAATTATTAGAAAAACAATATTTTTATTTATTTGACAGCAAGTTTAAAAATACACTTGTTTTTACGAAGCGGAGAAAACCGTGCTGCACGTATGCAAGCCAAAGTGAATCTGTCCTTTTGGTGCCTGCTTTTAGGAAAAGTCAAGCTATTTGTCTATTGTTACGTAAGGAATGCAGTCAGGACCAGTTTGTAGGGGAAGTATTTCCTGTGATAGTCTGTTACGAGTTTTAGAAAAGAGAAAATGCAGCCCCGTGTTACATATATGTTCTGTAAAAAAATCCTTTATTATCAATTGTTACGTTTAGTATCTACGCATAGTGGCTGTAGCTGACAGTGCCACCGTATTTAATAATACTCGAATGGGGAATCCACACTTCGATCTAAGAAGCGAAGCGGGACGCTTTTTCGGGACGGAAAGTGCGTGCCGCTCGCATGACGTGCAGGGATACCAACTGTGCATAGAATTTTATTATTACATTATTATAATAATGCAATAAAAGTAATTACACAGTAAATATATAAAATAACAATAATAAAAAAAGTAATATATTCTAATATAAATTATTTCCCCGTTTATAATGGAATATTTTAATTTACAAATTACATGTCGCAAGTGTAACTATGTTATTATTGGTTATGTTTATAATTACTGTACTTTTTTTCGTCAAACATTTTATTGCGCATTAGTTTTAAAAGGAATTTATAGTTTCATTACACGGGTTTACAATTTAAAAGTTAATATAATTAACTACTTTCAGAATCTTAGTATTTTGTAAAGTTATAATTGTATGTAGTCAGCGAGAAGGTTTAGTAATAAAAATATTGTTTTTAAATAAATATTAATAAAAAGTATTATGTTACTATCTTAGTTCTTATAAGAATTTATTTAATTTTAAAATTTATTTTAAATTTATTTACTCATTTAAATTTTAATGAAATGTCTGAATAATTATATATTGCACGTATATGAAAATCTTCAATTTTCTTTTATCCCGTCCTACTAATTGAACGTCCGTGGAAATTGTCAATCTTCTTTTATCCCGTCCGATAATAACCTAACCTGTTGCGTCTATTGTTACTGGTTTTTGTGGACAAAACAAACTTACAATTTTAAAAACTAAGAATGGAGGTACTTTGTGTATTTATGCTGAGTTTAGCATTAGTTCATTTGTATGAGGCACATTTGAAATTAAAGGTGAAAAGGATGTGGTATCGAAGATGGTGGGTTAAACCACATATTCGTGAAAATGTTCGAAGTCAGTTTGGAGCATTTGCAACACTCGTCTCTTATTTTAAAAAAATTGACGAGGAAGAATTTTATAAATTGACACACATGACCGTTGATCAATTTAATGAATTGCACGAGTTGTTAAAAAGGCGGTCGAAAAAAAGCAATATTCGAAGAAGATCATTACCGTCAAAACTTCGCTTAGCAGTAGCATTACAGTAAGTAATTGTGTTCAACAATTTACAAAAATTCTCGTGAAAATTTCAATAATCTTTATAATTTTTTCCGAAATTCAAATATTTTTAAAAAGTTTAATAAAATTCTTTAAGAGGGTAAGGGAAAAAGACTCAGTTGAAAAGATTAATAAATGTTGTTGCAACATTTTTCAGGCAAATTGGATTAATGTTTAGATAAAATGTCCGCCATATTAGATCCGCCATTTTGAATTTTTGAAATCTGATTTCAAATTCATAATCAGCGACCCCGAAAACCCCTGAGTAACAATTTTCAGGCAAATTGAATATCCTTAATTTTTAGAATTTTTTTTGTTGAATTACGCACCATTTTGCAAAAAATCAAAATATCAAAAAAATCCTACGTGTGTCGATAGCTGTTGATGTGTAGAAAATGACAACATTTTGTTTTTTTTAAATTAAAAAGTGAGGACGTCAGTTGTCCGGCCATGGAACCCTAAGATACAGACGCCTTCCAAAAAAATGCTGCACCGCAGCCAATTTGTAATGAAATTTTTTTGAAAAAATATAGTTTGCATATCAATACTCATGGAATAAAATGTACTTTACAGATTTTTAATTGACCATTTCATTGAGCCAAAAAAAAATTCCTAAAATATGCTTAATTTTCGGGATTTCCCCCCTTAACATGTCTGCAACTACTACAAAAGCAAACTTTAAAAAGAATATGTATAGTTTTCCTTTATTTTAGTGAATAATAAATAGAAAAATCATTATATAAACCCAGGCGCAAAATTTTTTCGTTTTTTTTTGGTGAGCTGTGTTATGTACAATTGGACTTGTTTTACTTTAGCTAAATTATTGTTTCCATTCTGCTGCACTTTACATATACAATTATTTTGATTTGGTGAATCTGTTGTTTTCTTCCTTTGCTATAAAATTATATTTGAATTAATTGCAGTAGATTGAAATAAGCACATGTTTTAAGAGATTTAGTTTCTACCAATTTATTTCATATGAATTTTATTTGTGTAGGCGTTTCTCAGGGGGACGTTTTGTGACCTCTGTTGTTGAATGTATACTTGGCAGAGATTGGTACTACTTTTCCTGCTCATGTGAGGGCTGCACAGTATGCAGATGATCTCCTTGTATACACTAGAGGCGGAGATGTTCCTGAGGCAAGGGGACATATTGATGTGGCTGTGGCTCCAGTCGGATTGGCTATTGCAGATGGAATTAAGGATTTCACCAACGAAGTGTGTACTCTGTCCTTTTGCTTCCAAGAAGATCGACCATAAGAATATTTTCATTGAAGTTGATGGTTCTCGTATACTGGGCTCATCTGAACTTAAATATCTTGGAAACGTATTGGATTCCACATATAAAAGAGAACGTTTCTTGTGGCAGGAAGGACATAAATGTTCTTAAGATCATTTCGAAAATCAGTTGGGGTGCTGCTCTAGCCCTGACTCTTAGAGTTTAAAGGGGATTGATTCGTTTGTACTTGGAACGGGGTTGTCAATTGTATGGGTCGGCTAATGCTGCAGCTCTTTCTATGCAGGATAGGGTTTTTGTCATTTGCCTTCGGATGTCCTAGAATCTATTCTACGAGATAATTATACAGATTATACCTTTATTTTTACTGATGGTTCAGTTTCTAGAGTGAAAGCTTCGATTGATGGTAGCTCATATTATATTCCTGAGTCTGATTTTCGATTGGGTGTAGCTTTGCAGGAATTTTCTTCTGCTTGTTCAGCAGAATCATATGCTATACTGTTGACCATCCTTCACGCCGAGAGAATTAACATTCCAAATACTCTAATTTTCTCGGATGCTAGACAGGTGCTTTGTGATGTCAGAAATGTTTTCATGAGTAAACCATCTTCCCAACTTGTCTACAGAATTCTTGCCGTTGTTTACGCTGGCAGTTTAAGAGGACAAAGGATTTCTTTAATGTGGATTCTACTCCACAAAGACCCTACGGCCTTTTTTGGTAAACAACCTACAGGACTGAGATATTTTTCTAGAATTAATCTTGAGACAGAGAGACCTTGGTTTCGGGATTGATAGCTTCTCGTTCAACTATTAATTTGGTTACCCGTCTTAGAACTGGGCATGTCATAAGCTTAGATCATTTTAACCGTTTGGGATGGAGAATGGATCTTACATGCCCTTGTGGGGCTGAAGATAGAACTTTGAAGCACCTCTTTAAAGAATGTCATATTCTGTCCCCAAATAGGCCAGAGTTTTTTGGCTACTTGTTTCATAGGTTCATACTATATGAACGCTGTTTAACGTTTAACGCTACACTGAAACCCCTGAACTTTAGACTGCTCGGTACTGGTGTCTAAAGTTCGGGATGGACACCTTGACGCCAAAAAGTATAAGCACTCAGAGCCGTATGGTGCATGAAAGCAAAATTGTGTTCGATATAAATTTTAAATTTCTTTAAAATGTTTTCTTTATCAACTCCCTCGTCTATTTGCCTTAATATTTCACTCTTCTTTTCAATACCAAATGCCATGTATTTTTATTTTCGATTAGTTTTTAAATTTTTACACGCAAAAAATAAAGCCACAAAAAAGGAACATTTTAAATTTAGGCTATTGGTCCTAACCTAAAATCCGCCATTACATTCCCTCAACCCCTCTTCCTACCTCACCCATACACGTTGTATTACTTTTGTCAATAAGAAGTCTGTGTATCTCTGTCAGTTTTCAATAAATAAGATATTTGAGAATAAATAATAAAAAATTATTTAAACTGCACAATTCTAAAATTACATACCTGGTAAGGAATTTCCAAAATTCTTGCATTTAAATCTGCTGAAGTCCTGTGAGAAAAATGTGCATTCATATGCATCATACTAACTTGTTTAACATTGTTTTTTGTGTTATAAAAATTCTGCTTCATTGTTAATTTTGGATCGAATTTATGTTTCCATGAACATTTGAAATACACAGCATTTATCATTAAAAGCCGAGTATCATCGCTGATATCATCTAAATAAAAAAATACATATACATTAAAGTACAAAATCTTTAAAATTTCGATAATTTAAAAAATGAAATAAGTGTGTAAATCATCACAAATTAAAACATGTATTTTTCTATAATTAGAAGACGGTAAATATTTAACAGTAAAAATTATGTATTAGAAATTAACATAAACAATCATTTAAACCATTTACTGTTGTTATTGTTAATCTATATAATCTATATATATATATATCCATTAAAAATATTGTATCTGTTGTTAATAAATTTTTCAACATATTATTGCATTATATTCAGTGTATTTTATAATATTGTAATTGTTATATTATATTTGTAAAATGAAAATACAAAAAAGAAAATTAATATTTTAAATAATGTAAATGAATAACGATTATGCTGAAATTCGACAACCTTCTACAAACTAGGCAACAGAAAGAAAAGAAAAAGTAATAAAACACTGAGAGATATACCACAACATATTATATAGTCCCAGAATTGCTATCAAAACACCGTCCGACACGATTTTTCACACACAAAAAAATCAAACATTTTCGGAAAATAAGACCAAAAAGAATACCCGTGTCTGGCCGTTTTACTGGATCAAGTCGTTTGTGGCTTCTAGGGGTGAAAACAACCCTTAAATGAAAAGTGACAAGTTATATTTTTAAAATAGATTCAATTTGCCTAAGACTCGTTACTCGGGGGTTTTTAGGGTCGCTGATCACGAATACGATGTCAGTTTTTCAAAATTCAAAATGGCGGATCCAATATGGCGGCTTTCAAAATAAAAAATTGATCGGATTCGCTTGAAACTTGTTACTTGGGTTTTTCGGGGTCGCTGATTACAAATCTGATGTCAGTTTTTCAAAATTCAAAATGGCGGATCCAATATGGCGGACAACTTTTAAGAAAAATGATTTAATTTGCCTGAAATTCGTTGCTTGGTGGTTTTTGAGGTCGTTGATTACAAATCTGATGTCAGTTTTTCAAAATTCAAAATGGCGGATCCAATATGGCGGACAACTTTTTTAGAAATAGATTCAATTTCCCTGAAAGTCGTTACTCAGGAGTTTTTTGGGGTCGTTGATTACGTTTCTTAAGTCAGATTTTAAAAATTCAAAATGGCAAAAAACAAAAAAGAATCACACAATTAAATCTTCCAGTTTCATTCTAGACCTGTAATCTGCATTTTGATCCTACACTTTGAATTTTGAAAATCTTACTTAAGATTCGTAATCAGCGATTTCAAAAATCCCCCCAGTAACAAGTTTTAGGGAAATTGAATCTATTTTTAAAAATGTTGACAGCATATTATATCCATCATTTTAAATTTTAAAAAACTGACATCGCATTCGTGATCAGCGAGTCCAAAAACCCCCGAGTAACAAGTTTCAAGAGAATCTGATCAATTTTTTATTTTGACAGACGCCATATTGGATCCGCCATATTGAATTTTGAAAAACTGACATCATATTCGTGATCAGCGACCCTAAAAACCCCCGAGTAACGAGTTTTAGGCAAATTGAATCTATTTTTAAAATATAACTTGTCACTTTTCATTTAAGGGATGTTTTCACCCCTAGAAGCCACAAACGACTTGATCCAGCAAAACGGCTAGACACGGGTATTTTTTTTGGTCCTAGTTTCCGAAAATGTTTAATTTTTTTGTGTGTGAAAAGAAAAGTTAAATTTTGTAGGACGGTGAAATACACGGCGATTAGAGAAAATCCTATTGAAATTAGTCCTGGAACACGCATCTTTCTAAATCAGTTTGCACGAGATAGGTTAATTCTTTTACACGATTCCTCTGTTATATCTACATGGGACTCCAGCCTTAATGTTTTTCATAAAATGACAGCTTTAAGGACAATGTGTATGTGAGTCGATCCTTAAAAATCTTACATGTTTTGGGTTTCCCGTTGTGCAAAGCAGATCTAAAAATAAGATGGCAAAGAGTTGACTAGGCGCTGTAGTCGGAACAGGCCGATTTTTGGCGGCAATTTAAAAAAAATTATTATTTTTATTATTTATAAATATTTATTAATTATTAAATATTTATTATTATTAAGTTTGCTTAATATTAATAAATAATTAATAAATATTTATAAAGAATAAAAATAATATCATCTTTTTTTAAATTGCCGCCAAAAATCGGCCTGTTCCGACTACAGCGCCTAGTCAAATCTTTGCCATCGCATTTATATGAAAATGTACAGGAGTGTCATAGGGCTGGTGCAAAGGGTTTTAAATTCGTTGAAGCATTTTTTAATTGTAATTTTATTGTATTTGTCTATATTTATTATTTAAGATTTCTCGTTAAGTGTATTCATATTCATTCATACCACCATATACAAATGAGTTCGACATGAAAGCTGCAGCATCTTTACAAAATAAATGGACTTCACACGATGTCTCTATAAATCTGAAGGAAAATAGAAAACAATTGCAGACAAAGATTTTTGAAAACTTGGGGATTGAAAAAATCTTTGAGAAAAAAGAATTGTACACTAATTCTAATTCGTTAAAACCAAGTGATTAATCGGAACAGAATGAAATATCAAATGAAAATGAACATTTAAATGATTCATCATTGTCTTCTGCTCTATTGTTAGATGGAGAAGAATATTTCGACTTCGTGATTCGGAAGAAAATGTGAAATGAAATCCAGCTTGTCGTGGAAAATTATAATGGTAGATAAGTGTTAGTACTTTCATCCGGAGTATGGTCCGATGCAATCGCTGACGAATTTTAGAAACAATACAGAATGCCATGTGCATTTTCCTTTAAGAAACATTTTGTTTCTCAAACATCTAGAAATATTAATATACCATTTGTTACTATAGTTTGAAAATGTAAAAGTAATAAGTGCAAGAATAAATATTTCGCTGTCGCTAAATCGAAACCGATTCAGAATTCTGATTTATGGCTACAAGTGAAATGTATCGATACAAGATAAAAGAAGTTAAGATTTAAGAGTTAAGATTTAAGGAAGTCAAACGGCGGCAGTTACGGTTTGAAAAAAGAAAGGCAATAGGCCAAATTGTTTCAAAGCATGGAGCAGAGAACACTCGTCGAAAAATTGCTCAAGAAATGCAGAATATTGGTGACCTTCCAGCTCCAAATCTTTATAAGAATAAAGTTTTAAGAAATGTTCTGCCGGAGCTAAAATATAAGGAATTAAATATCAATTCTAAAGAAGGTACTGATCCTATCACTATTTTATTAACACTGCGAAACAAGACGCTTTATTTTGGTTCGATTAAGCACATTTCTGCTAGTAAATTTCAGTTGCAATATCTCTTGTCAGAGCAAATATTTGTTTTCAAAGAATATAGCCGTCTTTCTGGAGAAAGAGCAACAATTTGTGTAGACAGTACAAGTAGCCTCGTTAAAAAAATAAACTTGTCTGACATGACGTCGCCAGTGCAAGTCAAATTCATTCAGCTGCTCAGGGTACAGTTAATATTGAACATTCGTTACTGAACTGGATAAAGTGTATTAAAACTGTTCCTAGGGAAGCTGTGAGCGATTATTCAAAAGCCTTATTGGGAGCAATGATTTAACATGATGACACTTAAAGAATACATAAAAAAATGTTTTGAATTTGCAACAACAAACAAAAGTAATAAGCAGCGGGATAAAAAAAATATATACATTCGAGTCAAAGACTATTTCATACAATGAGTAGCATTAATGATATCTTGCGAAGATTTTGATCAATTTTAAGATATTCTACTTTGCACATTTATTATGGCGAGTCATGAGTACGATGGAAACTGTTTAAACAGTAGTATACATTCTCCAGCTAAAGCTGCAAGACGTCGGTAAATAGAAAGCATTTTTTTTCTCCATATATTAAACTTACGACCTGTTACGTTTAAAGTGCTTTCGAAGAAGTTAAGAACAACATTTTAAATAATGTCCATGGAGCAATTCGTTGTGATAAATTTTTTAAAATTGACTTCGAATCATCGAAAGCTCAATGCTTAATTGCAGCAGAAATTGCTAAAATTCAAATGGGAAAATTCACTACGAAAGAAATAAAAAATGAAGTAGAATTCACCTTGATCTGGAAATTAAAGTTTCAACAAATATTCCAGATGAAATGGTTAATAAAGATTTATTTGATTTTGAAAATTGAAAAAATATGTCAGTTGAGAAAAAACCAACACCTGATTCTGAAATTATTGTCAATTATTTGGATTTTCGCGCAGCCTCATCGCTGCGTGACCGTTTAGTAAGGGGTAAACCATGAAACTTGTAGGCAGCCCTATAGGCATTTTTGAGATTAAATAATAAATGTGACTTTAAGTACAAAACTTGAGTTTCCTTATTTAACGAACACGAGAATTAATGGGAAAACCTTCTGTAATATCTCAGATTGATTATTTATTATTATTAGTGAATAATTTCTCATACTGTTAAGAAAAGTTGTCGAGAAGAATTGAATTTGTGGAAAAATAAGAATCGTGGGGCAATTCCCAAATCAGTTTTTCCGAGCCTTTTAAAATCTACAATTGAATGAGTTGGAGACAAAATGAGCGTTAATATTCGGCTGGAAATGCTATTTTGAAAAAGTTGCAAGTACACAGACGAGTAAATACATGGCAAATCCTACTGTTTTATGTGACTCTTTTATTTCATACTTGGACAAACAAAGATCTACATTTGCAGATAAGCCTTCTATTCGTCGTAAGAAATTGATTGCTAAACCTGGAACCAGTTTATTTCTAAAAGAAGTACGTTCTTTATAAAAAAATGTACTAAAAAACATCCGAGAAAAAGAAACGAAGAAGGCCAAAAAAGACTATCGAATGTGATAATTCAGAATCTACGAGTAAAAAAAATCAAACAGGCGACCTGGAAGACCTAAAAAGTTAAGGGAAATTGTTGAATCAGACATCAGCGAAGAAGAAAATTCTTTTTCTGCAAATAAAGAGAATCTTCATGAGATTGTTGGTTGTAGCAATAAAGATGTATCGAAGAAAGGTTTAATTTTATAAGACAAAGATTTTATGTTAATCAATTAAAACGAAAAATTACAATTTGGACAAATAGTTACCGATGTTGATGAGTATGTATTCGAAGTTGAATTTGTTGAACTGAAAGAAAGAAAAGTGTTCATTTTGTTTTCCCACTTGTTCCTTGTTGATTTACAAAAACGCTCTTGAAAAGCGCTCGAAATGTCAAGAATATTGTATCAATATGCTTTCTGAAGCAAAATTCTACAAACTTTTCAAATTTTTGAATTCCAATTCTCTAACTAACTTTGTAACTAAGATTTTTGTTGGAACTCAACATAAACTAATATACTTTCTTTTTCCAGCGCGATGCTGCAGCCCGTACAGGAAATTCTCAAACATAAACGTGACAATAAATAATATATTAAATGAGTTATTGACGTTCAAAGCAGGACAGTCATTTACTTTTAAAGAAAGGTCTGGAAAGAAACCTTCGTTTAAAAAGTTAAAACTCAGAAATATAGTAATTGGTAAATACCTACAAATACATTTAAAATTTCGGTTTCCGATTTTCGAAACATCAATTTAACATCCCTTACTTTTTTGTTGATACCATGAATAAACTGAAGCCTAATATCACCAAAGCCGAAATTGATTTAGGTATTAAGAAATGACTGCACAGTTGCAAAAAGAATCACGATCGTTATATGTGAGGATCTTTTATGAAGATAAATAACATTAAATTTTTTCGTCGCAGCAAGAGTAAAAAACTAGAGATTTGAATTATTAATTAATATTAGGGTAGACTGGGGTCTCGAGTGTGACGATATTCACAGTATTTTAAGGATATTTTGGACAATTTTTACATTTTCCACATTCGCATATATGAATAAAAGTTTAATAAAGTGAATTGGTTATAAAATTTGATGTATTTAATTGTAAAAATATTGTTTCTGTGAATATTTTACTTGGAAGGTACACTACCGTCCGAAATTGTCCGAACGCTAACATCTCGAGCTATTAAAAAACACACCCGCACAGAAACAGTGATAACTCGGTTAAGAATGAAGCTAGTGCTTTTTTTAAGTTGCATTGGAAAGCTTATTAAATTTCCAATGAAATGCCACTATTTGAGGTCGTATTGCATAAATAGGAAGCGAGATATCATGTTATGAAGCCAAAAAAAAAATTCTATTTTTTCGGAATTTCTTATCCTGACTTTGACTCCTGGCAAAATTTAGAAAAGTTGATGAAAAAAATTGTTTCTGTCACAGACTATTTCTTGTAACCTAAGCTTTAAATAGAGACCAAGAACAGCAAAAAATTATTACGGGTTCCCGAGATATTACAAAAAGAGTCGGACCGTGCGAGGCAGAATTTTCAATTATCGATTTCTCTAATTCGCCGTTGAGTCAATTGCGTGTCTGTCGAAAATTAATTTTACCAAGTACATTCTTACTGGTATCCACTTTTTAAATATCAATATATAATAAATTAAATTAAAAAATTGATCCCAGTAAGAATGTACTTGGTAAAATTAATTTTCGACACATTTTTCACAGACACGCAATTAACTCAACGGCGAATTAGAGAAATCGATGATTGAAAATTCTGCTTCGCACGGTCCGACACTTTTTGTAATATCTCGGAAACCAGTGAAAATTTGTTGCTGTTCTTGGTCTCTATTTAACCTTCTGCCTACGCTGACTTATCCCCACTCTAGCGCTTTTGAATGTAATTCCTATAGTCCCCACCAGACGTCCAAATAGACGATTTTAGACGATAACGGTCACATGAGTAGGCACAGGGTTAAAGCTAAGGTTACAAAAAATAGTCTATGACAGTAACAATTTTTTCATCATTTTTTCTAAATTTTGCCAGGAGTCAAAATCAGGGTAAGAAATTCCGAAAAAATATAATTTTTTTGTCTTCATAACATGATATCTCGCTTCCTATTTATGCAATACGACGTACGAGAAGGAAAAAGATAGAAATGAATATTACATGTTTGATCTGTGTCATGCTTCATATTTGCGAAACTCTTGTGTTTTAGCCCTTTTATATTCTCTGTTAAAGTCCCGCTTTTAATGCGTTAACATAACCTTATATATTGTGTTATTCAATTTAACAGGAAGAATTAATTTCATTATTTAATGTATAGAATTTAATTTTTTATTATTTAATTTATTTTTTCCTTCACTATTTTGAATAGTAAAATATAAAATCTTCTAAATTCTTATTTAAATATTAATTCAATTGAAATTATTTAAAACTTTGTTTTAAAAACCGTAATATTCGTTCCTGTTAAAGTAAATTGGAACAAACCACCAAGTGTCACTCCTGCACCGATTACAGAAGATATTCCAAAATCATCTGCAGTGATGTAAAATTCTTCCCCTTTCAATAACAATAAAAATGGTTATTAAAAAAATACATTTTTTTAATTAATTGTTTTAAAACATTTTGATATTTTGGAAAAACATTTTAAAAAAAAATTACAATTATAGAAAATATTTATTTCCTCTGAAAGAATGGAACCACAGAGTATGTCTTTGCCTTCGACTTGATGTTGTTCTCTTTAAATAATAGAAAAAATTCCTTCCACATTAAAAACTTATGTAAACAAAAGTACTTTGTCACACTCAGCAGAAGGAGTAAGAACTTCTCCTAACACCTTCGAAATAGAACCTTTCTCTGGAAGAATGGATACACAAACCTTACCCGTACCTTCGACTTCATATTTTCATATTTAAAGATCAAAGATTACAATTGGTATCAAATCGAAATAAACTGAATTTAACTCCTACAGCTGAAACGTTTATTTAGAAGCAGTCCGGCTAAAAAATGAACTTTGGAGAAAAAATAATCGTTTGAAAATGTATGGTTTAGTTATTAAAACATGTTTAAAAATGAAATATCACTCGGGGTTAGATGTAATTAGGAATTTATTTTTCACTTTTCAATAGCACGGCTGTCCGTTTCAGAAATTGTAATACATTTTTTTAAATAAATTAACAAATTACGTGTTAAATAAAATAATTGTGTAAAATGCGTCACCGACAATCGTTCATTTTAACAATTTCTCTACTATTAATACGACCGAATGATAGAATCAATCTTAAATTCTTTTTAATTAGTAAAATTCTTTAATATACATTTTATTGAAAAACTTTCAAAAAATAGAAATTTTGTAAAATTTAATTGTAGAAAATTGAATTTAAATTTTGCAAATAATTTTGTAGAAGTTACAATATAAGAGAGGTTCGGTAGACCTTGCCGTGGTGGTGGGGCTTTTCACTAAAGGGCGACCAAACAGCAAGAAAGAATGGATTCACAAAATTCAAAGAAGGTGCCTCATGTGAGCAGGCCGGAAACAGGAAATATCACTATCGGTCCCAGGACTGATGCTCAAGTGCGCGCGGATTGTGGGGGCGCACAATTTCTTGCAGTGCCACGGGTGATCGTGGAAAGATTAGATCCACAGAACATCATGGAAGGAGAAAGAATGAGAAAAGGAAGCGCGTCGAGCCTTCTGAGTGTGTCAAGCTGCAGTAGCAGAAAGACAGTACATAGCGATATCCACTCAGAAGTAGACGACGAGGCAATAGAAGAGACTCGTGAGATATGCTTGCGGCTCAGAAAGGAGGAGGCGACTTGCCTCGACAAAATGGAGTTAGAGGTCGCAAAGATAATAAAGTCTTGCGACATTCAGAAAAACGTCAATAGGACGGTAAAAGATGGACTCAGAGCCATCAAAGGGTTGGTAGACAGTTTTCCCAATCCGCGTTTTCCAATAGATTTTTTTCTCAATGGACGTTTTTTCCAATAATCATTTTTCCCAATAGTAGGTCGATTTTCCCAATGAACATATTTCCCAAAAAAGTATATGATGATAAAGGAAAGATTATACAGGTAAAGTAGACATGTCAATAATTTATTATTTAAAATTTTAAAATAATTTAGAATTTAATATGATGTCCCAATGATTTTAAGTAATTAATATCATCTCTCTCGACATAATCTTCATATTGTTGTACAATTATTAAAAATTTTTCTTCAATTTTCCTTCTTCTTTTTTCTAACCCTTTCCTGACTCGTTGTCCAATCTGTAGTTGTCGAAGCATTATTTCAGTGTCTGCTTGTTCTTTTCGCAACTCATCGAAAAAAACAAACATACTTGGGTGGTGCTTACCGACAAACAATTAAAACTGATTATGCCACCCCTCTGATAAATTGTTAGTGCGAGCTGAACCTTCCAAAACTGATTTGTATTGATTCCATAATTGAGGTGGATAGATTGGAGAGCAGTAGTGGAATCGCAAACGAGCTCCCAATTCTCGTCCTCGTTTTACCTTCAATCGACGAATATAAGTGGCTTCGAAGTAATCTGTCACAGGATTTAATTCTTCTGGCAGATCATTCCGAATTTCCAGGAAATGTTGTACAAATCTTTCCGTTGGGACAAACTCCAAAGCGCAAAGTGCATGAACGCTTTTTTTCAACCGTCTATCAGCACCGATATAAGCTTCTTGAAGTCCTTCTGACTGGATTCGACGATAAACATTTTGACATAAGTGAAGGAAGCAGCACTTTACTTCACCGTCATCGCCAAGAAATTATTTATCCGCGTAAATAATGGCGAGTTCGAAGTCACTCATTATGTATAAAGGTAAATGCAAATTTAGGACCTGAATAGTTGTATCAAATTCTCTGTCGACGAAAAAATTAGAATCCTCCTTCAGTCTTCATCTTCGTCTTTATCGTCATAAAAAGAGTCATAAAGAAGACATTTTTTTAAAATTTATTTACTTAAAATTTTATTTATACCAAATGTCACTAGAATTCGAATGGTCATGAATAACAAATGATTTCTTTACTACATACCAATGAAGGTAGTCCATTACATATACCTTAGAAACAATACATTTTATATATATTCACTACGAAGAAAATTTTTTGGCAAAAATGTCTATTGGGAAAAAATAAAATTTTGGAAAATATGAACATTGGGAAAAATGATTTTCGGGAAAAACGTCCTTTGAAAAAAAAACTATTGGGAAACGCGGATTGGGAAAATTGTCCCCCTACCCCATCTGCTGAATGAGGCAAAAGTATAGCATGCCGCGGCCGATGAGTCGGACTTCGATTTGGCATGCGTTCTCAGCGGTGCGGAGTATAACCGCAAGGACCGTAAGGAAGAGAGAGAGAGCGTTCCTATAGGCGTAATCTCAAAAGCGTCATAAGAGATGCTCAGAAACGGAAGCGAGAGGGTGACAGTTCAGAGGAGACTCGAACCCAAACCGATAAGAGGAAAAAGGAGGAAACTTCTCCAATGGAAACGGAAGTACTAGATCCAAAGATTCCTCAATTGGAAATTGGTATGCTGATGTTCTGAGTAAACTTCGCAAAGAGGTCAACCCGGACGACTGCCATACGAGAATAGTAGCAGCAAAAGCTAGAAAGAAGGGAGACCTTCTGATTAAGATCAGAGAAGACTCAGACAAGGACGCTTTTACCGCTGAGGTCACTAATCACCCTGCATGGGTAAGGTGCAGTCGTTGGATCGAAGAGTTACCGTGTTTGGATTGCCTTACCCAAGAAGCCGAGGTGTAACAAGTGTTGTCTGAAGCTAAGGGAAAGCCAGGAAGCAGGAGAGTGACGGTCTTAGGACCCAACCGACGAGGGATGAAGCTCGCGGTTGTAGTCACCAACCCGGAAGAGGCAAACAGGCTGGAGAAATTGGGACACGTAAAAATTGGTTTTATGTGTTGCCCAATTAAAAAAAGAGTAATGGTCGTTTGGTGTCATCGATGCTTTGGATACAGTCATATTGGAGCGAAATGCCAGAAGGGGGACAGATCAGCTGCGTGCTTTAAGTGCGGTGAAGCCGGTCATAGGTTCTCCAACTGTAAAATGAGACCAAGTTGCTTTTTATGCAAGGAAAAGTTTTGCAATAAGGTGTCAACCACCCATATTGCAGGCAGTGGAGGATGCGGAGTCTTCAAGACGGCCCTTAAGGAGGTGAAGGAACTCTCGCAAGAACATTGAAATAGTCTTTTTTAACTATTGACGCAGGAAAATAACAAAGTCGCAATAGCGACAGAGTTGGAGCGCCGCCATCGATGGCTAAAGTCTTACGACAGTTCCGAGGGTGGGTAAAGGGCTTCAAAAGAAGGGTTACGGGTTTTAGTGGGTCGGAGCTGGCAGTAGGTCGCCAGTTTATTAGATTTATTATTTTATATTTTCATTTTACTAACCCCACATAACCTTGGGGTGCGGAATCCAAGGTATCTGCATGCAGATTTCCCAAAAGTCCCTAAGCAAAAAAAAGAGAGATTTTTAAAAATTATTGAATTTAAAAATTTCAATATGTATCTATTATAACTATTTTCTGTATAATAATTCTTAGAGTGAATCAGATTATATTTTGTAGTCATAAAAATGTCTAAATTCTTTTTGAAAATCAGGAGAAAAAATTAAGTTTTTTAAAGCAACTCTATATTAATATGTAATAATATCGTGTGAAATAAAACATTAAAAAATAACATATTTCTCATAAGTTATCACTTATCAGTAAAATATGTAGGTAATTTCATATTAATTTATTTTCAGTATGAAAATTAAGAAGAAGAAAATCGAAATGCAGTGGATTAGTTCCTCAAAAAGATTTGCAGCATTATCTGCAACGCAACGAGCTGTTGTGGAAATACAGTTGCGAAATGCTTTTAAACTATCACAAGGGCATAGATTCACAGACGAGGAGAAAACCATTGGATTGTCTTTATACAAGCATTCGCCTAGAACATATAAATATATGACCAAAATTTAAACTCTTCCATCTGTGACAACCGTGAAACGACACCTTTCAAATATTTAATTGGATAGGGGCATAAATTAAACTATTTTTAATTTATTAAAGGACTGAGCTAGTAAATTGAAAGATGATCGGGAAAAACTACAGCTGCTGATGGGGGATGAAACTATTTTCCGCAGTCACTTGTGGTACGACAAAAAGAAGGACAAAATAATCGGTTTCGAAGACTTCGGAAATCGTTGGACCAGTAAGTTTGCTGACCACATCTTGGTCTTCATGATAAGGGGACTACAGAAAAACAGTAAACTTCCATTGTTATATTACTTCTGCAATGCTCAGACCAAAAGTGGTCAACTAAGTTGCTGTATTAAGAGTAATATAAAAATGTTAAAGAACTCCGGATTCGAAGTTGCAGCAACTGCACACTGAGAGAAATGGATAGTTGGAATTTGTTGGTTAACAAAAGATTGTACGTGGTACCATCATTATGTTACTGGCTGACTATGACAACACGTTTCAATGCAATTGAAAAAATTCGTGAGTGTTTCCAAATTCATCTAAAATGGACAATTTTGTAAAAAATATTTCAGTGTTGTGGAGTATGGAATCTTTGATTATACATTTATTAATTGTTTTCCTGTGTATAAAACATTCTAACCTCAAAACACAGAGATGAACACTTAGCACTTATATTATAAATTAACACATTAATTTGAACTGTGAACGCAACATGAACGCAACCCACAAATTTCTTATTTTTTGAAAATAACTTTTTAAAATTGAAATTTGAGATAAACTACTACAGAAAGCTAAAAATTATTATTTATCTTGTTGATTATTAATTACATAATATATACTTTATTGAGAACAATTTTTGATTTTCTATTAGGAACAAATTTTAAATAAGAAACATAAGGGGATGGGACCACTCTCCCCTATTTATTTTTGTATTTAAATATTTAAAAATAAAAATTGATTTGAAAGTGAATTTCACTTAAAATTTTAGATAACAATTGACCACCCCATCTCTCCATTTTTGTTTTTATTAAAAAAATTCAAAACCTTTTGGAACAATTAGCTTAAAATGTCTATTTTTGTATACCGTTGGGCGATTTTAAAAATCCAAGATGGCGGCTGAGATATAGAGCTTACAATCGAAAAAATACAATAATAATTGCTTACATTAAAAGCAAATAAATATATAATGATTGCTCTAAACACTTCAAAATAAGCTTGCAAGGGTGTTTTCGAGGTCGCATAACAAAACTCAGAACTTATATTTCTAAAATTTAAAATGGCGGATCCAATATGGCAGTAAAATTTAAAATTATCTCCGATTTGCCTAAAATTTGTTACTCGGGGGTTTTTAGGGTCGCTGATTATGAATTCAAGGTTGGATTTGATAAATACAAAATAGCGGATCCAATATGGCGGAAAAAATTTTAAAAGTTCCTCCAATATGCTTGAAATTTATTACTCAGGGGTTTTTGCGGTCGCAGAATAAGAATCTGAAGTTACATTTACAAAATTCAAAATGGCGGATCCAAAATGGCGCCAAAAATTTAAAATTTCCCTCGATTGGCTTGAAAGTTGTTACTCAGGGGTTTTTGGGGTCGCTAAATAAGAATCTGAAGTTCGAAATTTTAAATGGATTTTGTCACCCCAAAAAAATAATTTTCAGCCAATCAGAAATCGTTTTAAAAATTATACGGCATTTCGAATTTTACAAATTAAAATTCTTATTCTTACTAAGCGACCTCAATAATAAGCAAATATTAAAATTTAAGCAAATTTAAAAAATTTTAACACAAAATTAAATAAATTTTTAATTTAAAAATTATACTGTCATATTGGATCCGCCATTTTGAATTTTGTAAATGTAACTTCAGATTCTTTTTCTGCGACTCCAAAAAACCCTGAGTAATAAATTTCAAGCATATAGGAGGAACTTTTAAAATTTTTTTTTCCGCCATATTGGATCCGCCATTTTGTATCTATCAAATCCAACCTTGAATTCATAATCAGCGACCCTAAAAACTCCTGAGTAACAAATTTTAAGCAAATCGGAGATAATTTTAAATTTTACCGCCATATTGGATCCGTCATTTTAAATTTTAGAAATCTAACTTCTGATTTTTGTTCTGCGACCTCGAAAACACCCTTGGAAACTTATTTTGAAGTGTTCGCAGCAATCATTATCTATTTATTAGCTTTTAATGTAAGCAATTATTGTATTTTCTCGACTCTCGACTCTATATCTCAGCCGCCATCTCGGATTTTTTCAATCGCCCAACGGTATACAAAAATAGACATTTTAAGCTAATTGTTCCAAAAGGTATTGAATTTTTTTAATGAAAACAAAAATGGAGAGATGAGGTGGTCCGCTTGGCAAAGGATGTCCCATATATATATATATTGAAGAATATATATATATATATATATATTTAAGAATATATTAAAGAATATATATATGTATATATATAATTGAAGAATTTACGAATAATCGATATTTCGTAAAATTGAATATTGTAAACAAATGGATTTATCGATATCTTCATGTTTTATAGTTATGAAAAATTTAATTTATCGTTTTAGTAAAATGTTCTCCTATTTGACTTGGATTGGTTATATTTTTGTCAGTAATAATTTGTCCGTAATTAAAAATACTTTTACTCGTTAGAGCCCTGCTTCCCTAATCCATTTATTCTGTAAAAAATAACGATGATAAAAATATATAGATTAATGTACATTTTTCTTTTCTAGGAGCTGATTGTGAAGTATTAATAAAAGACAAGATTTTCGAAGGCGTCTTGTTTGTCACAAAACAAATGAAAAATTAAATGGAGGCTTTTCCCGAATTTATAGGCATAGATGCTACCTATAAACTTTTAAATCTGAGAGCATCCCTTTTCTTAATTGTAATAGAAAACTCTCAAGGCCAAACAGAGATTGTTTCCGGGTGCATAATGATGCATGAAACCAAAGAAAAAATCCAGTGGTTTATCGATTCTTTTAAAAACAAACACCCCTCATGGACGAAAATAAAAACTGTCATGACAGGCAAGGACTTAACAGAAAGAGATGTTATTAAGGAGAGCTTGCCCGATGCCAAAGTTCTTATTTGCCTATTTCATGCTCAAAGATTATTTCATAGAGAAATAACAACCGAAAAATTAGCAATCACAAACGGACAGAAAGATCTGAGTAAGAGAATTATACAAAAAATGATATATAGCAAGAATGAAGAAGAATATTCAAAATTGGCAATGATATAAGACATGATTGGAGTTTCTGTGGCGATTTTGTGATTGGTAGTTTCCTAAATACAACTAATAATCCCCGCCGATGGTTGTCCACCTAACATCATCGATGTCTTTGATGTGCTGGGAGAAGCATATCGGGACGCATGAATATTCCCCACATTGAACTTGCAACAATTTTTGTGGTATCGAAATAAAAAACTTAAAATATCTACTTATTAGAACTGCAATAATTCAAGTTTTCTTTTAAACAAATTTTTATCACAAGAAATTAGTATTTGAAGAAATATTTATTAACTACTTTTTTCATTTGACTGTATTTTAATTTATAAAAATATCCATGTAGGGAAATATGAAAGAATAGAACATTTAGTTGTTCATAGTTTTTTATAGTATGTATTTTAAAAAATAAAAATTTTGCTTAAATGAAATTTTATGTACATAAAAGTTTATATAAAAGGATTATAACCTAAAAAATTTGTCAATTATCAGAATTTTTATATCGTAGTATTTCTATATTATCGAATTTTTATGTAACGTAAAATATATGAGGCATTCCATTTCAAAACGACCCCCTTCGTAAACAATTGCCAATGTAAGACAATTTTTAAATGAATATTTCTTCCATTCTGTAGAACCAAATTACTTTTTATATTAGTGATTTCGAAAGTAGAATTTCTGAACTTTCTGATAATAAAAAAATATATTTTTTTAATAATTTAATTTAAATAGAAAATTGAGTTTAAAAGTTAAACTTTGAAAAATCTCAAAACACGTTACCTCCGATTTTATTAAAATTCATATCAAACGAAAGCTTGAATATTCTTCTTTTTATTTATCAAACGATAATAATGGACATTTCAGTGGATTTTGAGAAAATAATTAAATTTCACAAACATTTCGAAGGTTATTATGCATAAATTGGGAAAAACAAATGCCGCCCTATACTTAATAAATGCTTTTCTCAATATAACCTTCGAAATGTTTGTGAAATATAATTATTTTCTCAAAATCCACTGAAATGTCCATTATTATCGTTTGATAAATAAAAAGAAGAATATTCAAGCTTTCGTTTGATATGAATTTTATTAAAATCGGAGGTAACGTGTTTTGAGATTTTTCAAAGTTTAACATTTAAACTCAATTTTCTATTTAAATTAAATTATTAAAAAAATATATTTTTTTATTATCAGAAAGTTCAGAAATTCTACTTTCGAAATCACTAATATAAAAAGTAATTTGGTTCTACAGAATGAAAGAAATATTCATTTAAAAATTGTCTTACATTGGCAACTGTTTACGAAGGGGGTCGTTTTGAAATGGAATGCCTCATATGTAATCGAGTTATAATCTCACAGAATTTATATTTAACATAATTTTGATGTACAACTATTTATATTTAGTTGAAATTATATTTAAAATAATTTTTATCTAATCAAATTTTTATTTAACCATATCTGCAGTTAACCGAATTTTTGTATGAGTGAATTTCCAAAGTACCAAATTTATAAAACATAGAATTTTCAAAACGTCGAATTTCTAAAGCACTAAACTTTCACAGTGTCGCATTTCATTTGTCCTAACTTTTTGTCACTATAGAGTTTACTATCTATGTTGTTAGTCGGTAAGGTAGATTAAAATTGCGCGCGAAATTTGATTTAACATTTGATTTCAAATTTCCCGCACAATTTAAATCAACCATATCAATAAGAATTATAGAGAGGAAACTCTTGTGGCCAAAAAAGTTAGGACAAATGAAAATTCGACATTCTAAAAGTTTAATGCTTTAGAAATTCGACGTTTTGAAAATTCTATGTTTTATAAATTTGCTACTTTGGAAATTCACTCATACAAAAATTTGGTTAACTACAGATATGATTAAATTAAAATTTGATTAAATAAAAATTATTTTAAATATAATTTCAACTGAATATAAATAGTTGTACATCAAAATTATGTTAAATATAAATTCTGTGAGATTATAACTCGATTACATATATTTTACGTTACATAAAAATTCGATAATATAGAAATACTACGATATAAAAATTCTGATAATTGACAAATTTTTTAGGTTATAATCCTTTTATATAAACTTTTATGTACATAAAATTTCATTTAAGCAAAATTTTTATTTTTTAAAATAAATACTATAAAAAACTATGAACAACTAAATGTTTTATTCTTTCATATTTCCCTACATGGATATTTTTATAAATTAAAATACAGTCAAATGAAAAAAGTAGTTAATAAATATTTCTTCAAATACTAATTTCTTGTGATAAAAATTTGTTTAAAAGAAAACTTGAATTATTGCAGTTCTAATAAGTAGATATTTTAAGTTTTTTATTTCGATACCACAAAAATTGTTGCAAGTTCAATGTGGGGAATATTCATGCGTCCCAGCATATCCACTGCCAAATGACATTGTTTTCTTTGATGTGCTGGGAGAAGTGGATCCACTGCCGAACATCATTGATTTCTTTGATGGGCTGGGAAAAGTGGGTCCACTGTCAGACATGATTGATTTCTTTGATGTGCTGGGAGAAGTGGGTTCGCTGTCAGACACGATTGGCATCTTGGATATGTTCGGTAGACCTTGCCGTGATGGCGGGGCTTTTCACTAAAAGACAACCAAACAGAAAGAAACGAACCGTGGATGCAGGAGGGCAACGCCGCACTGAAGGTTCCACAAATCATCGTGGAGAGGTTGGATCCACAAATCATCGTGGGCAGAACAAGAAGAGAAAGTAGAAATAGTCTACAGAGTGTCTTGAGTGGTAGCAGCGGAAGGTCCGCATTTAGTCCCGTACACTCGGAAGTGGATGACGAGGCGATTAGAGAGAATCGCGAGGACAGCCTTCGATTAAGGAAGGAAGAAGCATTGTGTCTTGAAAAGATACAACTGGAGGTCACAATGATGAGTAACTCTTGTGACATCAGGAAGAATGTAAATAGGACCGTTAAGGTCCTGAAAAAGCCAGGAAGCAGGATAAGATAAGATAATCTTATTTGTTACTTGTGTATCCGGGGAAAAAGTGTACTCGACAATCAACGTGATTGCTACAATCGTCAGAAAATCGCTGCCGAAAAAATGATAACTTTCTCTGAGGTTCGATTTCCTCCACTACTAATTGGGTCTTGCATAACTCTTTCGGTTCCGGCTGTAGATCGTGGACCATTAGATTTCGCGACTATTTTTGGTGTCATTTTAGATATTCAAAATGGTGTTTATCAGATAGGAACTAAGGGTGGAATTATAAAAGGTTGGTTTCCTCGAACTGACATTGTGCAATCGGGAACCGAAATTATAAAAGTTGACGACCTATGTTAAGATGTTACATAAAGTTTAAGGGAAGCTGTGTCTCAGCAATCTATGACTGGTGGACAGGGTTACAAAAAATGTAACTGTAAGGCAGCTTTGAATCAATGTCAGACAAACAGATGCTCTTGTTACAAGGCTAAAGTACTATCTAACTCGCGGTGTCATCAGTCCTCTACATGCCGCAATAAATAAATAAAAAATATAATTAGGGGAGAGTGGTCCTAAGTTGGCCGTGGGCCTAAGTTGGCCACCCTGCATTTCTCAGAGATGGTATACTGGATGAATCTATAATTTTGTGGTATGATATATTGATAAACCATGATATAATTTATGGACCTGATTATAATCTAAGATTTTTCTACGCATTGTGAGGACAATAATATTGTTTACGACCAAAAAAATTTAATTTTTCTTGTTTTTTCGAGAGCAGCTACAGGAGATAAATAATTAAAAATTTCTAAATAAGTGTGTGCGCTAGTTCCTTTATTTAATGTTGTAATAAGAGGTTCTGTTGATTTTTTAATTAAATTTTTTTTATTAGCGTAATAATTTGAAACTTGTAAAAATCTACAGTGGTCCTAAGTTGGCCACCTATTGTTTTTGTTTGTTTTTATTTATGTTTTATTTCTTTTTTGTGTTTTTTATCACGAGAAAGACCGTAAAAGTGAAACGTAGGAATTAAACAAAGACAAAAAACAAAAAAAATAGTTTTTAAAAAACATTAGAAAATACATAGTACAAAAACGCCTGTTTCCACAGCTATCCACCACTGTAAATAAATGAAATAAAATAATGCTTTATTTTCTAATTAAAAATAGTTAAATAATGCGTTTTTATTCTCCTAAATGTATAAAATTTGTAAAATTTCTGCGTAATTGAAAAGAATATGCATTTCTTCCTTATACACAAGCGAAAAAAAGTGGTGGCCAACTTAGGACCGCTATTTCTGAAATGTCCAAAATGCAGCTTTTCACTATTTATTGAAAACTACAAAATTTCATTTTGTTACTATTTTCGACCAATTTGCTTAGGCGGCCAACTTAGGACCACTCTCCCCTATTATTGATAATAAAATATTGCATAAAGATTGGCTTTATGCCGTGCCCAATTAAGAAGAGAGTAATGGTCACTAGGTGTCATAGATGCCTAGACTATGGCCACATAGGAAAAGAATGTAAGGCGGCAGATAGATCGACTGCGTGCTTCAAGTGCAAAGAAGTCGATCATAAGTTCGCAAACTGTAAAAGAGGCCCAAGCTGCTTTTTGTGCACTGAAAAGTTTGGCAATAAGGTGTCAACCACCCATATTGCAGGCAGCGGAGGATGCAGAGTCTTCAGGACGGCCCTTGAGGAGGCGAAGAAGACTCTCGCAAGGACCAAAAGTAAATAAGAATTATTAAAAGGAGCGAATAACTTTGAATAATTTGTTTTATTTATTTAAATTACTTTTTTGGGTTTTTACTGTCCTTTTACATTTTTATTCTTCTCACTTTTATATATATTTTTTATATATTAATTAATTGTTTAATTTCTGTTTTTATGTCTGTTTACAATTTTAACTTTTCACAGTTTTTAACATTCGTTCCTCTACTCTTTGACATTAAAATGGTTTTAAATTTTAACTATTGACGCAGGAGAACCGCAGGAAAGGAACACGGTCGCAGTAGCGACAGAGTTGGAGATAATTGATGAAGAAACTTCTGTGAACGCTGTTTCTACTAAAGGTAGTGGAACCAAACTAAAATGCCTAACTCATGGTCAAAAACTAAAACTAGGCAAAACGGAATTATTAGAAATCAACACTCTGCTTGCTGAGTTATCGACACTAAACTTTCTTTCGACAATGGAATTCTTCGCAGAAGTAAGATGAAATATTTTAATGATAATCAGGCCTCGGATATTATGATTTTTTCGACTATTTTCAAATAATGCGACTTTAATCGACTTATATTAAAAAATTGCGACTTTTTCGACTTTTCTTCCAAATTTTGCGACAAAATACCATATTTTTAGTATAAAATACTGCAACTATTATATTAAAATATTATATTAAAATAGTTTAAAAAAAGTAATTCTCTGACTAAAAGTAATTAAATTTTTTTTTAAACTTTTTTAAACTTTTCAAACGCGTTCTCTCCCTCAATATCAGACGATTAAAAATTGTATGATACATACAAATTGGAAATTTCATAAACTTTTCAAATATGGAATCAAAAATAATTTATTTACAACACAAAGATTTAAAAAATTGAAATTAAAGTTAAAAACTGTTTTTTCTCGAAGATGGACACTTTCGATTTTTAATTTTTTTCTTTCATCTTAATCTTTGAGAAATAAGGAATTTTTTTCCGCATATACGAATGTGGTGTTTTTTATCTAATTATTATTCTGTATAATTTCTTATCCCAGTACACTCATTTTGGAGCTGCGTTTTAGAAATATGTAACGTAGTTCTTTTCCGTTTCTATGGAATTGTATTTGTTTATTTTTTGTAGTTCATTGTTAATTATTTTGACAGGAGTGTCAACGTAAATTGTAAATATTGTATAATTTTTGGTTAATTATTTTCGATGACTTCAATTAATTTTTTTGTTATCATTATTGCAATAGGTTTGAATTAAAATTGGATTAATTTAAAAGAGATTTAGGTATTTAAACTGAATTGATAATTGTTTAAAAAAAGTTTAATCACTAGCTAAAGAAAAAGTTTAGTTTAATAAATCAGCAGTTTATTGTGAGTGTAAAACACTAATAACAAATTAGTTAGGTTGTTGATACTTTTCAATAAAACATTCCTAGATGTTTATAAAATGTACTATTTTGATTATACTTATCTGATTTTTCTCTATGGCGTCAATAGAATATACTTTTAAATTTATAATAAGATTAAATCAAATATTTGGTTAGCATAATTTGTTCACGTACTTTATTTCTAAATTCTATGGAAATATTGTTTAATTTTATTAATTGCATAATTATTTAAATGAAAAAATCTTTTTATACTAAAATTGTGTTTTCTTAATATTTATGTTTATTAAGTATTATTAATTAAAGCCAAATAAATAATAAAGTTATTTATTACAAGTCAATTGAATTAAACAATAAAATTTACAATTAAACGTAATCTCATTAATTCCTAGTAACTGTTTAAGGCTTAAGATCTCATTTTTTGTTTTTCGATAAACTATGATTAGAAACTGGACGTTTATTTCGATTTTGTTTTATTAAATAAACATCTTGAAATTCTACTGAAGATGAATATTCTCGGATGCGTATTTTAAATGACTTTTGTGGTTCAACACAATGCACTTGCTGTGTGTGTTTCACTGGTGTACATTTACTAAATCTTTGTTCAAGAAGAATTTTAATGTCGTTATATTCTTCTTGAGATTTAAAAATGACATTAATATTCGGAAGATTGCGAGATTGGTTAGCCCATTGGTAAAGTTCTCTGGGACTAGAGATTAAAACATCACTCTGTAAACTAGCTTTGCTAGCCATTCTTTTAAGGACTGCACAGCTCCATCACATGGTCCTTTACCGTGGGCTGTTGCTTGAAAGTTCTATACTGCTAATCTATTAAAATCTTCTTCATGGCAAGAAATATTCGCAAAGTGTTTAAAATTTTTAAATTGTGAAGGAGCACCATCGGAAAAATAAACTAATCGTTTTATAAAAGAAAAATTCGAAGACAAATAGTCATTGAAAGCTTTGATAAACAAATACACAGCAACAGCATCGTGACTTAAACAGTCCGAAATAAAAATCAAGCTCTTGTGTTCCAATCCACTTTCAGTTTTAAAGTAGAAAACGATTGGAAACACTGTCGCTTGATTGTTGTTCCAATGGAAGCCAGGAATCGCATTTTGAATTAAAAACGCATAATTTTCAACGAAATCGCATATAACTAATGCCTCATCGTTTTGCAAATTGTTTTTAACTCTCGTGTAAAACTCAGATTGTTCTCTCGCGATAAAAGAATGTGGCAAAAATTTTTCTGCGTGAAGGCAAAACGTTGAAATAAAATTTGGAATATTTTCAGAAGCAGTTTTAAGAGCTGCTTTTGGACTTAAAACCCAATTTTTATATTCAATATTGACAATCTTGGATTTTTTGAAAACATCTGTCATCGTTTCTCGCATATTCTTGTCACTAGGGCAATTTACACATTTCCGTAAATAACAGTTCGGCTTCGGATCGCTGCACAACATTTTGGCTAGTAAGTTTTTTACTTCCGTTTTTTTACTTCACTTCATGAACTGGGCAAACACAAACAACATGTGTACCGTTGGATCCAACTAAAACACAATGTGCTAGCCTAAGCGACGCAAACTTTGAAAAACTGATATTAATATCAATAAATTCTTCTTTAAAGCGATCGAATAAGTGTTTTAAATAGTGACGTAGTACACGTTTTTGCATAAGTACTCTTTTTCATTTTTTTTAACGGAAATCGTATCTTTCTTGCCTAGCATAATACAACTAACATCATCTCTTTCAAAAAATTGTTGAATTTTTTCCTTAGTTTCAGGTGCAATAGATTTCCCTAAAAGTGTTTAATTAAGATTAATAATAAAAATCATCTATTTAAAATTAAAGTAACAATAAATCAAAAATAAAATCTAATAATAAATAAAACAAAAACTATAAATAATAAAAAATAAGAAAATAAACAAAATAAAATAAGACTTTAATAACATTCATGATCTAATATAAATGTCGTAGGTAAATAGAAAAATCAATTAGTCATTTAGCTTATTGACTAGGCGTTAAGGAAATTGACTAAGTAGCACCCGGCAAATAGAAAAATGAGAATATGTGAATGTGTCACTCAACAGAAGTATTAAAAAAAATATGTCCAAATTAATTAACACAAATATTTTATTATCAATAATAATAATAATAATAATAATAATAATAATAATAAAATATTTAATAAAATGATTGAAATAAAATGAAAAATATAATTCACAAAATAAAATTACTTAGACGTTTTGATTTCCAATATAATGCAATATTAATTGTGGGATAGATTCGAGTGCTTGTTTGTAAATCAGTATTTTTGTTTTTAATTGAAAATTTGAAATAGACACTATCGAAAACTATGATTAAATTTATATTGTATTTATATTGTACAAAATCGAAGAGAGACTAACTACGATTTCCAATATTATAATATTGGAAATCGTAGTTAGTCTCTCTTCGATTTTGTCAACTAACAGTTGTATTTTATCAAAATGGCCTGTGTTGATAGAGTTATATTCGAAAAAAATGTAAGGAAGTTATTAAAGGTTGTAGTAATCGAAGTATGTGGAGTGAAAATCAATTGGAAAATGTGAAGTCAATTTTAAAAAATTCTAAGTGCGGTTTGAAAAAAGATCCTTCACATTACCATTATCTTAAGAAATACGAAATTCTACAAGTTGGACAAGAGTGCTCTGTTATAGAAAAAAGGAAAACCGTTACTGACAATTTCGTGTACATGGTGCCTTTTGAAGATTACTATCCGAAACTTTTGGAAGCACACACAAGTACTGGTCATGGAGGACGGGACAAAATACTATATTTTATTAAAAATAAGTGGCGAATTCCAAGAGTGGCGTGTGAAATTTTTGTTAGTTGTTGCACCACTTGCAATTTAAAGCGATCGACTGTAAGAAAAGGGGTGGTGATTAAACCTATTGTTTCAAATGGTTTCAATAGTAGAGGCCAAGTTGATTTAATTGACTTTCAGTCAACTCCAGACGGAGAATACAACTGGCTATTAAACTATCAGGACCACACGACCAAATTCTTGCATTTGAGACCTCTTAAATCTAAGCATGCTGCAAACGTTGCTGAGGAGTTAACAAAAATTTTTTTCACGTTTGGGGCACCGTGCATCCTCCAAAGTGATAACGGGAGAGAATTTGTAGCCAGTGTCATTAATGAACTTGCCGTCATATGGCCAAGTTGCAAAATTGTGCATGGGAGACCAAGACACCCTCAATCACAAGAAAGCGTCGAAAGGGACAAGATTTTCGAAGGCGTCTTGTTTGTCACGGAACAAATGAAAAATTAAATGGAGGCTTTTCCCGAATTTATAGGCAGAGATGCCACCTATAAACTTTTAAATCTGAGAGCATCCCTTTTCTTAATTGTAATAGAAAACTCTCAAGGCCAAACAGAGATTGTTTTCGGGTGCATAATGATGCATGAAACCAAAGAAAAAATCCAGTGGTTTATCGATTCTTTTAAAAACAAACACCCCTCATGGACGAAAATAAAAACTGTCATGACAGACAAGGACTTAACAGAAAGAGATGTTATTAAGGAGAGCTTGCCCGATGCCAAAGTTCTTATTTGCCTATTCCATACTCAAAGATTATTTCATAGAGAAATAACAACCGAAAAATTAGCAATCACAAACGGACAGAAAGATCTGAGTAAGAGAATTATACAAAAAATGATATATAGCAAGAATGAAGAAGAATATTCAAAATTGCCAACGATGTAAGACATGATTGGAGTTTTTGTAGCGATTTTGTGATTGGTAGTTTCCTAAATACAACTAATAATCCCTGCCGATGGTTGTCCACTACCGAACATCATCGATGTCTTTGATGTGCTGGGAGAAGCATATTCACTGCCAAATGTCATTGTTTTCTTTGATGTGCTGGGAGAAGTGGATCCACTGCCGAACATCATTGATTTCTTTGATGGGCTGGGAAAAGTGGGTCCACTGTCAGACATGATTGATTTCTTTGATGTGCTGGGAGAAGTGGGTTCGCTGTCAGACACGATTGGCATCTTGGATATGTTCGGTAGACCTTGCCGTGATGGCGGGGCTTTTCACTAAAAGACAACCAAACAGAAAGAAACGAACCGTGGATGCAGGAGGGCAACGCCGCACTGAAGGTTCCACAAATCATCGTGGAGAGGTTGGATCCACAAATCATCGTGGGCAGAACAAGAAGAGAAAGTAGAAATAGTCTACAGAGTGTCTTGAGTGGTAGCAGCGGAAGGTCCGCATTTAGTCCCGTACACTCGGAAGTGGATGACGAGGCGATTAGAGAGAATCGCGAGGACAGCCTTCGATTAAGGAAGGAAGAAGCATTGTGTCTTGAAAAGATACAACTGGAGGTCACAATGATGAGTAACTCTTGTGACATCAGGAAGAATGTAAATAGGACCGTTAAGGTCCTGAAAAAGCCAGGAAGCAGGATAAGATAAGATAATCTTATTTGTTACTTGTGTATCCGGGGAAAAAGTGTACTCGACAATCAACGTGATTGCTACAATCGTCAGAAAATCGCTGCCGAAAAAATGATAACTTTCTCTGAGGTTCGATTTCCTCCACTACTAATTGGGTCTTGCATAACTCTTTCGGTTCCGGCTGTAGATCGTGGACCATTAGATTTCGCGACTATTTTTGGTGTCATTTTAGATATTCAAAATGGTGTTTATCAGATAGGAACTAAGGGTGGAATTATAAAAGGTTGGTTTCCTCGAACTGACATTGTGCAATCGGGAACCGAAATTATAAAAGTTGACGACCTATGTTAAGATGTTACATTAAGTTTAACTCGCGGTGTCATCAGTCCTCTACATGCCGCAATAAATAAATAAAAAATATAATTATTATTGATAATAAAATATTTGTGTTAATTAATTTGGACATATTTTTTTTTAATATTTCTGTTGAGTGACACATTCACATATTCTCATTTTTCTATTTGCCGGGTGCTACTTAGGCAATTTCCTTAACGCCTAGTCAATAAGCTAAATGACTAATTGATTTCAGGCAAATAGAAAAATAACCATTTTTCACGATTCATTTATAAACTTGCCGGCATTTAGCCCAATGCCTAGGCATTAAGCTAAATGCCGGATTTTTCTATTTGCCTACGACATATACAAATTCTAATATATACTGAGAAATAAATTCTGTTAATTTTTAAAGAACTTTTAATACAATTTTTATGCAGTTTGCATATTTTTGAATAAAAAATACCTATGCATTTTTCTACTTTTGAAAAAATTCCTTTTTTTCAACCAAATGTTTTGATGTTTTTACAAAATGTCGAGTTGTATTCAAAATTTTTGCGACTTTCGCAATTGTCCATTTTTGTGGAAAAAGAGTCAAAATTTGCATTTTTTCGTCATTCGTTGTGTTTTCATTGTGATATTTTTCTTTCAACTTTTGCGTACTCTGATTCGAAGAAATAAAATCATCCTAAAGATATAAGTAGAATATTAGCGCAAAATATTTGCAATAGATTAATGGTAATTTCAAATAGTGATAAAATTTATTTCAAAATTTATTCAAAAATTTACATTATAACCCAACATCTTACATCAGAGTCATTGCTACAAATGAATGAATCAGAATCACTCTCGGTATTTGAACAATCAGAATCATCTTCAGATAAAGAGTCTTCTTTTGCTGCGTAAAAATATCGTTACCATTAAATTTTATATTTAAAAATTAAATAAATAAATAAATTGACAATTTACTTATGACACTTTTCATATTTAATTTCTCAATTCGTATTCTACAATCATAGCAAACAACAGATTGATTAACCAAAACATTTTTTTTGGTTATTGATGGAAGTTTGATAAACAGTTGTTCATTCAGTTTACGTAAATTTCTTTTAACTAAATGTGCCTTTAATTCAAACGGATTGCAACAACGATCACAAAAACACTTTACCGAACTCATCGAAAATAATTAACCAAAAATTATACAATATTTACAATTTACGTTGACACTCCTGTCAAAATAATTAACAATGAACTACAAAAAATAAACAAATGCAATTCCATAGAAACGGAAAAGAACTACGTTACATATTTCTAAAACACAGCTCCAAAATGAGTGTACTGGGATAAGAAATTATAAAGAATAATAATTAGATAAAAAAACACCACATTCGTATATGCGGAAAAAAATTCCTTATTTCTCAAAGATTAAGATGAAAGAAAAAAATTGAAAATCGAAAGAGTCCATCTTCGAGAAAAAACAGTTTTTAACTTTAATTTCAATTTTTTAAATCTTTGTGTTGTAAATAAATTATTTTTGATTCCATATTTGAAAAGTTCATGAAATTTCCAAAAATTTCATGTATCATACAATTTTTAATCGTCTGATATTGAGGGAGAGAACGCGTTTGAAAAGTGCACTGTTTTTGAAAAGTTCAAATTTCAATAATTCATAACTACTGTAGTTTTCGTTAAATCTCAAAATAAAAAAATACGTATTTATTTTTTTTCGATATAGAATCCAAAAAAAATTATTCTAAAGAAATATATTTTTTGAATGAAAATATTGTGAAGAATGCCCCTTATGGGTGATTCTCCGCGTAGCGCAGAACTTGGTTTTTTTCATGCTGTAATGGAAAAATAATAAATAATTTTCATATATTTTTACAATTCCAACGTGAAAAGGTTATCTATATGTTTAGAAACAAAAACCAATAATTACTTTTGTATCTAATATTATAATTTTTCATAAATAAGCGGTTTTAAGGCTAAAACCGTCAAAATTTTACCTGTCCCCACAGGAAGTTTAGAAAAAAAGTTAATAATTTTAGTAATATGCATATATATATATATTATTTTAATAATAAATACAATTATTATTGACATTTTTGTATCGTCTACTTTAGTACAGTTGAATAAAAAAATTTTTTTAAAAATTCATTTCATATATGTTTTTAATAAATACAATTATTATTGACATTTTAGTATCGTCTACTTTAGTACAGTTGAATAAAAAAATTTTTTTAAAAATTCATTTCATATATGTTTTTTTTCAGTTTATGCTTGACAGCAAATTTGGATGCTATTCATTATTTTATTAACAAACAGTAAATTATTTAAATGAAAATCAAATGTTAACTTAAAATTACTTTTGTAAACACAAAAAATAACTTCCTTAAGTTAATTCAGGAAAAAGAATCAATGTTCTAATTGATTTATTCATTTTTCACTCATTTTAAGTTGGAAATTTGATAAGGGAATCACAAAATAATCTCCACCGACCTCCACCGACCCTTAAATATTTTACTACAAATTAAACAATTATTTATAAAAAAGGTTAAATAAAGCTTAGTTTATATTGTTTTGGTTAATACGAATGAGATCCACTTTAAACCGATTGAAAATTAATGATACTTTTTTCAAAAAATTAAAATATCCAAAGTGGGTTGAAAAAGTTCCCACTAGCCTGAGTTTCCACCGACCTCAGAATTTCCACCGACCTTTGTATTACGAAGAACCTAGTGCAAATGTAGTGTTATGGTGCCACATATATAAGGAATAAAAAAAACCTATAGCTCAGGAAAGTTTACCATAAATTACTTAAATAAATTTCCATAAATTACCACAAAAATTTTTATAAATTACCGCAAAAATGTCCATAAATTACCGATATAAAAATTTTCAATTGTGATTTCTACTTTGCATATTTCTAAAAATTACCGACTAAATTTCTTTAAATTACCTTACAAATTGCCATAAATTACCTTATAAATTTCCATAAATTACCGCGAAAATTTCCATAAATTACCAAAATCCAAATTTTTAATAATAATTGAAATTTTACATATTTTTATGAATTATCGCGAAAATTTCCAAAAATTTCCAAAAATTACCATAAATTTCTATAAATTTCCATAAATTACCAAAATAATAATTTTTAAATGAGATTTACGCTATAATATTGTTTAAATTACCGCAAAATTTTTTTTGACAGAATGTGTCCAAACAGTGAATTAGTTAATTACTACACTTGTTTACAACAAAAATTATAAATAATTTTTCTGGTCCGCTATGGATTTTTCTTTTTAAAGCCTTTATCTTCAAAAAATATATTGATAATAACCATAACGATAAAAAAAAAATTTTTTAATTTCATAAACCAAATCGTGCGCTACGCGGAGAATCACCCTTATACACTTTTACCCCCCACTCTCTAAATTTGAATAAGCGAAATTTCACTGTTTCACAGCAATAAGTATACAACTAATTCCAAAAAGCGTATATGTATACGCTAATTAATTAGTGAAATTTCACTGATTTTTTAGCGAAATTTCACTAATTCGCAGCGTATATACGCTAATTGGAATCAGTTGTATACTTATCGCTGTTTCAGATTTAGAGAGTATAACTCGAAAAATATTCTTTGTAGGGCATTTTGACATAAGCATTATTGGTTCAGCACACATTCAGAAAGAAGTTGCTGATGTATCAGCTAAACACTAAAAGTTAATCAGATTATTCATTTATTCACTTCATGCATTTATTTAACTCTTACTATTTCTTCACTGTCATTCCTAATACAAATAAGCTTCACTGACCCTAAAAATTAATCAAATTTTTCATTTATTCACTTCTATCCAATCTTACATTACTATCTTTTAGATCGGACGTTTACTTCACTCTTGAATCGCATTTATTTAACTCTTGGGTTAGATTTTCTCAAGTGGACCTTAAATTTTCAAAAGTTGAAATTTATCAGTGTAAATGTGCAAAAAGATAGTTCTATTAGAGTTACGAATAACCTGTAAATTTTATTAAAAAATATTCAATTGTTTATTTTTTACAAACAATTGAAATTTTGTGCATGACATTTTTAAAAAATGCATAACTTTGACAAAAATTGACGAAACTTGATGATTCTTTTTACAACTTTATACAAATAATGTTTACTCCATCGAAGCTCTTAATTTGTTATAAATAATAATTATTTATTATAAACAAATTAAAAATAAAACGTGTTCTGGATAACCATATTCAATTTTATAAATAAGAACTTGAAGAGAATTTATTAAGGATTGCATATCAAAAAGAAAAAATTTTTTCAAGCAAATATTTTAATAATTATGAATTTTTTTGTAAGCGCGCAAGCTCCGTGATGTGGGCTCCCGCTTCTGACGAATGTCGTGTGCCCCGCTATGCACGCTTTAACTTGTTTATTTTGGAAGGTTTTCTTTCATAATTTTTTTCAAATTTGATTTGTATGTTTTGATCTAAAATTCAATTGGAATACTTGTTTATAATAAAAATAGTAATACATTATTTTATTTATATTTATTTATAATTTCTATTTTAAGTTTATTCACTGAAAAAAAATATTTTTGAGCCATATTTAAGAGGAAAATATGCATTAAAATAAAAGGAATCCGCTTAAAACAAAACTATTTTTTTGTTATTTAATTGTTTTCAGTTGAATATTTCTCGCTTCGATAAAAACATGTTTTAACTGATTTTGTTTGAGTTCTAAAATTTTATACATTTACTTGTAAACTTTCGTACCTATTAAAAGTAAAAAGTAGTAATACAATATATTTTACTACTAAACAGACTAAAAAATTTTATAAGTGTTTTAAGGCAATTTCCTCGGTAAGCATACTGTGGTACAAAATCCTCAAACTGATAGGATTTTTAAAAAATTTATTTTATACAATATAAATTACAATATAATTTTTTTATAAAATAAATTTTATAAAAATCCTTTTAGTTTGAGTAAAATTTTTTTTTACCTTCACGTAATTTTGAACAAAATTTTACCACATTATGCTAACCGAGCAGATTGCATTAAAACACTCATAAAAATTTTAGTCTGTTTAGTAGTAAAATATATTGTATTACTATTTTCTAATTTTAATAGGTACGGAAGATTACAAGTAAATTAAACATATTTTTAAATTATATAATACAAAAAAATTAGTTAAAACTTGTTTTTCTGGAAGCAAGAAATATTCAACTGAGAACAATTAAATAATAAACTTAAAACAGATTACATAAATAAATATAAATAAAATAATAATAATAATACTAATAATAATATAATATATAATATAATAGGTATCTTTTAAGGAATTAATTAAAATTTTACTGAAATTTATTGAATTAAAGAATTTTATTAATATTTTTTCAAATAATTGTATTCCTGGAGAAAAATTTAAATAATAATTTATGAAAATAATTGAATTCATGCAAAGAATTTGATTAAATTTTGTTTAAGTAATTAAAATTTTGCCAAGAGTTTTATTATCCAATTTTTGAAAATAATTGAATTCGTGAGAAGAATTTTGCTACCTATTAAAACCGATAATTTAATTCTCGGCAAGAATTTTTAAAAAATTTTGAAAATAATTTAATTTCTGCAAATTATTTAATTACTTTTCAAAAAAATTGAATTCTTGTGATGAATTTTAATATTTATCAAAATAATTAAATTTTGGAAAAGAATTTTACTAAAATTCTTTAAAATAATTAATTTTATGAACAGAATTTTGAAAATAATTGATTTTCTGAGACGAATTAAGTTATTTATGAAAATAATTGAATTATTGCAACAAATTTTATTGAATAATTGAATGTTTTTTAAAATTGAATTCCTTTGTCGAATTTTAATAAAATTTCTAAGAATAATTTCATTTCTCCAGGAATTTATTTAAAATTGTAGTAAAAATATTTGAAATTCTGAGATAAAAATAGTTGAATTTCTAAAGGAAATTTTATTATTTATGAAAATAATTGAATGACTTCATAGAATTGTATCAAAAATTTGTTTAAAATTAAACTTTTTGATTAATTTTGGGTCAGGCTTAGCCAAACGGATCGGATAAATTAAAAAAATTTTGTTTTTAATGAAATATCTTTTATTCTCATCTTTATGTGATGAAAATAATATCATAAAAAATTTATAGAATGTTAGAAAAAAATGTCCTGATACTAAAAATAACAATATTAAATTATTTTCGCTCTTTTCGCGTTATACATCAAGTTTAAATTTGAGGTTCTTTTGTTTTTTTAATGTTTGTCTGCGCTGCGATGGCAGTGAACACCATCAAAACGACTTACACGTCGACAAAAATAATTTAACATTGTTATTTCTATTAGCGGGCCATTTTTTTTCTCAATTGTTTCTTACTCAAAAATGTATGCAGAATACGATAGTATTTTTTAATTTTACGTATAGCGTGAAGAAGACTGTTTTTTATTATAATATTATAAATAAATAATTTAAAAAACAATAAAAAATAAAAATTTTTTTAAACAAAATTTATTTTTAAATTCTACGTTTCAAGACGAAAATAACGCCTTTTTGTTTGTAAAATCGGTTAAGGGGGGGGGGTATAGTTAATTCGGTGAAAAAAACGCATGTTTTTTAGAATTTTTTTTAGCGATACGCAGAAAGTTAATTTATTTTATCACTTTGCATATAACATTGCAACATTTGAACAATATTTTTTAAAATTTTGATTTAAAAATATTAAAAATTGAGCGAGATAATGAGATTTTTCTCAGCCGCGTCAAAAAAAAAATGATTTGCGGTGTACACTCTAACTCGCAACAGAATCATCCAAAACAAAAAAATCAAAATGCATTTGTTAAAGGAGATGTTTTTTGAGGTATTATCGGAAGTGATTTTTTTGTTTTTTTACTTTTCGATTTTCCGTAGCACTTGAAAGCCAAGAAGTCGATTTTCACTGTAAAAAATCGATTAATTTGTTATTGTAAAATTGGTAATTTTTTAATAAAAAAATAATGGCTTCCGATGTTACCTCAAAAAACATCTCCTTTAACAAATGCACTTTGATTTTTTTGTTTTGGATGATTCTGTTGCGAGTTAGAGTGAAAACCGCAAATTTTTGGAGGCGCCTGAGGAAAATGTTAGAATCTTGCTCAGTTCTTAATATTTTTAAATTAAAATTTAGAAAAATATTGTTCAAATGTTGCAGTATTATATGCAAAGCGATAAAATAAATTAACTTTCTGCGTATCGCCAAAAAAAATTCTTAAAAACATGCGTTTTTTTCACCGAATTAACTATACCCCCCAACCCCCCCTTAAAAAGAACTCAAGAAAAAAATATTTTCATTTAATATAGTTAAAAACTTTAATTGTTAATAACTATAACAAAAAATTTTTTTTTGCTTTAAATTTTTTATGACATTATTTTTATCACATAAAGATGAGAATAAAAGATATTTCATTAAAAACAAATTTTTTTTAATTTATCCGATCCGTTTGGCTAAGCCTGACCCTTAATTACGAAAATAGTAAATATTGAAAATCATTGAATTGCGAAAAACTTTAGAAAATAATTGAAATTTTGACAAGAATATTATTTAATTTTTTGAAAATAATTGAATTTTTGTAGAAAAATTTTGCTATTTATAAAGATTATTGAATTCTTGACGAGATATTCGTTAAATTTTTTGATAATAATTGTATTTCTTCGAAAAATTTTATTACTTTTAAAAATAATTGAATTCTTGTGATGAATATTGTTATTTATAAACAATTTAATTTTGCAAACAATTTTATTAAAATTCTTAAAAATAATTAAATTTCAGTGAAGAGTTTTGTAATTTAACAAGAGAATTGTGTTAAAACTTTTGAAATAATTAAGGGGTCAGTCTGGGACTTTTGCACGTATTTTGCAGAATTTTTTTTCATAGTGAAATTTATCAAGATTCGCGGTAGAGAATCGCCGCCAAGTAAAAAGTAAAAAAATATATTCTCGAAATATCGACTGTTTATCAGTAAAATAGAATAACTCGAGTAAATCTTAACCGATTTTGATCAATTTTTTTTTTTTTTGCTTGATAAAGAATGATAAAAGACAGAATTCTGATAAGTTTATTCAATATTTTGGATACTTTTATAGAATTTAAGCAATGAAAACTGAAAAATAGCGACTTTTCGAGATGTAGACAAACCTAGAAACTATAAACTTCTAAACGGATACATAAAAAACCGCTGCCAAGTTGTACATTTTTATAATTTTAATGTTCGTTTCATGAACACTTTGCTTCCTCATAGAAATAATAATAATTGAAATATAAGAATTAATTTTTATAAAAAGTTAAAAATCATTAAATCTTGGTCCAAAAAATATGTTTTTATATATTCTATAAGATGGTAATAATAGTTTAATAATTACACATAAGTTAATAAACAAGAATGTTGACAAAATTATATTTTCCACAATTTTTGATTTTTCAAATACCAATAATTTGATAATTTTTGACCGAATCAGGTTCAAAAATAGGTCAATCGAAGCCTTTTTTAATGCTCTACAAGTTGGTAATGAAAGTTTTAAAGTTTCTTTTATATTTTTCAACAAAATTTTCAAAAAAGTGTTATTTTCAAAAAATTTAGATTTTTAAAACTTTAATATCTCTGGCTAATATAGACAAAAAATGTTCAATGAAAGCTCAAAAGATGCGTCTCAAAAAACTCTACAAAACTAAAGAAAAATATTTATAAGTGTCCTAACATTTTTTTAAGATATGTCCAAAAAACGTTTTTTTACAAAATGAAAAATGCAAAAAAATATAGTTAAACTTTATGAATCGGGCTGAAAATACTCTCATTTTATGTCCCCCGGGGAGACCTACAATTTAAAAAAAAATTGAGGCCTTTAGCTCTTTCTCGTTCTGAGATATTGAGGTAAATGTAATGTTAGTACACACACACACATCGGGACAAATTTTTAAAATCCGTTTTTTGGACTTCGGAGGTCAAAATACGTCCAAATTTTTTTTTATTTATTTAGAACATTTATACGAGCAGTGCCCATTCGTACATAAAGTACTAAAAGATTAGGTATAATGAAAAAAAATTTATAAATATGTCAAAAAATCACAATCGAAAATTTTGCTAATACAATCCTTCCTCTATGAGGAAGCAAAATTCTAGAAAATTATTAATTGGGTTAAAATCTCGATATATATTTTAGGAAATTTTAATACATTTTGCATTTTTTGAAATATTTTAAATTTTCTCAAAAAAATTGAAAAAGAAAAGAAATTTCTAAACACTTCCCCTTTTAATATTATTTCATGCATTTATTAAAAATTTGAAATATCGCAAAAAGTTTTAAAATTCCAATAAAAACATCTTTGATGCAAAAAATTCCGCCAAGTAAAAGTTTTTGAAATTGTCCAAACAATTAATGAAATAAAAGTTTACCAAGTAAAATTAATAACTAAAGTTTTTATATTGATTTATTTTATTAATTTTACTAATCAGATTTACGAATTAAGTCAATGTTTTACGTTATATTTTGGATTGCAACAAATAATATGAAATTTAATTTCATGTTTAATACATGCAGAAAATGAAATCTAATTATTTGTCTTTATAAAAAATTTCTATTTAAGGCAATTTTAAAATTATGGCGTCAATACTATTTAATTTCAGTAATTTAGTTATAAATTTTACTTGGTAAACTTTTATTTCAATTCTTAGTCAGAAAAATTATTGACGCCAAGATTTTAAAATTGCCTTAAATAGAAATTTTGTATAAAGACGAATAATTAGATTTTATTTTTTGCTTATGTTAAACATGAAATTAAATTTCATATTATTTGTTACAATCCAAAATATAACGTGAAACATTGACTTAATTCGTAAATTTAATTAGTGAAATTAATAAAATAAATTAATGTAAAAACTTTAGTTATAAATTTTACTTGGCGGAATTTCTTGCATCAAAGATGTTTTTGTTAGGATTGAAATTTTCTCGAAGGTCTGCTTACAAAACTGCTTCCTTCTTCACAGAGTCATCCAAAATAAAAAAAATCGAAATTGATTTCGACTAATGATTAGTTTTTCTAGTCCTGAATCGAAGGAATTTGAAAGAAAATTTGTTTAACAAAACGGCAGAAGGTCAAAGTCAAAATTTTAAATTTTGTGCCAAATTTCTCTGATTAATTATAAATCAGATTTTATCCTTCAACAAAATCCTTGCTACATTCGTCAATTTTTTGCGAATTGATTTAAAACTTTTGCAAAATACTTTCAAGATACTATACTTTGAAAAAATGTAAAAAATCAATTTTTTGAAAGTTGTGATTACGAGTAACTTCTTCAATTTAATTAAAATTATCAAATAAAAATTTTTGTTTCTAAGGACGAATCTGACGCTAAAGTTTAGAAATGCAAAATATTGCTTTCAATGTGTCTGACTTACTTTTAATTTGTCAGATTCATTGATTTTTGGGGTAATTTTATACAAAGTTATAAAAGTTTTGAAAATTGAAAATTATGAAAAAAGTAACTTTTTAGTTTTCTTGAGTTGTTATTTTTACTTTTTGCTATTTGAGACTTTAATATCCGTATGATACTTTGATAAAGTAAAAAGTAAATGGTTAAAATTAAATAAGTAAAAAGTAAATAGCTAAAGTAAAAACAATAATACGCTAAAATCTTATTCTATCATCAAATTATAATTACCCAATGATATCAAGTCCTTTATCTTGTTCCTAGTTTTCTCAATAATCCAAGAATTAATTCGTTCCACAGCATTTGAGGCTTTCTTAAAATCAACTTGTACAACGCTAGACCCAAATATTTCTGCGCTTTTAGATGTAAATTCATGATTTAAGTGTAAGTCCTCTTGAACATAAATTATATTGGCGACACTAAAGTCCACATCTTTTACACTCTGTAAAAAAGTAAACAAATTTTTAATTTCTATTAGACAAGAAGCAACTTTATAAACTTACAGTTGAGTTAAAATTTTAAGAAAGATAATTGTAACTTACATTAAATAGAGCTAAAAGGCCTTTAATTCCACTTTCTAAATTTGTTTCAGGATGAAAAAGACCTGATTTCAATTCGACTGCAGTTGCATTTTCGGCTCCAAGTGAGAGCAGAGATAAAATAGTGTGCAAACTGAAAGGTGAATTAACCACATTCTCCTCCGTGTCTGTAGTTAGAGTCTAATTTAAAAGAAGAATAATTTATTACCTTTTAACTATTTATTACATAGGGTAAATGTACCAATTACTGCGTGATTCTAATCAAGACGATCTTTGGAAAAGAAAATATGACGTTTATATTGAAAGAAAGAAATTTACAATTTACGAAACTAGTTCGTGTTATTTTTATATTTATGCAAAAAAGATTTATTTAAATTAATTAAACCAATTTCAAAAGTGATATCAAATATTCTATTACTGCGCGCTTGTGACAATTACTGTGCTCCAATTATTATCACGAAAATAACTTGTATTTAGGGATTATTCTGCTTACAGTAATTAGAGCACATGTATTTGATGAAAATGTATCAATTACTGTGCGAAGCAACATTCGATTTTAAATAAATAAATAATAGTTTAAAAATGAACATTTTTATGGACAATTATTATTGAATTATATAAGGTTTAAAATAATGTTTTCGAAAATTTTCAAACAATTACCTATACTCTAAAATAATAAAATTTTTCAAAATAGCGCAGCAATTGGTACACTCAATCTAATAAATAAGGAAATTGTTTTATTCACCTTATGCAAACTGTTGGAAAATTTACGAGACGCTAAACATACTTCATCGCATAAATTTGCAACTTTCTCAAATTCCATTTTAGAGTCAAAAGAAAATCCGATTGCAAATGCTATAGAAACTAATGACAAGTGTATTACTGAAAATAAACAACTATATTTTAATAAAATTTTTTTTATAAACTTACAAGTGTCAGTACAATATAAGATTTTATATATTAGTGATGCAAATCGAGCAGATAAATCTTACTATTGTTTCTGTTTCCTTTAATAAATGAAACTTTATTTTTCGAAAAAGCATTTGCTTGATATACATCTCTATATAACTTTAGGGGACTTTCTGGTGCAGAATTTCTAAAAAAATACACTTTTTAAACTTTTATTGTAAAAAATGTATTATAGTTGTTGCAAAAATTCCTTTTTGGATATTGTTATATATTACGAGAAGAGAATTAAAAATTTTTCTGAAGTATTTTTATTTCGTTTTCTATCCCCGTAGAAAATAACAGGGGGTATACGAATGTAAAATTTTAAAGGTTTGTTGTCTAGTTTTTTAGGTAAAGAATCGAATGGTTTTTGAAATCCTTGACCAGAAAGTCCCCTTAAATAGAGATACAACATTTCTATTACCTAAGAGCGTAAAAATTCTTACTGCAACCATATGTGACTGAGACTTTTCGAATTGCTGAGATTAAAACTTGGTACCATAAATTATATAACTAAAAATACTGATCTTGTTGACCTTCCTGATATTGTAGCTTAGATACTGCAAAAAATTTTATCTTCTAAAATATATTAATTTTAAAATATAAAATATATTCAAATTGTGTAAATAATTACTACTACAAGGTCAAAAATTTTTTCTTGTACAAAAAAATAATAATTTTATTCGAAAATTTCGAGTAGCACAATTCTTAATCAATTGTTTGTGTAATGTATAATATTCTGAAAAATTCAATTCAAGCATGCAAGTCAATATGATTTTTATTTAAATTACTATTATTCAATATAATGTTAATCCTAGAGTTATTATCGAAAGTAGAAGAAAAAACTATGCAGATTCGTCAAAATTAATTAAATACATTGCACACGGAGAGAGAATATATATTACATTTTGTAAAAATATTTTACAAATTGGGGAAAAAGTGCGACAAAGCGAAATTTTGATATAAAAAATACTAAACTTTAAAAAAGCTTATGTGAAATTTAGTAAAGTTATATTAGAATTTAATTAATATTCTTGATATTTGATACAATTATACTAAATGTCACATAAGGTTTTTTAAAGTTTAGTACTTCTTATATATCAAAGTTTCGTTTTGTCGCACTTTTTCCCCAATTTGTAAAATACTTTTATAAAATTTAATATGTATATTCTCTCTCTCTCTGTGCAAGGATCGCAGTACATTTTTTCTATAAAATAGATAAAAAGGTGAATTATTTTATAAAAATCAGTGATAAGATTTTGATTAATTAATTATATATATTTTTTTATAAATAAAGATTTAAAAGTTAAAAATTTATTGATATAAAACTGACAATATTTTATCATTAAATAATAGGAATAAATAAAATTCCGATTTTTATGAAAATTTAGATTCTTTGAAATAATGAACAAGTTCTTTAACGAAATTTATTTATTTCTTTCTCAAATTCAAATTTTGCTATAATATTAATATCGTCACTTTAAAAAAAACAATTTAAAATTTGAAAATGTTTTTAATTTTGATTTTTGATTTTTAATAGTCAATAATTTTTTAAAATATATTTAAATAAAAAAAATATTTTGTTGATTTAAATATTCAGAAATCATGATTGAGAAAATAAAGAAAAATAGCTCATCAGGTTTTGCTAAATTGCTTCTAAAATTAATTTCTAAAAATACAACCTCCAGCAATATTTTAATATAACAATAACATAACAAAGTTATGCACGAGTTAACAAAAAATTGTTCATATGAATTAAATGAATCACTGCTCCTCAAAGGGTTAAATATTGATTAATTCTTGCATCAAGTTGGTATTGATATTTTTTGATTAATTAATTAATTTGTATTTTTGGTAATTCTAATTTCAATTTTATCATAAAAATAGAAAAAATTAGGAACTTTAAATCTAAATTTTAAAAGTTCAAATGTTTTTATACCTATATAGAAATGAAAATATTGATACCTAATTATCATTTTTATTCTACACGGAAAAAATTTTGGGTGACGAGCCGTTCCAAGTAGACCGAAAATTTACGAATGCGATACGACTTTATGCTGATTCTACACTTACCCAGCGCTCCGCTTTTCCGTGGCGTTTTGCGTGAGATAGAAAAAGACAGAGACTATCTCTATCTTTTTCTGTCTCACGCGAAGCGCCACGGAAAAGCGGAGCGCTGCGTAAGTGTAGAATCAGCATTAGTTTGGAAGAGCTGCATTTCCAACTCGGGCGTGCTGAGCGCCCAAGATGCGGCTATTGCAGTCTCAAGGATTTGAGTCTCAAATCTTGGGTGTTCAGCGCCACCGACATGGGAACGTAGATTTCCCGAATTGAGAACGCAGCACATCCAAACTATAGTTCCTCCACTTTCCGACGATTGGGATTGCACGGTACTCAACATTTTTTCAGTGTACTTCCCCAGTAGCACGTAATGTTCCAGTAACATTGGCAACATTAAATAAGTAAAGTATTTTTGAAGAGCCCAAAAATAATGAAACTAAATGAAGTAAATGAGAAAAAAATGTTGAATTTTAAGAATTTCGGGTTTTTGAATTTTTCATAATTTTGAATAATTTTAAATTTTTTACCAAAGGGTGGAGACTATTAAATAAGTAAAATATTTTTGAAGAGCCAAAAAATAATGAAGCCTAATGAAGTAAATAAGAAGAAAAAATAAGAGTAGAGATGATTCTATCACTCAGTCGTATTTTAATAAATAGTGAAAATTAACGATCACTCCGAGTCAAGGAAAATAAAAATAAAAGAAATTCAATTCTTTTTACGTTTCGGCAGCACAGCTGTCCTCTTCAGAACGAAAAAAAGAAAATTAGAAAAATTAAAATTATATAATATGACACTCAAAGTGTCATATTGTAATCGTAGCGACAAAGATGTACCTATCTTAATTTATAATTTTAATTTTTCTAATTTTCTTTTTTTCGTTCTGAAGAGGACAGCTGTGCTGCCGAAACGTAAAAAGAATTGAATTTCTTTTATTTTTATTTTCCTTGACTCGGAGTGATCGTTAATTTTCACTATTTATTAAGAAGAAAAAATGTTGCATTTTAAGAAATTCGGGTTTTCGAATTTTTGATAATTTTTAATAATTTTAAATTTTTTACCAAAGGGTGGAGACTATTAAATAAGTAAAATATTTTTGAAGAGCCAAAAAATAATGAAGCTAAATGCCATAAAACAGATTTTCTTCTGTTTTATGGAAACAGTGAATTTTAAGAAATTCGGTTTTTTGAATAATTGAAAATTTTTGATAATTTTAAATTTTTTACCTAAAGGTGGAGACTATTAAATAAGTAAAGTATTTTTGAAGAGCCCAAAAATAATGAAGCTTAATGAAGTAAATGAGAAGAAAAAATGTTGAATTTTAAGAAATTCAGGTTTTCGAATTTTTGATAATTTTGAATAATTTTTTATTTTTTGCTGAAGGGTGGAGACTTCAAATAGTAATGTTTTCATACCAAAATAGCTAATGGTAACTAGGTAATTATTATTTTTTTCCGGTCAAATTAAATTCCCGGCTATTTCGTGATTTTCCAAATTGGTAGAAACACTGTTAAATGTATTGGTAGTAACTAAAACCCGTCGAAGACGGGTACGACAGCTAGTTCATAATAAAATTAACTGTATAAGTATAAAAAAATAAAAACCGGACAAGTGCGAGTAGAACTCGTACTAAAACCTAGGGTTCCGTACCCTCCATAAAAACTTCTAATTTTCTTTCTTATAAAAATAAATATATATCAATTATATATCAATTTATATATCAATTATATATCAATATGTACCAATTTTCATCTCTCTATGTAAAAAAAGGTGAGCGCTAGGGTAAAATACACTCTTATTTGAAATTTTTTTTTAAAAATTTGAGTTTTTCGTTAAAAAAAATTTGAAAATCAAATCCGATCATGTTTGCTATATTTTTCCTAAAATATGCAAATGAAAATATATAAAATAAAAAAAATGCAGTCCAATAGATCAAAATTTGTGAAAACCAAGGGGGGTACACACTTTTTTTTATAAATAAAAAAAAAAATTTCAGTTTTTCGTAAAAAAAAAGTATGAAGATGAACTCCAATAATTTTTTCTGTATGTTGGTTGAAAACTACACGAAAAAAAAAATAAAAATGTATAAGGGCGATCCACTAGATTAAGAATTGCGAGAACCAGCAAGTGTTAAAGTATTTTCGAGCTTGCAAAAAGAGATTTCAGTTTTTCGATGAAAACATCATGAAGATCAATTCTAATCACTTCCGCTATATTTTTCCTGTAATCTATGCGTAAAAACGAATAAGTATGCCAATTTTCAGCTCTTCAGATAAAAAACTGTGGGCGCCAGGGGGGGGGTACATGCATTTTTTTCGAAATTTTCAAAATTTTTGACTTTTTCGATAAAAACAGAATGAAGATCAATACTAAATGTGTTCGCTATATTTTTCCTTTAATCCATTTTTGAAAATACATATGCATACCAATTTTCAACTTTCTAGGTAAAAAACTGTGAGCGCTAGGGTGGGGGTACATGCCTTTTTTGCGAAAAATGGCCAAAATTTGATGTTTTTCGACGAAAACTCTATGAAGATCACGTAAAACTGTGAGTTCTAGGGGGGGGGTACATGGTCATTTTTGTAACCGTTCCAATAGGGTTCCTACCGGGTACGGAACCCTAAAAATACTATATTTTACATAATGAAATAAGTTATAATTTTAATATTTACCGTATCAAAAATATTTTTAGTTTTTCATAATGACATTTGCCTCAGGAGTAATATATTTCAAAATATTTTGAAATATATTTATTATTTTTTATTTATTCATGAACAAAATAAAAGTAAAATAAGAACTTTAACTAAATATGAAAAAGGCTTTAGAGATGAATAGTTTTGTAGATGAATGCCCGTTTTTAATAATAATAAAATAAATATAAATAATAAGGCTATATTAAAATTGTATTATATTTAATTATTATATATTATATTATTAATATAGTATTATAATTAATTGTCTGTTTTAGGAGAATCACTTTTATTCATAATAATATAAAATTTCTACCTTCTGTTCCTATAGAAAGTTTTAGAGACAAAAAGTTCAGTTTTTCTTAAACTTTGAAAGGACAACAATAAAATCTAGATTAAAGAAAATTATTTGTCTGTCAATATCTCATTTGAGTTAAGAGTACACAATGAGTTGTAAATAGAGTCCAAAGCCGAGGACAAAACCAATAAAAGTTTCCAGCTGTACTTGTGTTTTATTAATATATGTAGGTATGCGATTAAGTCCCTTAGAATAGGTATAAGTCTTTGTTATTTCTACATTGCAATAAACTGAAAAGACTAAGATTTCTTCATTTAAGGAATTAATTCTTTCAACTAGTTTCTAACAGGAAAAAAGTGATAAACTAGATAAATGACGACATACCTGGAGTCAGTTACATAAGAACTTATTGAAATAAAATATACCACTGAATGTCGCAAAAATAAAATAAAATTTTACAGAAAATACATGGAACAGATACAATGGAATATTTATAATAATATAAATTATATAATTAAAAAACGTTATTTTTTATGAAATGTATTAAAAATCGGGCAAGTGCGAGTTGCACTCGCATTAAGATCGAAGGTTCCGTACACCAAAATAAAACTCATTTTTTATAAAAAAATATATATAAGAAATATAATTGATTAAAATTAACATATATAAACCTATTGAGCTGAAATTCGGTACACACATGTATTTTTATTAGATATAGATTAAAAAAAAAACTATAACTATAATCCACATTGAATTCTTATGTTTTATTTACAAATAACAAAAAATATATATTTTACCTGATTAGAGATAATATTTAAAATAATATATTGGATATAAACTAACAAAAGATACTTATATTATTAATTATAATAATAATAATAATAATAATATTTTTTTTATCTATCTTCATTTTTTTTATCTATAGCTCATATTCCAATAAATTTTGTTATTTTTAATTATTTCAACAATTCTTAAAAATATAAAAAAAATAATTAAAAAAATGCTAATATATTTTTTTAATTTTGGAATAAATATTTTTATTATTTTATTTTATATTATTTTTTTATTTTCTTTTTATTTTATTTTATTTTTATTTTATTTTTATCTTCGCCAATCACATTATCTTTATTTTTCTGTAATTTGCACTTAAAAAAATATACAAACTGAATTTTAACTCACCACATTGAAATTTATAAAAGTTAAATTAGTGACACTGTAGTTTTTTCAAAAAATTCAAATTCTTGCCCTTAAACTTCGCAAATATCTCAAACAATCATGTTCGCTATATTTTTTTTACCTTAATCTTCACTTAAAAATGAAGATCCCTACCGAATTTTAGCTCATAATGTTGAGATTTGTAAAAGTTAAGGGGGGGGACAGGGTCATTTTTTGCAATTTTTTCGAAAAAATTGAATTTCTTTCCCTCCTAGTTCGCAAATATCTCCACCAATCAGGTTCGCTATATTTTTCCTGTAATCTACACTTAAAACTGAAGATCCCTACCGAATTTCAACTCACCAGGTTTGAGATTTGTAGAAGTTAAGGGGGGGGGGGGACAGCCCATTTTGCGTAGCTGGGACGGACACACGAGTGATTTCATAAGGGTTCCGTCAGTACACCTATGGTGTACGGAACCCTAAAAATCACATTAAATTAATTTTTTGAAATTAAGAAAGTAAAATTTAATTCAACTCTGATAAGGGGTCGTCCATATACCACATGGACAATTTTTTTATCAATTTTTGACACCCCCCCCCCTCCCATAACTCTCTACGTGGCCATTTTTAATGAGAAATTAATATTTTTGTTATAAGATATGAAAATTTTCTATAAAGAAGATTTTTTATTTTATGATAGTAAATAAATAGATATTTATTAAAAAATGATTACGATATTTTTAAAAATATCTTAAAGTTTTCTACTACTAACAATAATTTTTTTGGTTAACAAATCTTTTTAAAATTGAATAAATAATGGTGCAAAATTTGAAAGTAGGATAAATAAAATATAAGGGATATTTTACTGGTGTCCATGTGGTCATTTACTTCAATCCCCCTTCCCCTATCGTCGATTTTTGACGAACTCCCCCCCCCCTCAAAATGGACGACCCCTTACAAGTTGTATGACATTTTCTGGTTAGAATTAATTTTTATATTTAATAACCAATTTTTCAAAAATACATTTTTTAACTTTTTCCCTGATATCTATAAAAAAAAACTGAAAGAGGAGTTCAAATATAAAAATGATAATTTACAGAAGCAAAAATTTAATTTAAATATCTATTTTATGAATAAAATTATTTATACTGTAGCGATCTTTCTTCTATTATTATTTTCAAAAATTACAGTAAAATCATTAAAGAATTCAGTTATTTATAAGCAGATTCTTGGAAATTTTAATTTTTGTTTAAATTTTTAATTACTTGTTTATAAAAATTCAATCAGCTTAAAAAAATAAAACCGAAATATTTTAAAAATCTAATTTTTTGTAATTTTAAATAATATTTTTCTGAATTTCAGTTTTAAAAAATTTAATTTAAATCTACTTGTAATTTATTAATTGATAAAAATTTGAATAATTATTAAATAAAAATTTCTTGAAAATTCATTATTTTTAAATCTATAATAAAATTATCTACCACATTTAATTATTTTCAATTCATTGTCAAAAAATTTCAATTAGGTAATTTGATAATTTTTTAATAAAAAATTGAAGAATTTTTAAAAAATTGAATTAAAATTTATCAGAAATAACCGAAACTCAGAAAAAAATTTATTTGAAACAACAAAATTTTGGTTGAGTCAACCAAATAAATACATTGCTATACATTTAACCAAATGTTTCTTTAATTTAACCAAATTTATTAATTGAATATTTTTATTTAAGTAATTAGATGAACCAAATACGTTATTGCAGTTAACTACATTTGTTTCTTTCTTTAATGGGACATTCCAGTTCAAAATGTGAAAAAAATCGATTTTTTAAAATTTTATTTTCGGATTTCTTATACACGGTGATGGAAGGAAATTAAAATTATCTTGATTTTTAACTTTTTTTATTAGTTAATTTATAGAATTAATCCAAAAAAAGCTTTATTTTAATTTCTTTCTTAATAAAAAACATGTACTTTGGTGTTAATAAAGAATTTCTATAAGAATTAATCGATTAAAATATTTTAAAATATTAATTTTATTAAAAATTGATTAAAAAAAACCTGTCTTTTTTACGGTTTTTTGAAAGTAACACTGCTGTTATGCATTTTACACTAAAATCGTAAAGAGTTGAATGAAAGTAAATATAATTTTCTGAATATTTCAGAATACATTTTATTTGTTGTTTTACAGCAATTAAAATTTTCCGTGATTTCAATTTAAAAACTATTTGAAATTTAATTATTTCTAAAAATTTCTACCACTTGTAAATTAATTAGTATATATTATATTATAATGATAATTAGCTGTAGATTTTTATCAACACTTAAAGTTTTAAAAGTTTAAAATTTAGAACAAGGAAAATTTGAATCAACTTAAGTTTGATTAGATTTAGATTAATTTGGATTAATAATATAATGTTAAATTTAGTTCCTAACAAGATTTTTAAATTTCAATAAAACAATAGGTGAATTGGTGATTCCTGAATTTATGATTAGTTATAATAATATAATATAAATAATTTATAATTTATAATTAGATTATAATTTATGATTGTATAAAAAATAATATCTACATTATAACTGTTAATTTTCTAAAAATTTTTATTTAATTAAATAATCTCTGAATGGAAAAGAATAATGAATATTGTAAAATTACGATCAGATTCGTGTTTAGCGTACTTTTTTTCAAGATACATAAAATTGTTCTGATAATTTTTTGTGCAAAAAATACTTAACTTTCTGAATAAACTACTGTTATAATAAAAATATATAATAAAAATTATCAATTTTAAGTTAATTTGTTTAAATAATAAAATTTGTTTTTAATGTTTAAACCCTTTCTCTCAGTTTCTCAGGTCTGCAAAAAATCATGAATAATATTGATAATATAATAAAACTTTCCTGCAATTTTTAGCTATTTTTAAATACTTAGCTGTATAAAGTTTAAGGAACAGCCTGAGAGTACAAGTTTCTAGTTAGTATATATGTTACCGGCAAAGTATGTAATCAGGCATTTTATAAAATACCTAGGCAGTATATAAAATGCCTGTCTGTCTCAGGCAATGTGTATAAAAAAAAGATTTTCTATACATTGCCTAGGCATTATATAAAATGCCCACTAGACTTTAGGCAAAGTATAAAATTTAGTTTTATTTCAAATAATATACATTTTTCTGTTATAAAAATATTAACTTTCTTTTGTAATTTATTTGTTACAACACGGCATACTTGAATGACATTTCGACTGACACTGGACCTTATTTTTTATGCATAAATATTTGTTGCTTTGACAGTTTTTTACAAGAACATTTTACAAAACCTTGGCCTGTTCCTTTTTCTCGGTAGCTTTAACATTATTAACATCACTTATCAACTGCTTATACCGTTCGTCTGATAAAAATATACTGTTTTTTGCCATTGCATTTTTAATTTTAGAAAATTCGGAAAAAATCTATCCCTTGTCACTGAAACATTTCCTATTTCTGCACTCATTTTAAGTTCAAATTTATGTTTCTGCGACTGATTACCTCAAAATGTGAGAATTGACTGACAAAATTTGTATTTTCTGTTAATTAAGTATTATTCTTAAGAGTTAGAAATATTGAACTTCATTGTATAAAATTACTCACTGCTAACATGCAGCTATGTAAACATAGCTAAAATACTTATTGTTATATACTTATTATTTTCTATTTGTAATAGAAAAATCGTGGAAAGTGTTTATAGAAAAAGGTAGACGTTTCAAGCTGCTGAGACTATTATATACTTTACCTTATGCTCGATGGGCATTTTATAAAATACCTAGGAATTTTATAAAATGCCTAGGCAATATATGAAAAAATAATTTAATTATATACATTGCCTGAAATGGACAGGCTTTTTATATACTGCCTAGGCATTTTATAAAATGCCTGGATTTCATACTTTGCCGGTAACATATATATTGTATTTAAATAAAGGTGAAAAGCATAGGGATCTACGTCGGACGAAGTCCCAGATGTCGGAAGGAGGGAAAGCTTAAGTTTTACAGCATAATATATAAATGTAATTTATAAGGTAATTCATTTTAAGCTGAACCACTGAGCCATTTATGGTAAAAAGTTGAAAGTTGTTGCTATTACTGTTCAAAAATTGTTGTACAGGGTTGCCACAAAAATTAAATTTTGTTTTTCTCAGACTTTTCCCTGATTTCCAGACAAAATTTTCACTTTTTTCCTAACCCCAAAGAATAATCTGATTCACTTTAAAAATGATTAGATACTCAAAAAAATTTTCTACTACAATTATTTACCAATTTGTTTAATTGGAAAACTAGCAACAATTCGCGCCCTAAAGCGGGCGGCTAACTTCTTACTGCCCCTTTTAAATAAAATTAACAATTTTAAAAATAAGAGAATTTAAAAATTTTCTAATTTAAATTTTTGTTGAAAACACTAAAAAAATTCAATTTTGGAGAAAATACAAATAATTGCAGAAATTCAAATATTAAAAAAAAAAGAAAATTCTTCTTACAAAATTCAAATATGTTCAAAACTTGAAACAAATTCTCGTAAAAATCCCAATTATCTTTATAAATAACAAAATTCTTTTCCAAAGTTCAATTATTTTCAATATAATATACTATTTTAATAAAATTTCTCAAAAATAATTCAATTATTTAAAAAAAAATTTAATAGAATTGTATGCAAACATTTAAATATTTTCATAAATATTAAAAATTTCACAGGAATTCAATTATTATTTTTATAAATAATAAAATTTTTTTAAGGAATTCAATTATTTTCATAAAAAATAATTTTTAATTCTAGAAAATAATAATTGAATTGAAATGATGAAAATAATTTTGATGAAGTTATAGTAACAATATTCTTATAATATAAAATAATGATTTTATTACTTGGTCATCTTTAATTATTATAAAACATGAAGAAATCGATCACTCCGAGTCTTCGACTCGGGGCAATCGATATCTTCATGTATTATAACAAATACTTTTATAAGTTGTTTAATTTAAAAAAGGTTTGAATTTGAAAATTTTAAATGTCTTAATTCCTGCGGAAAATCCTGTTTCAAAAATAAGATTAAAAACAGGAATTGTGCAAATATTTTTCTTTTTTTCTAAAATAAAATAATAATTTTGTTCAAAAAATTATGATTCATAAACAAAAATAATGCAAAATAAATAAATTTTCTAGTTTTTAATCACAGTTGTTTAACAATTTTCTAATTTTGTTTAGAAGTAGGTAAAGTACAAAAATCTGCATAATTTCAATTTGTCAAAAAATAATATTTAACAAAATTTTAGACTTTTAATGAAAAGAAGTGAAAAAATTCAGATGATTTCTATTTGTCATTAAAATTTTGAAGTAATTATTATAAAATAAAAATAATTATAACAATTCTTATCTAAAACTTTAACTGAAATTAATTTTTAAATCAAATTTTATTAGAAAATTCTACGAGAATTGAATTATTTAAATACAAAAATAGATAATTTATTTAATACTTGAATTTTTTTAAAATTGAATTCTTATACATTTTTATTAACAAATTTTCAAATAATTGAATTCTTTTCGACGAATTTTAATAAAATTTTTAAGAATAATTACATTTTTCGAGGAATTCGATTAAAATTGTATTAAAAATAATTGAAATTCTGCAATGAGTTTGATTATTTATGAAACTAATTGAATTATTGCGAACAATTTTAAAAAAAATTATAAAAAATTGATTTTTTTTGAAAAAATTTATACAAATTCTATTTTTAATAATTGAATATTCGTATTTTCATTATTTTAGAAAATAATTGAATATTCGTGTTTTTAAATTTCGTGTTTTTGAAATTGTTTCTAAATAATCGAATTCTATAGGGAAATTTTATTAAAATAGTAGAATATTAAAAATAATTGAATTAAGGAAAATTTTTGAAAATAATTGAAATTTTGACATGAATTTTATTAAAGTTTTTGAAAATAATTGAATTTTATTACTTTTGAAAATAATTGAATTCTTGTGACGAATACTACTATTTATAAAAATAATTGAATTTTGTCGAAGAATTTTGCTATTCATTTGTTGACAATTTTTTTTATATTTTTTGAAAATAATTGAATTTATGCAAAGAATTTTATTAATTTTGAAAATATTTGAATTCTTGTGATGAATATTGTTATTTATGAAAATGATTGAATTTTGCAATGTATTTTATTAAAATTCCTGAAAATAATTGAATTTCGGCGAAGAATTTTGCATATATTTATAAAGATAACTTAAATGTTGACGAGAATTTTTATTTAATTTTGGAAAATAATTGAATTTCTTGAAAGAATTTTAATATTTATTAAGATATAGTTGAATTTTTTCAAAGAATTGCGTTGAAATTTTCAAAATTGAAATTAAAATTTAAAAAAAAATGCTTCATTAATTGATTTATAAAGTAATAACTTTATGGCAGTTATTTCAAGAATTAAGTTATTTAAAATAAATTATTGTCAGAAATAGAAAAAATTGAAGGTTTTTTTCAGAATTCGTGGTAATTTCATAGTTTATAAGGCAAACAAAAAGACACAAAAATTCAGAATTTTTTTATAAATTCTAAAAATAATTTTTTTCCAGTACATTTAATAAAAAATCCCTGCCTAAAAGTTCTGCAATTTAATTAATTCAACTTTGTAATATAAAAAGTTAATATCTGTGACATTTCACGATTCTAAATATCTAAAATTTATTTTAAAAATAAAATCTTGTATTTAGTTATCATCCAAAGCATATTTCATTTAATATTTTTTTTTTAAACAAATTTTAGATATTTGAAATCGTAAAATACCATAGATTCTAAATTTTTATATTGCAAAGTTAAATTAGTTGAAATGTAGAAGTTTTCAGCCATAAAAATCTTGTTTAAAAGTCTAGTCATCACAATAGATTCGGAAAACTATTATTAGAAAAAGGGGATTATCGAATTGGCTTTTACAATGGTTTGACAGTCATAAAAATTTTCATGATTCTTGTTCTTTTCTCATTCTTTTAAACTGCAAAAGTAAAAAATACTGCCAAAAAAATCAGAAATTATGATTATTTTCCTGCTGTTTTGTCATTTTTTTAGTGGATCCCTAGGAATTATAAAAAATTTTTAGAAAACAGCATATAATTTTCAGGCGTGTAAAGAGGAAAACTATAAAACAAATTTTTATTACTTATTATAACTTATAAATATCAAGTTAGTATTAGTTTCTAATATTTATAACTTTTATATTTTTATATTCTTTTTTTCTCTAATAAAGGGTAAATTTTGTAAACCCGTTTATATGAAATAAATAAATAAACAGTTAATAAATAATACCTTTAAAAATACTGAGTCTTTAGAGTTATAAAATGAAGGTTATAAATTTTGTTTTTACTTGAAATTATTAGCAGAAAAAAAATTAAACATTGATATCTGTTTAATTTAATTAACTCTACAAAAGTTTCAGTTTAACACATTTAAAAGTTAGTTTCTTAAATAATATGACCAAAACCACTTTTACATGAAATTTATTAGTAAAATATAACAAATATAAAAACATGGGTTATTAATTGAAATAAAATAGAATTTTACTAATTCAGGTTTAGATAGTAATCCTCCTTTTTTTCTTCAGTTTGTACTACTTCTTGTTATAAACAAATTGTAAAAACTATAACTATGTAAAGAACGAAGAAACTAAAACATTTGGAAGCAATGTGTCACTGTCAGAAATGTAAACATCATTATGGCGCTTCTACAACTCTACTACAACAAAGCATAATGGAAGGTTCACAATTGTAAATTTAAGGTTAAGGGTGCATTTACACCTCTGTGTAGAAATTAAGGTTCGGTCACACGACTTTTGAAAAAACTATTCTTATCTTTCTCTCTCCTATGACAGAGACTCATGTTCTTACTTTTTCTCAAAACGGAAAATGTAGAGTGAGACAAACTTATATCTCTGTCATAGAAGAATGAAAGACAAAAATTCAAATTTACGGCCGGTTACAGACAAAAATATAATCAGTCCGAGTCAAATAAGAGAACATTTTACTTAAAAATATAACATTTTTTTCATAACTATAAAACATGAAGAAATCGATATTTTTCATTTTTTATAATAATAAATAAAATATTTAAAGATGACCGATTGATAAAATCATTGTTATACTGTAACTTCTTCTAAAATATTTTCATCATGTCAATTCAATTATTATTAATTTTTAGAATTTCTAACTAAAATTCTTCTTTAAATCAATATTATAGGTATTTTTAATAATTTTTTATAAAAGTTCTTTTGAGAGAATTTTGAAAATTCATTTGTTTGTAATTCAATTTTACGAAATTTCGATTATTCAGAAAATCTCCAATTGAATATACATTCGAAAATAAAGACTTGAAATAATTTTAAAAATTTTGATTAAGTTTTCTGAAAAAAATTAGTTTCATAGAATTTTTAATAAAATGTATAAAAAGTTCAGACTTTCAAACATTTTAATTTTAAAACCTTTACAAAATTCAATTATTTCTAAAACTTGCAATTATTAGTACCTAACTTCTCTAAAATTCAATTATTATCTAAAACTTTAACTGAAATTAATATTTCTAAATCAATTTTTATTACAAAATTCTACGAGATTTTAATTATTTTAATAAAAACATAGATAATTTATTGAATAATTGAATATTTTCTAATATTCAATTCTTATATAGCATCAAGCCCCTCAATTTTATCAACAAATTTTTAAATAATTGTATTCTTTCGACGAATTTTAATAAAATTTTTACGAATAATTACATTTTTCGAGGAATTCGATTAAAATTTTATTAGAAATAATTGAAATTGTGCCATAAGTTTTATTATTTATTATTTATGTGTATTTTTTATTATTTATTATTATTTACATATATGAAAATAATTAAATGTTTGCATAGAATTTTATCAAAAATGTTTTTCAATTATGTAATTGAATGCTTGTGGAAAATTTTATTAAAATAGTATATAGATATTAAAAACCACTGAATTCAAGAAAATTTTTCATGAAGCATTTTTTTTATATTATAAAGATAATTCAATTCTTGCCAAAAGAATTTCTGCTAAAAATGTTGTGTTTTAAAAGAATTGAATTTTTGGGAAGGATTTTGTTATTTATGAAAAAATAATTGAACTCTTTCCAAGAACTTTATTTGAAAGTTTTGAAAATAATTGAATTTCTGCGAAGAATTTTATGAAATTTTTTAAAATAATTGAATTCCTGCTAAAAATTTTGTTATTTTTAAAAATAATTGAATCTCTGAGAAGAATTTTGTTACTTATAATGATATTTTAATTCTTGCCGTTAATATTGTATTACATTTTTCAATAATAACTGAATATCTGCTAAGAATTTTTTGAAGTGTTTGAAAATAATTGAATTATGTTAAAAAATTTTTATTTTTAAAAATAATTGAATTTCTGCAAAGAATTTTGATATTTATAATAATAATTGAATTTTTGATAAGAATTGTATTACAATTTTTAAAAATAATTGTATTTTTCCGAAAAAATTTATAAAAAAAACTTTTTAAATAAATTAATTACTACTAAAAATTTTATTCTTTATGAAAATAATTAAATCCTTACTAAGAATTTTGTTATTTACAAAGATAATTTAATTCTTGTCAAGAAATTTATTAAAAATTTTGAAAATAATAAAATTTCTGCAAAGAATTTTATAATAATTTTCGAAAATAATTGAATTCGTTAGAGAACTTTCATTAAAATGCTTGAAAATAATTTTACTCCTGTTAAAAAATTTTGTTATTTTTGAAAATAATTGAATTTCTGCGAAAAATTTTATTAAAATTTTTGAAAATAATTGAATTTCTGCCAAGAATTTTATTAAAATTTTTGAAAATAATTGAATTTCGGAGAAGAATTTTGTTATTTATAATAAAAATAATTGAAATTTTGACAAAAATTTTAAACATAATTGAATTTCTGCGAAGAATTTTATTACTTTTGAAATTGAATTCTTATGAAGAATTTCGTTTTTTATAAAGATAATTGAATTCATGTGAAGAACTTAATTAAAAATTTTGAAAATAATAGAATTTTTGCGAAGAATTTTAGGATAAATTTTGAAAATAATTGAATTCTTTAAAGAACTTTTATTAAAATATTTGAAAATAATTGTATTCCTGCTAAAAATTATGTTATTTTTGAAAATAATTGAATTTCTGTGAAGAATTTTTTTAGTTTTTAAAATAATTGAATTTAAGTAAAGAATTTTGTTATTTATGAAGATAATTACGTTAAAACTTTTGAAATAATTAAATAATATTAAAAAATTCATTCTTGTCAGAAATAGAGAAAAATTGAAATTTTTGTATTAGAGAATTTGTGTGGACTATTGTGGACCCAGCGTATATTGCTAATATGCGCAAAAGAATAAAATTCGTAAAGAGCGCAGTTGTTAAACTCAAACCCAACCCCACTTTCTTAAGACACCCCCACTACTATCTGTATTCACTCTTCTCGAGTTCGACCGAAGCCGCCAACCTGAAATCATCTCACTTTCAGAAGCCATGATTACCATGACGCTATCAATATGTGCTCCGAGTTGAAAAGTTTCTTTTTTGTGTGTGTACCGTTTTCATCAAGAAATTGTGCAAAGGAAACAATAAAGTGATTAAAAAAGTTAAGTATCACTAAAGCAATATGCATTTAAGAAAGTTTATGCATCCCAGAAACAAGTATAAAGAGGAGCCTAATTTTAAAGAATTGGCTCTCTTGTATCCAGAATTTCGGAAGGTTGCTATGACGGTGAGTTTTTCAAATTCTTAATTCTTTTCACACTAAACGTCCAAAACTTTGGAGTTTATTCAATTTTATAAACTGTAAGAGCTTTTGAAAACTTTTTCTGTTATTATTTCTCTCATAACTGAACATTATGAGAGACATGAACTTTTCGTACATTTTGGTTTCGAGGGAAATCAAAAGAAAAAAAGATGTAATTATGAGAAAATTTTCAAAGAATTTCTTGTTTCTTTTCTGCAAAGATGTGGTCGTTTAAAATTATTTATTTTACTAAACTAGATATTGAGTATTTATAATATTTAAAATTTCAAGAACAACCTTTATTTATCAAAAACTAATTTAAATTTTAAAAAATTAATTCATAAGCAGTTTCAAATCCGTAGTTAAAATCTATTTCAAATTTAAGAAAAATATATTTACTAATTTTGAAAATAAAAGAAAATTTTATTTAAAAAAAAATCCGAAACTTTTCCAAGTTATCAAATATTTTGTTTATTTACATAATTGTCACTTTTCAATAACTTGAAAAATGTAGTTTTGTTAAAAAAACAAATTTAACTTTTTTTAAACTTTTAAATTTGAAAGTTTTAGTTAAAATTTAAAACACTGAGTTGAACAAATTTTTTATGCAATTGAAAATATGTTCAATTTTTTTTTCAAATGCAATTCATAACTTAACATTTTTAATCACAAACATCTTAATTTCAAATTCGATCATTTGAAACTTTAAGAAAAATTATGAAATTTTTTTATTTATTAATATTTTAGGAACAATTTACTAAACTCTGATAAACTATTTTTAAATATATGATTTTTATGAAGTTTATATATTTTATGATTGAAAATAATGTTTAGAAGAAAGTTTCAAAAATAAATTTTTTTTTCGAAAAAATGTAATTTCAATAAAAATTTAAAACTTGAATTAAACCATTTCAAACTTTATAAACTATTTTTTTCAAACGAAATTATAATAAAAATTTAATTTTAAATTAAAAAATAGATAAATTTCGTTAATTTAAATTTTTAGAACTTTAGGGATTTTATACGACTTTTTTCGACTTATTTTCAATAATTGCGACTTTCTCGACATTTCTTCTAAAATATTCCAACAAAATACCACATTTTTAATATAAATTGCAAATTATTTTAATTTTTCCATTTTGAAAAATAACCATAGACAAATCTTTCAAAAATTATTTTTGAATAATTTTTCGAATTAAATTTTCAAAATATACAATTAAAGAGATTTGGAATACACTGCAAGCCCGATCAGCGGTCACCCGATCAGGGGTCACTTGTTTACGTCGTTTGTAGATGGGGCGGGCGAGGGGCCATGAGGGAGTCGAAAAGTTGTGGCAGTAGCGTATACATTAAAGACGCTCTGGCCCCTTAAAAAAAAATTCAGTAGTCAAGTAATGGTAACCCATCATAAAACAGTTCGTACGGTCCTATATGTTTACGCCCGATCAGCGGTCGAACACCCCCGGAGCTGACCGCTGATCGGGCTTGCAGTGTAATTGAAATTTTGTAAAATTTAATTCAAAATAATTGATTTTCTTCAAATATTATTATAATTTTTGAAAATCAATTTTTGAAAAAATTTAATTGCAAATTTTGTGAAAATTGAATTTAAAAAAAAATTTAATGGAAAATCTTCAAGTGTTTTATGAAAACGAAAATTAATAAAAACTATCTTCTAAAAAATAATATTAAAATTTTTTTTAAAAAGGTAGATTTTAGAATTTTTTTTATTATAAATTTTTAAAATTCAATTATTTTTAATATTTTCAAAAATTCAAAAATATAATTCCGAAAATTCAAACAAAAAGGTACACGGAGAAAAATAAATAGTAATAATTATACTATTTTCGATGAAAAATTACTACTTTTAAGTAGTAATTTTGAAACTGCTCGAAAAATAGTAACTTTTGCTTCGTATTCAAACGATTTTTACTTTTTTGAAAAAGTATAATTTACTTCAAGGAATCTAAATTTTATTAAAAGCCGAGTAATATTTAAAATGTCCCGAGCAATTAATACTCTGAGCGAAGCAACTTTTATTACGAATCAGAGCAATTATTACTATTTCGGTAAAGATTTTTACTCGTAAAAGTAGTAATCCGTACCCACACAATGACGCGCCTCACACCGACGGGCGAAACGAATGCCGGCGCGCCTGCGCGTCTGTCCACGCCGTGACGAAAAAAAATGCTGATGTAGAGAGCTATATTGTCTCGTTTTATTTTAATAAATTAAAATAAAATAATCAGTGCGTTCAAAAAATATTTTTTCAAGTAATTAACACTGTGCATGTGTATTATTATTCATTATTCATAAGTTTTACTTTTTTTTCACATTCATACTTACAATTAACAACTTAACATATCGGAAAATCTTAACATCTATACAGTTTCGAACCCTACCTAACTTATATCTAACGCAACCTAAAATCGCACGCATTTATACTAAGCCTCTCGGCTACGCAATCGCTATGGAGAAAATTTCGTGTTACCCGCATTTATCTCTTTTCGATAAAGTGAATCATAAATTATATTTATTTAGATAAGTTACTGAATTAAAATATAAACATTTATGATAATAATAATAATAAACAGTATTATTAATTTAAAATTACTTATTTAAATTATTAGATTATAATGTTAATGATTTTATTTCTTTATATATTTTTTATTAATTAATTAGTAATTCATTAAAAATTAATTAACTAATTATTAAGTGATTATACATGAATTGCATACTTTGGAAATTAATAAATAATTAAAATGCATATAGGAATTAAAAATTAAATAAGTTAACTAAACATTTTTCTTTGTTTATAAGTTTATTAAAAATATTGTTGTTGTATAACAAAAAGTACACTTAATGAGTATTATATTGCACATTTGCGACATAATCAATATAAGATATATACAAACTATAAAATACAAAATAGAAAATGTTAAATTAAAACCATTTTTTGGCAATGTACTCTTGACTATTTCCAAGGCGTGTCATGTACGTGATTTTTGCTTGAGATACATTTTCCCATTTAAATAAACTGAATTTGGAGTCACATCTAGTAACTTTGTACGCCTGAAAGTGGTCATGAAAATAACATTCAATGGTGCTAACAATCACATTTAAATCATCGACTTTATTTGTGATTAAGTGATGAATATAGTAAAACTCTGGTTCATCTTCGTTAAAAAAAAAAACTTTGACGTCAGGTTACGGTCGCTGCGCATGACAGTAGTGACGTGATCACACACATAGGTGTGTAACAGTAGTGGTACGGATTACTACTTTTACGAGTAAAAAGTTTGTTCTGCAATAGTAAAAGTTGCTTCTTGCAGAAGCAATCTTTATTTTCCGCAGTATTAATTATTAGAATTTCTACAAGTAATATTTACAACATATCGAATGTAAAAAGTAATACAAAATTTAATAAAATTTACAATGACGATGTAAAAATTAAAATTCTTAAAGCAATTTTTAAACGTGACTACTGTAATAATTACTATTAGTAATTTTTACTACCAGAAATAGTAATTTTTACTTCATGCGAAGTACATTTTACTATGAATAGTAATTTTTAATATAAAAGTAGAATTATTACTATTCCATAGGAACTTTTACTTGAAACTCAGCACCATTTTTCTCCGTGTACAAAAAATACCAACATTAAAATTTTTCAGAATTATTTTTAACATTTTGGAGAAAACAATTATTGTGAAAATTTTTAATTAAAATTCTTTAAAAAATTAGTTTTTTTAAATAAACAAAAATTCTTTTAAGAAATTCAATTATTTTCGAAAAATTACATTAGAATATTTTTAAAAAACTAATTCTTTGAATTGTTTTATCATAATTTTTTAAGATTTGCTTATCTTCGAACAAAGTAAATTAAATTTTTTAAAATTTTACTTCTTTAGCTATTAAAAATTGTTATTTTTAAAGTGAACTTTACTATTTTTAAAGTAAATTTTTCTAATTTTTTTTATAGAAAATTATCTTTAAAAATAGTAAAAGTTACTCTATGGAAATAACGATTTTTAATATTAAATTTTAATATTTTTGACGAAAATTATACCAAGTTCAAAGTAAATTTTACTAATTTTTTTCTGCAATTTACATTAGATGTAGTTTTTTTGGAATTTTATTACAAAAATTGAGTTTTAATAAACAATTTTATTAAAAAGAAAAAAAATTACAGACTATGGAAAAATATTGAAAAATATCAGTAATTAACAAAAGAAAATGATTTCAGGCCTCAATTATGACTTTTTCTACTTTTTTCATCTAAATCTTTCTAAAATTAGTTATGAATAATTTTTCTAATTAAATTTTTGAAATATAGAATTAAAAATAGTTTGGATAATTGAACTTTTGTAAAATTTAATTGCAAATAATTGCTTTTTTTCATGTATTTTATTAAAATTTTTGAAAATCAACTTTTGAAGAATTTTAATTGCAATGAAAATCATTATTGAATTCTCAAAAATTTTAATGAAAATTCTTTAAGTGTAAATTTAAAAATAAAAATTAATAATGAAAAAAAAATTTTTTAATGCTTTTAAAAATGATATTGAAATATTATTGAAAAAAGTAATTCTTAGAATTTTTCAGTCTAACTTATTAAACATTTTTGATTTCTGTTTTCAAAAGGTTTTTTTCCTTTTTTTAAAAAAAAACATTTTTTTGGTCTGAAAATAAAGCTTTGGATGTATATTTTGAACAAAGGGAATGAAAAAAAGACGTTTTTTTCTCTAAATTTAAATTATTTAAAAATAATTAAATTAATGGTCAAATGTTAATCGTTGATTCAATTATTAAAATTTAATAATCAAATAACTAAAACTTTTGCTCACTAATTTAATTAGTGAAATTTGACTATTTTCGTAGTTATTTATTTACTAATTATTAGTTATTTTTTAATGATTGATGAAGCAAAAAGTCAGCCTAAATTTTACTAACAGTTATTTTTAACTAATTTAGATTACTTTATTTTAATTTACATATTTTTTTCTTAGATATTTTATTATTAAATATATAGAAATTAATAAATTAATAAAAATATTTCGAAAAACATATAATAATTCATATGAGGTTTTCTGGATGCAAAATGTGATAAATATGAAAATGGATAATTAAAAACTACTTTCTCTCTTTAAAATTTTTAAACTTTTCTCCCTGTACATTTTTAAATAAAATTTTATAATACTTGGTGTTTAAGGTAATCACTAAAGTACTTTTTACAAGTAATTTTTATTTGAAGAAGATTTCCCCTGGAAAACCTGTGGGACAAGGGTCCAGAAATATTGTATTTTATATGGCCCTACATTTTATTTTATTACATTAGGCTTGCTTTTCAGAAACTTAATGTTTCAACTCCGCCTTTTTATATAATATGCAGGTTGATTTTTATGTTCCGGACCTCCCAAAATATATTGGAAGTCATTAAGTTTAACAAAATGTCACATAATTTTTTTCTAAAACGCTTTCCTTTCAAGATAATTTAAGAGTCCAGAACATAAAAATCATCCTGTATTATGCATATTGAAAATTAATTATGTAATAAAATCTTTATCTCCGAATCTGCATAAAAAAATGTTTATTTTTTATAAAAAGGCCACTCGGAGATATGTAATTGATGGTGTTAAAATTTGTGGATGTTAATGATGACATGCTTTCCATCATTAATGAAATTTATTAACAAACTAACATCTTGACTTAATTCGTCAATTAGCATTGCTACTATAGTAATTTTATTAGATAATATTATATTTTTAGTGTTATCATTTACTCCTCCTGTCAAACGATTAAATTTTTCTATATTTAGTATGTTGTATACTATGTATAGCGACAAATATATGCCAAACTTCATGGTAAAGTTGGGCTTCTCCTAATTTTCTGCGAACATATTGTTGTATCCGCTAGCGGTGTAAATGTAATGGTCGTCATGTTAGGGATAAAGCTGATGATTAACAGCAGGATTTTATTTATAAAATCCATTTCTTCTCTGTAACGTGTGTTAACAAATTTCTGTTTGATGGCTTTCATCATGAAATAAATATTTTTCAGCAAGCCATTTTTTTCACTAATTTATATTTCAACAGTTTTAAATGTTTAAAAACACTAAAAATTAGTGCAAATCTTTACACTAATCACCATTTTAATTTCTTCATCTTTTAAAAGCATAAATAGTAAAAATTTATTTTGCTTTGAATATTCAGTACAAAGTGACAAAACATCAGTGTCTCGAACAACTGTTTCATCTTCATTTAAAACAAGCTGTACAAATTAATTTAATAGTGTACAATTGTTATATTTACTTAATAATTAAAAATTTTTTTAGAAATATTTACAGTAAAATCTATTAACCCCTTAATTGCTGATGGCAAAGATTTTATGCGTCAAATATTTGCCATTGTACTCAAGACATTAACTCATGAAACTTCAAACAGTTTCAAGAATTTATTGTCCCTAATTTTAATGATGTCAGATCATAAGTCCTTTCTAATTTTTCAACAACGAAAAATAGTTTCAATACTATTGAAGGAAATGCGACAAATTCTTTCAACACTGACATCACATTAATAAGAAATTAGGCTCAAAAACGCAATTTTCTTTTGTGACGTTTAATTCCTTTTATGTATAATTCACAACATTCAAAAAACATTCATTCAAAAATAAATTATCCAGTTAATAGACATTTTGTGAAATTCAACTGAAAATAATTAAATTTGTAAAAGAATTTCATTAAAAACTTTTTAACAAATCGAATTTTCGCAAAGTTTTTTTAAAAATTCTGAAAAATAAGATTTTTGAAATTTTTCCATTTTATTATTTCAAGATAATTGAATTTTTATAAACAAATAATTGAAAATTTTTGAACTTATTAAGTAAATAATTAATTATTACTGCTTATTATTTTCAAAAATTTTAATAAAATTCTTCACAAGAATTCAATTATTTTAAAAAATAATAACATTCTTTGGAAGGATTCAATTACTTTTATAAATAGTAAAATTCTTTGCAGAAATTCAATTATTGTCAATACAATTTAAATAAAATTGAATAATCAAATTTTCAATTATAATTATGAACAGACAAGATTATTTTGCAAAATTCAATAGAAAATAATTGATTTTTTTCAAGTATTTTATTACAATTTTAAAAAATCTACTTTTGAAGAATTTTTATTGCAAATTTTGAAAATAATTAAATTTTCAAAAATTTTCCAATGAAAAATCTTCAAGTGTAAATTTAAAACTAAAAATTAACTTTTAAAAAATATAGGTATTAAAATATTTTTGAAAAAAGTAACTTTTAGAATTTTTGTATTCTAATTTTAAAAATTCAATTATTTTCAATATTTTCAATTACATATTTCCGAAAATTTAAATACATATAAAAAAAATAATAGTATTAAAACTTTTCAGAATTATTTTTAACATTTTGCAGAAAAAAATCTTGCTGTATATTTTTAGCTTTCAAAATTGTTCTCATCTTTTTTTCTCTTTTTTCCCACACAAAAAACACATGCTCAAATAATTTAAATGGACCCTACAAAATTTTCCCTTGAAAATTCTTTTACACAAAATTTTTATTGCTTCCAGATTGTGCCGTGAAAAGATACTTTACATTTCATGCTTACTTTTTACACACTTAACAGAACAGTTAACTTTAACATATGTCAAAAAACACATGGTGTTTCCAAAAATTAAAGGAAACCATAAATTTTAACAGAACCGATAGCCAGATACTTGAAAATAGCCTTTTAACCCTAGTAGAAATTTGTCATAGTATCTTTAAGGGCACTGGACAGTTCCACTGGAAAATTTCGAGGCACTTTACAGTTAAACTGGCTAAAAACTATAAAGTGATGTCACGCTAATTTCTTCAAGTTATTGTCCAGTCAAATTTTACAGTTTCTGATCATCAGTCCTGTAGAAAAACTATACAAAATAATTCACTTGGAAATGTCAAAACTTTCTTTATATTGACGTTACGTATTAAACACGTACAAATTTGAAAATATAACGTTAAATTTTTTTGTCAACAAATTAAATAAATTAAAATTTTACGAAACTATATTTTTACTGTTGGTGTATCTATTGTTCCGTATAATAAATGATTTATAATAAATTATCTGTAAAATTATTTTTAAATAACTACATAATTAAAAAAAAATATAAAAATTACTGATTCTTGAACACATGTCATTTTTTTACATTAAACAACATTCACTTTTTCCTTGAATTAAGCACAACACTGAAATAAATATTATTATTTTATCACACTACAAACTTATAAGTAAACCCTAATATGAAGAATTAATTCAGTTCAAACGAAAAATATCTAGCGGTTTCGGGGAGCGAACTCGGGTCACACTGGGACGAAATACCTAAACGCACGCTTTACGCATCACGGCCGTTCTAGTCGATGGACGATTCCGGAAAAATAAGAACCATACTCTACCGGCAGGTAAAGGGCGCGACTTCTTATCCCATATAGATGATTTACTAGAATATTTGCGAGATATTATTTTATTTCTCAAAACATCACTTTAGTATAATTTTAGCTCTAAAAAATAATTGTAAGACAGAATGCTTATAGGTAAATAATGTCTTATTAAGTAATGAATCATTAATCAAATTTTAAGTAAAAATACTTTTTAAACAACATAAGTCTTAATTGAAAGAATTTTTTAGAATAAGAATAATAATTAAACAAAAATATCTTTAAAACTAAAATAGATTTGAACGATATTTTATAGAAAAAGATTACAATTTGTAAAAAAATTTGTTAAGCAAATATTTAAAGTCTCAAATTCTTTGTTTAATAGAATATTTATGTGCCAATCTTTCAATTTTCAAAAAATCTTATTTATTGGAATATATGTTTAAATAAACTTTTATTAATACAATGTATTATTTAGAAAAAATGATATATGAAAAAATGTATAATTTAATTAACTCTTGTATGACAAAAATTTTTCTTAGGAAAATGGTAATTTTATAGAATGTTAATTAAAAAGAATATTAATTTACAAGAAATGAAAGTGAAACGAATTCTAATTTAATAGAATACTTAAATGTCTGAATTATAATTTGGCAGCATGTCAATTCGATCGATTTTATATTTGTAAGAAATTCAATTTGACATAATATCAATTTATAAGAAACACTTTTTCGTAGAATTTTAATTTATCAGAATTGTAATTTTGTAGAATATTAATATTGCCAAATCTAATTTTAGTAGAAATCTGCTTTATCAGAATGATCAAATGTTCGAATCTTCAAAATTTCTAATTTCATTTTTACCTACAATCAATGTGACATAAATATTTGGCGCAAATTTTAAAAATTTAATTTCTGATTGGTCAATTTTTAAATTTGCGCCAAATATTTATGTCACATTGATTGTAGGTAAAAATGAAATTAGAAATTTTGAAGATTCGAACATTTGATCATTCTGATAAAGCAGATTTCTACTAAAATTAGATTTGGCAATATTAATATTCTACAAAATTACAATTCTGATAAATTAAAATTCTACGAAAAAGTGTTTCTTATAAATTGATATTATGTCAAATTGAATTTCTTACAAATATAAAATCGATCGAATTGACATGCTGCCAAATTATAATTCAGACATTTAAGTATTCTATTAAATTAGAATTCGTTTCACTTTCATTTCTTGTAAATTAATATTCTTTTTAATTAACATTCTATAAAATTACCATTTGCCTAAGAAAAATTTTTGTCATACAAGAGTTAATTAAATTATACATTTTTTCATATATCATTTTTTCTAAATAATACATTGTATTAATAAAAGTTTATTTAAACATATATTCCAATAAATAAGATTTTTTGAAAATTGAAAGATTGGCACATAAATATTCTATTAAACAAAGAATTTGAGACTTTAAATATTTGCTTAACAAATTTTTTTACAAATTGTAATCTTTTTCTATAAAATATCGTTCAAATCTATTTTAGTTTTAAAGATATTTTTGTTTAATTATTATTCTTATTCTAAAAAATTCTTTCAATTAAGACTTATGTTGTTTTAAAAGTATTTTTACTTAAAATTTGATTAATGATTCATTACTTAATAAGACATTATTTACCTATAAGCATTCTGTCTTACAATTATTTTTTAGAGCTAAAATTATACTAAAGTGATGTTTCGAGAAATAAAATAATATCTCGCAAATATTCTAGTAAATCATCTATATGGGATAAGAAGTCGCGCCAGGTAAAGCAGTTCCCTTTTTCATCTTTTCTAGCTCAACTGGCGAATTACTGGACAGCTACTGCATAACACTCTAAAGTTGAACTTATTGATTATTACTGTATAGAAGTTCTGTCTGTCCAGTTATTCTCATGGTACTGTCTAGGCGTTCCGTGAAATTATGTTTCAAAGTTTGTCGTGGCGTTAGCGCTACCGTCAGTCCAGCAACTGAACAGTGTTGTGTAGACATTTTCCATAAATACATCAGAGTATACACTGAAAGAAATAATTCGCGGGTGTAACTAGAATTATGTCTATTTTTTCCGTAAGGAATTAGTAATAAATTGTTACTGTCTACTGTGATTAATTATAGACAGTTCTGTTATTCAGATCGGAGAGCTATACATATGTCAACGTCAATTCATCAATGTAAAACATAACCTCACTTTATTGGACCAATTCTAACTTTTTGTATGTAACAGGTTTGTTAAATTAATATTTATACATATAATAAGAGTATATAATCTTGAAAAGAAATTGTCTTCTGAATTTAAAAAATTAGTTATTTTAATTAACTCAATTAATTGAAGCGAATTTTAAAAAAATTTTTTTTTTCTAAAGGAATTTTCATTAAAAATAAATTTTGATTGAAAAGAAATTTTTATTATTAAATCAAAATTTTAATATTAAATAATTTAAAAAATTTGTTATTTAGTTGTCAACAGTAAAATAAAAGAACAAAATTAAAATTATAAAAACTATAAACTGTAAAACCAAAAGATTTATTTTATAGAAAATATTTCGAAAATGTCAATACACAACTGTTTAGTTACTGAAACTGGCGGTAGCGCTAACGCCACGACAAACTTTGGAACATCATTTCTCGGAACGCCTCGACAGTGCCATGAAAATAACTGTACAGGACTTCTATGCAGTAATAATCAAGTTCAACTTTATATTTTCTTTAACAGTGTTATGCAGTAGCTGTCTAGTAATTCGCCAGTTAAGCTAGATTAAACTTCCATGACTAAAACTGTACAGTAACTTGAATAAATCTAGTCATGCCACGACAAATTTCTACTAGGGAAGGGCAGTAAGAAGTAAAAAAGCAGTAAAAAACTATTGTATTTAAATAATGGAATTCTTGAAGAACTTTTAAAAAATTATTCAAAATAATTAATTTGGAGATGAAGTTTAATGAAATATTTTATTAAATAAAAAAATAATTAAAAATAATTGAATGTTGAAAGGGTTACAGTTGTAATTTTTAGAAATTATTAATTTTCAGAAGGTTTAAAATTAAAATTTTTTTAATTTCGTTTTCCGTGGAAAAACAAATGAGAAGTATTTAAATATTTATTTAACTAAATTTCAAGTCTCGAATAATTGAATTTAGAAATCAGTGAAAGGTGTTAGGGAAATGCAAAATCAATTTTTTGTGACTACACTGGATTAAATAAACGAATTTGTCTATTTTTAATCTCAAATATTTTAATGACCATATATGAGAAAATATTGTTTTTTTTAAAAAGACTAGGTATATTTACAAAATAAACCTAAAAAGAAAAAATTATATTTAATGAAGGAGAAGAAATTAACCTAAGTGTTACTTAAAATTCAATCAGCAAACATGTACGCCCTTGATTATATTTTGCAATAAATTTAATAACACTTTTATTTAAGTGTCATTCATTTTCTCAGCATTTTAGTTTTCGTAATTTTTAAAAATTGTCTTTTTTAGTAAATTTTTTATGTACAAGCTGGTTAGTAGACCAGATCTGTTAACACAAGAACAACACCAGTTTCACATACCATATACATTATGAATTTTCTTTGTTAAAGATTTTTAAGTTATGTATTCTTCTAAATATTATGAATTCTGAATTACCTTCAATTTTTTTAAAACATTTTTGTAGTAATGGCCTTATATTTTTAGAAGGTCTGAAACTAGATCATTTATTCAAAATGGTATATATTTACCAATGTTTGATGGTTGAAGTGAAAAATATAGGTTTAAAAGATATGAATTTCATTTTCTACACTTTTGAAGCTGCAATATTAACTGAATGCGAGAATATAAAAAGAGCCTATTGTGGACACAGCCTTAAGGTTTTTTAAAGTTATTTATTATTCACGATAAAGCATATTTTATTACAAAGAATGCACCACAGAGTCTAATAAAAAAACATTAATCATTTTAAAATAATTAATAAAAATTGCAGATAAAAAAAAATTTCTACTTCTATAAGTAAAAAATGTTTCCACTAAATTGTGGTTTGCAAGTATTAAAAAACTTTTAAGTAAAAATTGATCTAATTTAATAGTTGATTAATTTTGGCAATCATTTATTGTAGTAAGGCATTTAAAATTAATTTGAATTTAAAATAGTTACATTAAAATAAAATCAAGAATTCTAGAATATGGAAATGGCAATTTTCCAGTCTATAGTCAAGATTCTTTTATGTAACAAATATATGGTTAAAATTATTAAATTAAGTAAAGAATTGATTGTTATTATCTAATAGTTATGTTCTGACTCTAAAAGTAACCAAATATGGTAAAAATAAATCTGCCAACCAGCGGAGGCTACAGTGCACAGGTCGCTTGGAATAACTTAGTATCCAGCTGTGAAGATCTGAAAAGTTGATCCTAGAATAAAACTGCATAAGTATTCATTTTTGGGGTGGCTTAGTAAGCTATCAGAATGGCGGATTAAAAAGTGTGCCGATGCTAACTGGCATGGAGTCACAGAAAATAACTATAAAAGAATTCGTAATTATAATATTTTCGGTTAATATAAAATTTGATTTTTTTTAGCTTCAAAGACTATTGACTAAAAATAGAAAATTGCAAATGCTTTTTTCTATATTCTAGATGTAATTAATAAAATTATGCAATTTTTCTATTAGAGACTGTTAGAATGCTTTACTTACAATAATTAAACTGTTTTTGTTAATAAAAAAGTGTTAACTAAAAAAAAAATAAAAAAATAAAATAAAATTATCATGCAAATATATAAATTGTATTTTTAACTAAAAAATTGTATTGTTAACTAAAAAAAATTTTTTAAAATAAAATTACCATGCAAATATACAAATTGTATTTTTAAATATTACATCTTCAAACAATTAATTTTTTCTGCAATAAACAATTATCAGGGTGGCCACATGTCAGTAAAGTCAGTAAAGTCAGGGAAATGTCAGGGAAAAAAATTTTTTGTCAGTAAAGTCAGGGAAATGTTAGGAAAAATTTTTTTGTCAGGGCAATTAAAGAAGAAGGGAAATGTCAGTAAAAAAAATTTTTTGTCAGTAAAGTCAGGGAAATGTCAGGAAAATTTTTTTTGTCAGGGCAATTAAAGAAATTAAGACGGTCATGCAATACATTTTTGCTCTAAACAAAAAAATTTTTGTCAGGGAAATTCGTTGTTATGTCAGTAAAATGTCAGGGAAATTTTGTCAATCTTGCGGCCACCCTGATTGTCTTCTTATAACATTTTAATGTTAATTCGAAACTAATAGAAATGTTTAATGTTTTGCGCTTATAATTTAAAAAAAAAAATATGAAGTTTAAAAAGATGAAAATGAAATACATTTCAAGAATTATTTTTATCAACAACTGTTTAAAATTATGTACTATTTGAAAATCAACTCAAAATAGAAATAATCATTTAAAAAATTCATGAAGTTTTTTTTATTTCGTATTTTACTTACGAAGACAATCATTTACGGAAAGGTAAAATAATTTGTTTTCAAAATAATTATATGCTTTTTTCATAATATATGGTTTTTGTGAATTCATTTTGTTAATGATTTTTATTTATCTTTGGTGATTGATTCGTCAAGATTTAAATTTACATGAAAGGTAATTGTAAAAATTATGAATACTAAAAAGTTTTGCTTTCTTTCAAGTAAAAACTAGTTTATTATTCGAGAATCTTTGCTTTCATAAAAAAAGACAACTTGTTTTTTTCACAAGATTCACGCTTTTACTATTTTTTTTCGATATGAAATGTTGCATTAATTTACAATTTAAATTTATACTTTAACTGGAATTAATCTGATTTTAATTTTCTATATGGTTTTTTTATATTTTGAGTGTTAAAAATATAATATTTCTAAGACAAAAATTTGAAACCGATTGTTTAAGAAAGTGTGGGAACAAGTGGAAAATATTATTCATTTAGGTGCATAATATCTTCTTTTTTATTAACAGTATGGTTATTGAAACCTTTGAAATATTATTATACGAAAAGCAAATTTAAGGAAATCGTTACACCATCTTCGAAACATGATGTTAATTTTTTATTATAATATTTAATTAAAAATCAGAATTTATCGACAGGAAAAAATAAATAATTATTTTTAAATAATTTTTCTAATTAAATTTTCGAAACCAAAAACCAGATATCTAAAAAACAGTCTTTTAAGGGTGCGGTCGAAAGCAGTGAAAAACCAATTACAGGAAAATATACTTTAACAAAAATACACAGTCTTTTCAATATTTAAATTTGAAATAAAAATAATATTTTTACAAAAATTGATAAGAATAATTGAAGATTAAAATGATAAATAATGATTATATTCCACAAAAATAAATATTCAAATATTATTCATAATAAATAAATATTTATTGTTTATAAAATACATAGTTGATAAATAAATACCAACAGAAATTACAGGGTGGCCGCTGAACCGGGAAACCGGGAAAACCGGGAAATGACAGTGAATTTTTTTGGACAGGGAAAAACCGGGAAATGACAGTGAATTTTGATCTTGACCGGGATTTTGGAATTTTTTTTTTAAAAACACACATTACTTTGTGAGAAAAAATAGAAATATTTATTTTAAGACTTAGGTATTAACTATATTTCATTAAAAAAGATTGAATGATCTTCTATAAAATCTATTTATATTTTGTCAGAGAATTTTATAAAAAGTACTATAAAAATATTCAATTTCTAGAATTTATAAGAAAATTATGAATTTTGTTGTCCAACATAACAGACTTAGAAAAAGAAAATATTAAATTTAATTTTAAATTCTTTCTATTTCTAACAATAATTAAACAAAATATAATTTTAATTAAATTTGTCAAAAAAATTTCAAAGAGAAAAAATTTCACATCCTATAAAATAATGAAAAATAAATCAATTTAAAAATTTTTTTGCAATTATTATTATAACAAAACAAATAAGAATTATTAAAAATTTGAACTAATTAGAACAAAAGTGATACGAAATTTATAAAAATGAATTTTTGAATAATAAATAAAGTAAATAAAAATAAATAAAATTTATTTTCTTAGAAAATAAATTTTAAAAAACCGTATTTTTCATTAATATCAATTAGTTTTTTTTACAATTATTCATAAGCAAATTTTTCGATTTTTTAGAATGTTAAATTAATATTACTAATATTATTATAGATTGAATTTTAAAAAATTTCAAATTGAAGTTTTAGAAAAGTTGAATTTTAAAAGATTTTAATTAAAAATTCTGAATAATTTAGTATTTAAAAATATTTTTATTCACATTTTTTCAAATTAGTTATGTTTTTAAATATGTAATATTTAATTGAAAAATTTTCAAATTATTCAAAATTTCATGAAATTGTCTTGTAAACAAGTGGATTTTAGAAATATTTTAGTTATTTCTAGAATATAATTGAATTGAAATTTTGAAAATAATTTTTAATAAGTTGCAGTAGCAATTCTTAAAAATTATTCAAATTTAAAGGATTTGAAATTTGAATTTTTTTTTTAAATTTGAGTACCTACTATATGAAAAAATAATGGATAATAATTAAATATTTATTTCAAAAAATCTATTTAAGTTCAAAATTATTTTTAGAGTAAACTAAAATATTTTTAGGGTTTGGGAAAAAGTCAAAGTTTTGTCTAAAAATCAGGAAATTCTTTCAATCTTTCATTGAATAATTTATTTTCAGAGTTATTATTTATGACCGGGAAAAATAATTTATGACCGGGAATGGACCGGGAAATGACCGTGAATTTTTTTTTACAAAAAAAGTGGCCACCCTGAATTAAATAAAAGCTATAAATAAATTATAAGTCACAAATTATTAATAACAATGTATAAAAAATTAATTAATCACAAAATGGAAATAAATAATTATTAATTTAACTAAATTTAATTCGAAAGTGTCCCGATCAATTAGACAAAAGTCCAGGCTCTAAAAATCAAATCATTTTCAAAAAAATATTGTTTATATTACTTTATTCAGGACGTAATATATAATTGAAAATTTTGAAAATAATTGAATTCTCAAAAATTTTAATAAAAAAATCTTCAAGTGTAAATTCAAAAAACAAAATTTATGAAAATTAGCCTCTAAAAACTGTATTAAAATGTTTTTGACAAAATGCAATATTTTTAATTAAAACGAGCAACAAGGCTAATTTCTTGCTAACTTTTTAAAATAAAATTAGCAATTTTAAAAATTTTATAATTTAAATTTTTGTTGAAAACACGAAAAAAATTACAAATAATTGCAGAAATTCAATTATTTTAAAAAAAAATTCTTATAAAATTCAACTATGTTCAAAATTTGAAAAAAATCCTAATTATCTTTATAAATAACAAAATTCTTCTCCAAAGTTCAATTATTTTCATAAATGTCAAAAAAAATCCTTGTTCTAATATTAATTATTTTCAAAAAATTTTCTAATTTCAATGATTTTCAATATCTAAGATTTTCATAAAATTTCCCCAAAAGAATTCAATTATTTAAAAAAATTTTTAATAAAATTGTATGTAAACATGTAATTATTTTCATAAATAATAACAATTTCACAGAAATTCAATTATTTTCCTAAATAATACATTTTTTTAAGGAATTAAATTACTTATTATTTTCATAAAAAATAATTTAAAATTCTAGTAAATAATAATTGAATTAAAGTGATGAAAATAATTTTGATGGAGTTACAGTAACAATATTCTTATAATATAAAATAATGATTTTATCTCTTGGTCATCTTTAATTATTAGAAAACATGAAGAAATCGACCATTCCGAGTCTTCGACTCGGAGCAATCGATATCTTCATGTTTTATAACAATAACTTTATAAGTTGTTTAATTAAAAAAAGGTTGAAATTTGAAATTTTTAATGTCTTAATTCCTGTGGAAAATCCTGTTCCAAAAATAAGATTAAAAACAGGAATTGTGCAAATATTTTTCTTCTTTTTTTTCTTCTTTTTCCAAAACAAAATAATAATTTTGTTAAAAAAATTATGATTCATAAACAAAAATAATGCAAAATAAATAAATTTTCTATTTCTTAATCAAAGTTAAATTAAATTATTAAATCTTATTAAATCTCAGAAGGTTTGAAATTAATTGAGCTTAAAGAAAAAGATCTCAAAAAAAATTAATAAAATAATATAAACATGCTTTTTTTAAACGAATATTTTGAGATATAATTTTAAATTGATTATTTGCGTTCCAAACCACTTGAAGGAAAGAAACAAGTAACAATGTTAAATATCAGATTTTTTAAGCAAAGTTCAGAAGTAAGAATTCGATTAATGTTTTTTGAAGTTATGTTGTTCCTATCATGATTTTTATATGTTACATAATTTCTAATTAAAAGCTCAAGTGTTTCTCCTTCTCTATAACTCTTCATTATAAACAAAATTATTAAACCTGAAGTGCGTTTAATAATTGAAACGATTCTTTAAATATACTAAACATGTTTGATTTTCATATCCTTAGGATCTTTCTGGGAAAGTTCGTTTGAATTTTAAAGATGATGAAAGTTTACGCGTTTTAACAAAAATTTTACTCCGACATGATTTTGGTATTGAAGTAGAAATACCTGAGTCAAAATTAATTCCAGCATTGTCACTTCGTCTTAACTATGTTTTATGGATTGAAGATCTGTTGATACATTCTGGATTAAATGACATGAGATTAGCTCGCGGAATAGATATCGGTAAGTAATTGCCGACTTCATTCAAATACGACTAATAGTGTCAAAACGAGTACCTAACAGGTTAAAAAATTAAAAAGAAATTCTCGTTAAAATAATAGTCTGTCCTTTTTATCACGACCCTTATAGAAACAAAAAATAATTTTCCACAACTAAGAAATATAAATTTATAGGCACAGGTGCTGTTTGTATTTATCCACTACTTTTTGCTAAATTATATGGATGTAAAATGATTGCTTCAGAAATTGATTTAGAGAGTATAAAATCTGCCGAAGAAAATATTAATCGTAATAATATGCAAGAACTTATTAAAGGTAAGGGATTTATATTCCTTAAATTTTGATAAAATTTTTTAATAAAACATATTTTCAACAGTGATTTCTGTACCAAAAGAAACAATTTTATCAAAATTTGTAAACAATGAGGAGAACTATTCCTTTGTAATGTGCAATCCTCCTTTTTTTAAAACTGACCATGATTTAAAGAAAATAAATAAACGACTTCCACCGCGAAATGCATCTTCTGGGAAAGAATCAGAATTAATTGTTGAGGGAGGAGAAATAGCTTTTATTATGAGACTCATTGATGACAGTATGATATTAAAGGAAAAAATACAAATTTACACTTCAATGATTGGAGTTAAAAAAAATTTACTCTTCTTGAGATCTGAATTAAAGAATCGTAATATTGAAAATGTGACGTGGACGGAATTTTGTCAGGGATTTACTAAGAGGTGAGAAAAAAACATTCTTTCAAATACGCACGTTTTAGTAAAATTTAATCGCATCTTGTTAAGATTTTTTAATTTAAATGTTAAATTTAATTTTTAAAACAATATCGCCAAAGTAAAAAATCTGTTACAATTGTTTTATTTTCTTTGATTGATTGTAGAGAAAATAAGTAAAAAGTTTTTAATCATTATTTGTTTCTATAGTTTGAAAAAATGATGTTTTTTTATTTTGCCGTTAAAAAACTTTAACTTCAAATAAATTTTCAAATGTACAGTTGAAAGTCCAAGTGACTAATCTGATATTTTTTCAAAAAGTAAAATGGCGGGTTAAATATGACAAAAATTATGGTTCCAAATGCCGAAAAAGTAAATAAATTTTTTTTAAAATTCTTACATGGGGATTTTTCGGGGTCTTACATTATTAAAAAAATAAGACAATGACAACATAATAGTTTCTTTGTAAAACTGAAAAGACAAATTAGCATGCAAATATATTACTTTTGTTTTATAATTTTGTATGTATATTTTTTTCCTAACAATAAATATTTGTATTTTCTTGTGTACAATATAAAATTTTTATTTTAATTAGAATTAGCATATTATGTTTTAAGTTATTATAGGTAATTATTAGTAATAGTAGTATTTTTAAATTTTTTAATAGAATATTTTGATGTTAAAAAAAAGTTTATTTAAAATAATTGTTTAGTAAAACCTCGTTAACACGAAATTCGCTCTATCACACATTGCAATTTGTCTCTGATAAGAATTACATAGGCTCTTGCTCCTACGTTAATAAAAAATTACGGTTAACAAGAATTGTTATCTGCATCAGTGTGTAACCGTGTCAACGAGGTTTCACTGTACTTCATTTACAAAATATTAAATGTAAAAACAAAATAACGTATTTTTGAAAAACTGAAAAGACAAATTAGCTTGCAAATATATTATTCTTGTTATCAATTGTAAAATATACTTTTTAAACAATAATTTTTTTAAAAATGAAATTAAAAAAAATTAAGAAAAAATACTTTAAAAACCAAAAATAAATAAAACAATTTAGAGAAAAGGAAAAAGAACGAATAAATACAAAGCATTATTAAAAGATTTTTTTGTAAAATTGAAAAGACAAATTAGCGTGTAAAATAATAGCTTGTTTAATTTAATATTTTATAAAATAATTTTGATATTTATCAATTACAGTTTAAAAACTATTAATAGATTAATATAAATATCTTTTTCTCAAAATAATAAAATATTAAATCAATATTATTTTTCTACAGAACCGAAAAAATAGTATCAGCTGCTTCAAAAATTAAGAAAATACTTTTAATATATTTTTATATCACGATTGGAAACAAATAGTAACGAAAATTAATGAACTAAGATATGAAATACTTTTCCTTTGAAATTTTTAAGGAATTTAAATTTCATTGACCACGTATATTATTCTTATTAGCTTGGGATAAGGGATGAAAATAGAGTTTATTTTTAAATTGTTTGTAATACTAAATTAACAACTTTTTTCAGACTATTCAGCCTTTATGAAACTAGTTTTTAATGATTGTTAAAAGGATAATTTTAATTAATAATTTGTTTCTAGATGGGGCATTGCTTGGTCCTTTTTACCAGAGAGCGTTTTAAATTTGTCAACAGCACCAACAATCAGAAAAAATCCTGAGTATATGGAGAAGAAAAAATATGAAAAACCTCCATTTGACATTATTTTCCCCCCTCATGGAAACTTGAAAAATCTTCAAGAAGTAATTGCAAGTTTAAAATCTTGTGTCAGAAAATTAAATGTGAGTAAGACTTTATATCTTTTCTATAAGTTTATATTGAATTTTAGATATTTTACTTAAAGTCCAAACTTGTTACTGTGACACATTATTCTTCAACAATTAGTTAAAAGTATAACTGAAAGTAAATAGGATGAAAGGTCTTTTCGAGTCAAATAAAAAGAAAAAGAAATAAAAAAAATAAAATAAAAAGAAAAGAATGACCTTCTTTTCATCCTATATAACTAGTCCGTTTTTTGAAAAAAGTCTGTAAAGTCCGTAATTTGATTCAAAAAGGATGAAACTTCGTAAATTGTACGATGTAATTTGGATAATTTTAGAAAAATTATAAATGATTGCAGAAATTCAATTATTTTCAAAAGTAATAAAATTCTTCGCATAAGTTCAATTATGTTCCAAAATTTAAAAAAATTCTCATCAACATTTCAATTATCTTTAGAAATAATTAAATTCTTCTCCGAAATTCAATTATTTTCAAAAATTTTCCTCAATTCAATGATTTTCAATATCTACTATTTTCATTAAATTTTCCAAAAGAATTCAATTATTTAAAAAACAATTTAATAAAATTCTACACAAACATTGAATTATTTTCAAAAAAAAATTTCACAGGAATTTCATTATTTACAAATTTTTTTTATAAATTTCTTCACAATCATTCAATTATTTTTATAAATAAAATTTTGACGGGGATTCAATTATTTTCGTAAATAATACAATTCGGTTTAGAAATTCAATTATTTTCTAAAATTTTTAAAAAATTCTCATCGAAATTTCAATTATCTTTATAAATAGAAAAATTTTTCTCCGAAATTCAACTATTTTAATAAATTTCAATAAAATTCTTGTTATAATTTAAATAATTTAAAAAAATTTTCCACAATTCAATGATTTTCAATATCTACTGTTGAGTAAATTTTTCCCAAAGAATTCAATTATTTAAAAAAAAATCCGATAGAATTTTACGCGAACACTTCATTATTTTCTTAAATAATAAAAATTTTACAGAAATTCAATTATTTACAAATTTTATTAAATTTCTTCCCAATAATTCCATTTATTTTCATAAATACATTCAATTTTTCAATACATTATTTATTCTTGTGTTTAAATAATTTAATTCTCGTAAAACCTAATATTAAAAATTGATTTAAAAATGAATTTTAGTTAAAATCACTAAAAAAAATTTAATTTTAGAAACAAATTACAAAATAATTGCAAAATTTCAATTATTTTCAAAAAGCAATAAAATTCACCTCCAAAATTCGATTATTTTTAAAAATTTTAATAATATTCTTGTCAAAATTTTAATTATTTTTACAATCAATAAAATTATTCTCCGTAATTCAATTATTTTCTAAAATTTTAATAAAATTCTTAGCAAAATGTCAATTATTTTCAAACATATTGATAAAATTCTGGGCAAACATTTAATTACTTTTATAAATCATAAAATTCTTTTTGGGAATTCAATTATTTTCATAAATAATAACATTCTTTTTAGGAATTTAATTATTTTCATGAATAATAAAACTCATTGCAGAATTTCAATTATTTTTAATACAATTTTAATCCAAGTTTTTGAAAGAATTCTTCAAAAATTTTATTAAAATTCGTCAAAAGAATTTAATTATTTAAAAGTTTGTTAATAAAAAATTCTTTAAAAGAATTCAAGTTTAAGAATCTTGCAATTATTCAATAAATTTTTCTTTTTGTATTTAAATAATTGTATTTTCGTAGAATTTTCTCATAAAGATTGATTTAAAAATAGATTTAAATTAAACTTTCATTTTATAATTAAATTTCAAATTCATTAGAGCGTAAATTTTTAGAAATAATTGAATTTTGAAAAGGTTTCAGATTAAAATCTTTGAAAATTTGAATTTTTCATATTTTTAACTAACAATTCTGTGAAATTAATTTTTTTTGAGAAACTTTAGTTGCAGGTTCTTTTATTTGAATTTACTTTAAGTTTTAATTTCTAATGTATATTTAATTGAAGAATTTACGAATAATTGAAATTTTATATAATTGAATTGTAAACAAATGAATTTGAAAATTCTTAAAGAACTTTTTCAAAAATTATTCAAAATAATGCTTATAAGGAGAACAGTAGTTAAAAACACGAAAAACAAATTTTTATTTTGGAAAAGTTACAAATTATTGCAGAAATTCAATTATTTTTATAAATAATAAAACTCATTGCAGAAAAATGTAATTATTCTTACAAATTTTATTAAAAATTCATCAAAAAATTCAATTATTTAAAAATTTGTTGATAAAATTCTTTGTGGGACTTGAATTTTAAGAAACATTCAAATTAATCAATAAATTATTTATTTTTTGTATTTTTTTTAAAAAAGTTTAATTGAAGAATTGACGAATAATTGAAATTTTGTAAAATTGAATACTGTTAACAAATGGATTTAAAAATTGTCAAAGAACTTTTTCGAAAATTATTAAAAATAATCGATTTAAAGGATAATTTTAGTTAAAAATTCTTTAAAAAAAGACTTATGTAACGAGGTCGGTGTTTGATGATGTTATTTGTGTGCTAATTAGTTTATTCATTCTTCAGATTCAATTGAAAGAGATTCAGTTCGAGGAAAGGGAAAATCTTTTTTGGGCATGTCAACTGACAACTGATCATGACTCTTGGTGCCAAGCCAGACGAAAACGACGAATGTCTTTGCAATTGGAAAGTGCATCGAAAAAAATACGTAATTCAGTAAATAGTGAATCGCAATCTTTCTCTGCCTCCAATATTGTTACACAAAAGAATGAAAAAACTTTAAGGTTAGAAAGCGATGGACCCTTTTTAGAATTTATATTGCTATTGTATTTAATACAAAGCGATGGTGAAATTAATGAGGACAATTCACAATTTAAAATATCGTTAATTTTTGAAAGTGGAAGTGGAGGCAGAAATGCTCTTGAAAGTTTTCGTCAATTTTTGGTCAATAAATTAAATGTTCGAGAATATTTTCAAAAACAATTTAAAAGTAAAAAGAAGTAGAGAAAAGATATTTTAAAATACTATAAAAACAATTTTTATAACTTTTTAGAAAATTACCAAAAACTGCAATTTTCTGCACTACATGTTCAGTAGTTATGTGTTTCTAAATTTGACTTGTACTTCAGTAGGAACAATTCTCGTTATGTAAAAATAGAACTCTTCAGTATTATGCCAAAAAAGCATTTATTGCTTTATGAACTCGATTGTATTTATTTTGTTAATATTATGTCTAATAATAAATTTAGCATTATTAAAAAATGTTTTTATAACAAACTTTACGTTTTTCTCTCTATCCACAGATGGCAAAAGTTTCTTAATTCATGAAAGAGTTGCTATTAATTTAAAATTCTTGTAAATACCATTTTCTGTAAATTCTTTAACGATAAATTTTTAATTTCACATGATATTAATTGTTCAAAGCAGACTTTTATTATCTTCTATGTTTTTAAAATCAACTCTGCTGAATTTTCTAAAACAATATCTGTCATTTCTATAATTTGTAATTTAATAATTGATGAATAATTAAATTATACAAAAGTCACAATTAAATGGAACTAAATGAGTCTAAATTACAATTAAAAATATTATTTCCAAAGAATAACTATAATATTTTTTATTAATTTGTTAATTTTTTAAGATAATTAAATTTTAAAAAATTGAATAAGTATTCCCTGCATCGTGGTCTATACATCTGTTACGTCCTATGGACTAAACATAATTATTTTAAATTTAATTTATTAAATAAATGAATATTTAATAAATAGAATTATGTGTGTGATTTGAACCTAAGCTCTCGCTTAATAGTTCGGGACACTTTCGAGTTTTATTTTGTTTTGAAATAATTTTTTAGGATTTTTGGATTTTAATTTAAGAGGAATGAAACCAAATCATCGAACACAGAAAAGTAAGATGACAGGGTTCGATAACATAGGTAACAATTTCAGGAGTCAAAAATAGTTTTAAAAGGGTATTAAAATTTATAGTTCTCAGTCATAGAACTTTTCTTTACGGGTTTGGGAATTTGGACAAGATTTGAGAAAGTTAAGAAGAGAAAGATGAATTTAATAAGAATATTTTGAATTTGTACTCACTTTTTATTTATAGTTATACAAAAATTGTCGCTTCTTCCAGAACGTGAAATAATTTGGATTTTGAATAATATCGATTGTTAATATCGATTGATCGATTTAAATGTATCGATATATCGATTTATGATTTCGATATATTTGCGAAATTATTTGAATTTAATTGGATTATTTAACGTTGATAATCAAACTTGACACTTGTATTTTAACACTTATTACTTTTTCAAATAGAGTTGAATGTAGAAGTTAATATTGAGTTTGAGAACTGAGACTGAATTGTGTACGAATATTAAGATTGAACTGAATACTGAGAGTGACATGACATCCTCTTGGGGATGCTGTTTTTAAAGGTTTGTCCCCACTAGAATTTTAGGAAAATATTTTTAGAGAGATGGAAAAAGGGGATGGATAATTTAATTTCTATTAATTATTTATTCTAGGTATTGTTTATATTGTTTATCAATATTAATTATTATTCTTTGTTGTTTTAATAATTATGAGTAATAATTAGTATTTATTAAATTTTAATTCTTAAGAATTTAGTTATTTACTATATTATAACCTTTTTGGTTATTTTATTTAATGAATAATAATTATTTTGTAATTTCCTATTTATTTACAATTTATTATTTTTATTTGGTTACTGTTTTTCTATTATTTTAGTTAAGTTTATTATTTTTGTTGTTTTTCGTTTTTGACCAGAAATTAGGGTTAGAAATTACTTCAGGTGTATTTACTATAGGCTATATATATATATATATATTGCTTAGGGCCCGTGCGCAGGTTCTTTACCTAGGTTTTGAATCTTATGATTTACGGTACTGTGGTACAAAGGGCATTGTATGAGAACTTTAAATACTGGAGAGAAAGTTATTTACAATTTTGGAGATATTGAATTCTATATCTCTCTTAAGATTTATAAACTTCCAGATATTTATTGCACTTATTGTAATAGTTTTAGGAAAACATCAAGCTTTAACAGGATAAAAATTATCTAGTCAATATTTTCTATGCCTTGTAAGTTGTATGATTTTAAAAGGAAATTTCGAGAAAAATAAGATATAATTTTTATCCTTATTAAAATACTTGATGTTTTCTCTTTTAAGATAAAAAAAATTCCTGATAATTTTTAATATTTAAAGTATTTCGTGTTCATATGTAGTGTCTGATTTTCTTTTATTGCTCTCAGCTGTGTTCCCAAAAAGGCTGTTTTTTAGTCATCCGGTCAGAAGTTATATTTCAATTTATGGTTTCCTTTAATATTTGGAAACACTTTTGATTTTTGTTCGAGAAAGCATTTCCTTTTAGCAAGGTTAGAATTGACCGTTAAAAAAAGGAAATGTGAAACTGACCTTTTTACGGTGTCATCTGTGAGCAATAAAATTGTGAGAGAACAAGGTTTTTAAAAAGAGATTACCTAGAATTTGTTTAGTCTGTTTGATGTTACATGGTGAAGTCCTTTTTGGTTAATTTGTACATGTGTTTTTATGTGTGAGAAAAAATAAAAGTTAAAGATATACAGGTTGTAACACCCCCATCGTAAAATGGTTAGTTGAGGATGTAAGACGAAAATAACCATAAATGGTTTTACAAAAGTTGATGATGTCCTTGGTTGAATAGATGTTGATTGATGAATTTTGGTTGAAGAGTTTCCTTGATGTTGATGTGTAGAAAGATGAATTATGATTTTTAAAGACCTATCATACGGCTTATAGTTACTAGAGATTAGGTACATATTAAGATTGTAGATGGAAGAAGTGTTTTTGTGCTATAGCGCTGTGTAATTCTTGATTGGATGGATGCGTATGTGCTTGATTGTTTATGTTGTTTACAGGTGCTGATGGTTGTTCCAACATTTCTTTTCCTTGTTCGATGTCGTCTTGTTGATTTGTCTTATTTTCTTTTGTATGTGCTAAATGGAGTAGAAAATGAGATACTGAACTCCAAAAGGCTCCAAGTAGATGAATTGACCACCCGTACACCGAGTGTAGAGCATATCCTTGTAAAATGACGTCCGCCGTCATTTTAATAAAATGGCATATAGTGAGGAATGCGATGAATCCAGCGCTTATAGTTCCAAAAGTAAGGAATTTTCCCACATCTTGGACCACGTTGATTCGATAAGTTTATCGACTGCATCTCCGCTGAAGTATTTGATTAGACTTCCTTCGTTGTTGATTGTTTGATATCCTTGGACTTCTCTGGCTATGCTGTTTAAAACTCCGGTTTTTTCCATAGGGAACATAATTCTTTCTTTTAAACCATCTATTTCCTGTTGTGTATAGATTCCGTTTTCAGCGAGATGTCCTGGGTTTTGGTAATGGAAATTGTGTTTTGTGTAGGATTGGATAATATTGGGAGCGTTGGTTTGTGTTGGTAATGGAAGAATTTTGATCCATTCTCCATCGATATAATATGAAGCAGGTAAAAGTCTGTTGCATTTAATTTCTGTTCCGGTTTCTTTGATAACGCGGGTTCTTGGTACTAAGAAATGGGTTTTGTTTTGTCTAGTTACTTGTAGTTCGTTGTAGCAGGCGTCTCCATGTTCTAATTTTACTTCAACTGGCACACATTTAATAATATGCACCACCTCTCCAGCAGCTACGGCCATATATCCAGGTCCTTGCATTAAATCATAGGCGAATTCATCTGGTGACTTTACAGCAATCGATAATGAGTTCTTCAAAGTTTGACGTTCAATTTGACATTTCTGGATCATGATATCGCGATACAATTGTTTTATTTGTAATCTGATGTGTTTTTCGACGTAAATGAATTTAGAGTTTATGTAAGTGAATATATCGAGTTTTGACATTGAAATTTTTGTGTGTGTAGCGAAAGAGTTTCCTTTATAAGTTTCAAAGATTACAATTTTTGGATGTTCTGTTCTAATGATATTGTATCCGCATAACAAATATTCTCCTTTGGTAGCAAAAGCAAATGTAGATTCGACAGCATTTAAAGAATAGATTGTTTGATCAAAAGCTGTTTCATTGTCGGTAAATTCATTAGCAAATCCTTCATGCAGAATCTGTCGAATTTACATTTGTCAATTGGAACTGGATCCCAAAAAGAGTTTACGCCTACTGGGTCTACACAACTAGCTTCATTTAAACGGCAAGTTGCACCTGAATGTAATTTGACTAAATTATCATCGAGATTTACGGTTCCAATTTATTCGGTTAAGGTTATCCTAGCTAAGCCTTGTACTAATACATCTTCCCAATCACCGTAAGGGTCAGAATATGATGCTGAGTCGCATTTTCTACTATCGGTTACTACGCCAGCAAAAGTTACAGAGTGTGTCGATGTTGTATTAATCTTTAGTCCCCTAATTTCATGGTCATCAGTTATTTTAAGGTACCCTGTTCTATGCAATTTACGGCATGCTTCCTCACTAATTTCCTGTACGAATTTATTTTCCGCATTTTGTACTGGAGATATGTGAGAAAACATCCCATAACTAAATATAGTCCTATGTATAACTACCTTACATTGTATGACTTTGACGTCATTGAAATTATCTATTTGTAGCAGTTGTACATATCTCTGCTCTATACTTACGTTGCTTACGGGAATATTACATTCCCCAACTTCCCTTAAAGATAGGGTAGTAATATTTAAATTACCAGACCCGCAATCGTACCCGATAAGTGCATAACTCGATGAAATCAAAAGAGCGAGAATTATTGAAATCATTCTGAAACAAAAACTTGTTGTGGTTTTATTTTCATGTAAGCAAAATTAATTTCGTTTAATCACTCTCGTTTCTCTGTGTCCTTTTGTTAGTTTTATTTTCGGAATTAATATGGGAAATACGGAGTCTATTCGCGTGGACTACTTTATGGTTTTTTCCCATTTGGATTTTGATATTATTCTTGTTTAACCATTAACGCCCACCAGGACGCAAAATGTACCATAATTTCACGACTCTTATTTTGTATGAAATAATTAGTTAAAATTTTTAGGAAATACCATTTCCGACGTAAAATTTATCGCTCTTTCTGAATAAGAAGCTAAAATTTGTTTATAATTATCTCAAAAACATTTACAACAATTTTATTGCAAAAAAACACACTTTTTTATGAAAAAAAATATTTTTCAATTATTATTTTGACATGGAAAACTAAAGAATATGTTCTCCAAAGCACAAAATATCGCGTCCTCGAACTCTCAGCTATAAAAATCCATAATTACTTTTTATTAAATTCAAGATGGCGGATATGAAAATGGCCATTTTTCCAAAATGCAAAAGGCCGAAAAAAAATTTCGGGTAATGTTTTTCAAAAGTTAATAGATTTGATTGAAAATGGTTACTCGGAGGTTTTTGGGGTCGCTGATTACGAATATGATGTTAATTTTTTTAAATTCAAAATGGCGGATCCAATATGGCGGACATATTTTTTAAAAAGTGATTAGATTTGCTTGAAAATAGTTACTCGTGGGTTTTTAGGGTCGCTGATTAAGAATCTGATATCACTTTTTCAACATTCAAAATGGCGGACAATTTTTTAAAAAGTAATTCTATTTGCTTGAAAATGGTCATTCCGGGGTTTTTGAGGATGCTGATTACGAATTTAACATCAGAACAATATTAGGTTTATCGTTGTTCTTACCACAAGGAGGTCGGCGTGCAAAAAAGACACTTTTTTTAATTCTATTAAAAAATTTTTTTTTTATTTTGCCTCAAAAAATATAGCCACTATCATGCAAAGTGCAACAATAGGACACAAAAATTGTGCATTCAATGTGGCATATATATGTACGTCACTTGTTTTCAATCAAACCACGTGTTGTGTTAGTCTCTTTTTACCATTGTATAAAAAAATGCCATAATTATATAAGTGTCATAATTATCGTTGATTCAGATTTAGAAAGCAGAATTAAAATTTTATATTATTTATTTAAAAAAATATTAAAATATACAAAAAAAATTTTAAATTAAAAAAAACAAACAAAATTTTAAAAATAAAATTAAAAAAAGTAGCTTTTTTGCACGTCGACCTCCTTGTCGTAAGAGCTGGGCAACGTCATTAAAATTTTGTTGACGGCTTACGGACGTGGAGGATAAACATAATATTGTTCTGAAGTCAAATTCGTAAATAATATCCTCAAAAACCGCCGAATGACCATTTTGAAGCAAATGCAATTACTTTTTAAAAAAATAAACAGCATATTGGATCCGCCATTTTGGATTTTAAAAAAGCAAAATTAGATTCGTAATTAGCGACCCCAAAAACCCCCGAGTAACTATTTTTAAGCAAATCCAATTACTTTTTAAAAAATATGTCCGCCATATTGGATCCGCCATTTTGAATTTTAAAAAAGTAACATCAGATTCGTAATCAGCGTCCCTAAAAACTTCCGAGTAACCATTTTCAAACAAATTTAATCACTTTTTAAAAAATTGTCCGACATATTGGATCCGCCATTTTGAATTTTGAAAAAGTGATATCAGATTCGTAATCAGCGTTCCCAAAAAACCCCGAGTAACTATTTTCAAGCAAATCCAATCACTTTTTAAAAAATATGTCCGCCATATTGGATCCGCCATTTTGAATTTAAAAAAAATAACATCAGATTCGTAATCAGCGACCCCAAAAACCTCCGAGTAACCATTTTCAATCAAATCTAATCACTTTTGAAAAACATTACCCGAAAATTTTTTTCAGCCTTTTGCATTTTGGAAAAATGGCCATTTTCATATCCGCCATCTTGAATTTAATAAAAAGTAATTATGGATTTTTATAGCTGAGAGTTCGAGGAGGCGATATTTTGTGCTTTGGAGAACATATTCTTTAGTTTTCCATGTCAAAATAATAATTGATAGATTTTTTTTTCTTAAAAAAGTGTTTTTTGTAATAAAATTGTTATAAATTTTTTTCAGATAATTATAAACAAATTTTAGATTCATATTCAGAAAAAGCGATAAATTTTACGTCGGAAATGGTATTTCCTAAAATTTTTAACTAATTATTTCATACAAAATAAGAGTCGTGAAATCATGGTACATCTTGCGTCCTGGTGGGCGTTAATGGTTTAAAACTTCAATAATTTTAAAAGGACCAGAGTAATAGTCACCTAATTTACCGGGGATCGGTCCTGATTGTAAAAATACGTAATCTCCTAATTTGAAATTTACGGGATTAATCTGTTTGTCGTAATAATTTTTCGATTTTTCCTTAGAATCGATTTGATTTTTATACACTAACTAGCTGTCGTACCCGTCTTTGACGGGTTTTAGTTTCTACCAATACATTTAACAATGTTTCTACCAATCTGGAAAATCAGAAAAAAGCCGAAAATTTAATTTGACCGGAAAATTAATAATTAGTTACCAATAGCTATTTCGGTAGTATAATATTACTATTTGAATAGTCTCCACCTTTTAGCAAAAAATAAAAAATTATCAAAAATTCGAAAAACCCAATTTCTTAAAATTTAACATTTTTTTCTTCTCTTTTATAACATTAAGCTTCATTATTTTTGTGCTCTTCAAAAATTATTTTCTTATTTAAAAGTCTTTAATGTTTGGGGCCGTACACATAATACATCACGCGGCTAGGGGGAGGGAGGGGGTCTAAGAATTGTGACTAAGTGTGACATGGGGGAGGGGGGGGGTGAACTCATGTGTTACGTCACAATCTTTTAAATTCAAAGATTATAAGAAATTATATGTGACAATGTCACTTTTTCTATATAAAACAAGTTAAAAATGCTGTAAACTATTTAATATCTATCACGTACCTGTTTAACATCTACACCCAGAGAAAAAAGTTATTTATTTTAACTAAAAGTGTATATTTAAGAAAAATTTATTTGTTGCAAATAAATATTTTATTTAAAATAAATAAACTAATATTTATTTCAAATAAATGCACTAATTAATCTAAAATTAAGAAATATATTCGCAATTTATGAAATAGTATATTTGTAGCAAATAAAAAATATATTTGATTCAAATAAATGTTTGTTTGACTTATAAGTAGACGCCTGCGCATATTGCATTGCTATAGTAAAACAATAAGATGTTTTGCTTTTAACAGTTTAACGCGTACAATTATAAGAGGTTTATTCATCATGAATAGTTAACAAATTTAATTGATTTAAGTACAGAATTTTTCTTTTTAAGTGAAAATTTTAATTAGTACAAAGTAACAGATTTGTATGTGATTTCATTTACATTTTAGTGTCTTATTTGAGATTTTGTGAGAAAAATGTGACAGTGGACTTTTACATATGAAGTGAAAAAGTAAAGTAAAATGACTAACAATAAAAAAACCTGACTTTATTTAACAAATATTCTTATAAAAATAAACATTTATTTTAATGAATATTAAAAGTTCCATTAGTGATTGTGATTGTTAAATTTATTTGAAGGTTATAAGTGAATTTTAATATTTTAGAATGCTTACAGGATTTATTAAAATGAAAAGTGTTTTTTATTTGCTCTAAATATAAAATATATTTAAAGAAAATATAAAATTTTTTTCATTTAAATAAAAATGGATATTTAAACGAAATATATTAATTCAAATAAAAAATATTATTTGAGCTAAATAAAAGTTTAGTTGGTTCTGTGACAAATATCCTTTTTTATTTGTTTGAAATAAATTTTATTTAATTCAAATAAATCATTTCTCTAGGTGTATTGGTATATTATTTATAATATGATAAATAATATATTCTCTTAATTTGAATCAGTTAAAAATCATGGTTTTTACTGACAATCAGCAGTGACTGACTTTTTGCTTCTGAATCAGTTAAAAATAACTGAAAAATTATCCACAAAACACCGAAATTTTTCTAAATATTGTATATTAAAGATTTGCTTGCATAATTCGAAAAATTTACTTGCAAAGTTTATTTTAAAATTGTGTAGGGTCAATTGGGGGTAAATGTAAACAAGGGGTAAATGTAAACAGTAGATGTTTCAGCTAAATTTACAAATTTAAAAATAAGTACGACGTCAATATTTTTACCTCAGCTCACCTACAAGATGTTCTGAGTATTGCCAATATTTTATTTTGACAATTGGCAATGCCATAGTGTAAGTTATTTTTTAATGCAAAAATGATTGAAAATCAAAATTTTACTGTTTCAGTATTTTGTCTCGCATTTTCATAAAAATAAATTTAAAAATCAAACAAAAATATGTCATTCTTCCTTATTAATGCCCTAACAAAAATTGACTTTGATTTTTGATTTTCGTCAATTTAGTTAATAAATAATTAAGTGTTTACATTTACCCCGAGAATTCGAAAACTCGGGGTAAATGTAAACAGAACTTTAACTACATTTTAAAAGAAAATAATTGAATAAATTTGCTTCTATTTCATAATTTCATTAATTTGGCAATGTAAATATTACATAGAAAAGGAAATTAGGTCCTCTTTGAAAAAAAAAATTAAAAAAAAAAAAAAATTTGATCAATTTTTAAAAATATTTTTAGGTTCATTCGCCATTTTGAAAATTTAAAATTTGACTTCAAATTCGTATTCAGCGACCTCAAAAACCCCCGAGTAGCCAGATTCAAGCAAATTTGATCAATTTTTAAAAATATTATTTTTAAGTTCATCCGCCATATTGGATCCACCATTTTGAAATTTAAAAATTCGATTTCAGATTCTTATTCAGCAACCTTGAAAACTTCTTTTTACCAAGTTGAATGAAAATCTATTAAAATTTGTTCAAGTTATTCAAGTTTTTACATTACTAATTTTGTAATGGTTGATTGTTTATTTATATGATACATTATCAGTCAACTGGTTGATTTACTATACATCTACGAAGAATTTTTTTCCAGTTTTTCCATCCCTTAAAACAGTAGTATACTTGAAATAACTTGTTTCTTAAACCTCGCTTAACTACAGTGGTGTTTACATTTACCCCGAATTTTAGGAAAATTTCAAAATCTCGGGGTGAATGTAAACAGTCAGTTTTAGGCGATTCAGGTGCATCAATATTTTTTTGTACCTCATAAAATTTTTCTAGGTAACACTAGCAACAAGTTCATGCAAAAGAAATTCGTCCGTTTTACCTTTTAACAAAAAAAACTAAGTTTTTTGGTGAAAGATACATATTCCGTTTACATTTACCCTAATTGACCCTAAAGATTTAAATTTCTCACTCCAATAAATGTCTATCGTCAAATTTTCTTAAAAATATAGCTTGAAAGTTTACTGAACATTTGAATTACATTTTCGACTATTATACTTTCGTGAAAATTTTCCTGAAAATTTAAAATTAATTAATTAAAAAAATAAAAAAAAAAAAAAAAAAAAAAAAAAAAAAAAAAAAAAAAATTTTAATTTTATTTTTTTAATTTAAGTTAAATTTTCAGGAAAGTTTCGCACTAAACACTTATTAAAGTGGGATATTTAAATCTTTACACAATCTTCACTAAACTTTGCATTTAAATATTTCGAAGCTTGCGAGTAAATCTTTAATAAATTGTTAGAACAGTTTCGGTGCTATGTAGGTAGTTAAACGTGACTAATTTGAATTAATAAAAAAAATTGTATTGAAACATCAATTATTTTTAACTAATTGTCAGAAAAAATATTACTATTTGAATTAGTGTCTGATTTTTTGCTTTTAAATCAGTTATTTTTAACTGATTCAATAATTTAGAGTGTATAGGATATAATATATAATGTCCAATGTATAAAATTTACAGTGAAATTTACGTGTGTGACGTGACGTAGGGGGAGGGGGGGGTTCAAGATTTGTGACGAAGTGTGACATAGGGGGAGGGAGGGGTTAAAAATGGTCAAAAATCGCGTGACGTATTATGTGTACGGCCCCTTTGGTAAAAAATCTAAAATTATGGAAAATTAGCAAAAATTCAAAAAACCGAATTTCTTAAAATTCAACATTTTTTCTTCTTTTTTATGGCATTTAGCTTCATTATTTTTGTGCTCTTCATAAATAATATACTTAATTTGTTATTTCTACCCTTTGGTAAAAAATCTAGAATTATGGAAAATTAGCAAAAATTTCAAAAACCGAATTTCTTAAAATTCAATATTTTTTCTTCTTTTTTATGGCATTTAGCTTCATTATTTTTGTGCTCTTCAAAAATAATTTTCTTATTTAAAAGTCTTCAATGTTTGGTAAAAAATCTAAAATTATGGAAAATTAGCAAAAATTCAAAAAACCGAATTTCTTAAAATTCAACATTTTTTCTTCTTTTTTATGGCATTTAGCTTTATTATTTTTGTGCTCTTCATAAATAATATACTTAATTTGTTATTTCTACCCTTTGGTAAAAAATATAAAATTATGGAAAATTAGCAAAAATTCAAAAAACCGAATTTCTTAAAATTCAATATTTTTCCTTCTTTTTTTTGGCATTTGGCTTTATTATTTTTGTGCTCTTCAAAAATATTTTACTTATTTAATAGTCTCCATTCTTTGGCAAAAAATCTAAAATTATGGAAAATTATCATAAAATCAATCTATATATATAAAATCAGACTTTTGTCTGTACATTGCTCAGAACTTTAAATTTCGCACATAATTATTCGTTTTAGGCATCAAGGATTCCAAATATACCAATAAAAAATTTCGTGTATGTATGTATGTGTGTCGGTATGTCACAGAATATTTGTTCGCGCATCACTTAAAAACGGCTGAACCATTTGAAACCAAATTTGGCAGAATGTTAGACCTTGGGCCAAGGAAGGTTTATAAATTTACAGATTTGAAAAATATTAATTAGAACGGGAGATATTCAATTTTTTCAAAAAATTCAAAAACCAAAAATTTTCAAATTTTACATTTTTTTAAAAAATGCTTTCAAATTTTCTATTATTGAGTATAACATGTTATTTAGTCACATTTTAGAATAGTTTTGCCAAAAATAATGTCCTATAACTAAGATGTAAGTATAAATTTTTTTTAAAAAATTCAAAAAATCGAAATTTTCCAAATTTTATATTTTTTAATGGACTGCTTTTAAACTATCTATAATTAATCATTACATGTTATTTAGTCACATTTTAGCATAATTTTTCAAAAAATAATATCTTATAACTAAGATTAAAGTATAAAAATGTTTTCAAAAAATTTTAAAAATCACAAATTTTACATGTTTTGATGATTTGCTTTTAAACTCTGTATAATTGAGTGTTACATGTAATTTAGTCATATTTTAGCATAATTTTTCACAAAAAATGATATGACTAAGATGTAAGTATAAAAATATTTTCCATAACAAAAAATCGAAAAAATTATAATTGTTATTAATTACTATCAAGTTTAATTCAGTAGTATTTTTGGGGTTATTTTTATTTTATGAAAATACTCTTTTTTAAGAAAATATGTTATATACCAGTACCAGTCTTTGACGGGATTTAGTTTACCATAATAGAATTGACAGAGTGTCTACCAATTGCGCGGGGAAACCGATAAATAGCCGGGAGTTTAATTTGACCAGGAAAAACCGGGAATTTTCTTATCAAATTAAAAAAGTTTTATTATATTAATTTGACTTTAAAAACTGCTTTTTACTTTAATTTTTATTGTCTAATTGTCTAATTGTGACACAATTATTTATAATTAGACTCTTCTTTGACTCCAAAAGCTGGTGTAAATTTAGGATTAATTTTTAATACATTAATTGCAGTACTACAAACGCACAAAGTACTACAAGTTGCCAAATACTGTTCCTGAATATCAAATTTGATAAAAAAAAATCTGTCACTGATTGAAATAGTAATATTTTTGTCACGAAATAGTTAATGGTAACTAATTATTAGTTTTTCCCAGTAAAATTTAATTCCCGGCTATTTCCCGGTTGGTAGAAACCCTATCAAATGTATTAGCCGAAACTAAAACCCGTCGAAGACGGGTCCGACAGCTAGTATTTATTATAAAACATCTCCATTTTTAAAGTCTCTGAACTTCTTTCAATTAAAGAATACTGAATGAATTGGATCAATAATTATGAATTGCATTATTTTGACGTCAAAATCTTAATCAGAGACCTTAAAAATACTACTGAATTAAACTTGATAGTAATTAATAACAATTATAATTTTTTCGATTTTTTGATATCGAAAATATTTTTATACTTACATTTTAGTCATATCATTTTTTGTGCAAAATTATGCGAAAATGTGACTAAATAACATGTTATACTCAATTATACAGTGTTTAAAAGCAATTAATTAAACAATGTAAACTTTGTAAACTTGCGGTTTTTTTAATTATTTGAAAACTTTTTTATACCTAAATCTTAAAATTATGCTAAAATGTGACTAAATAACATGTAATACTTAATTATAGATAGTTTAAAAGCAGTCCATTAAAAAATATAAAATTTGGAAATTTGCGATTTTTTGAATTTTTCGAAATCATTTTTATACTTACGTCTTAGTTATAGGACAGTATTATTGGATAAATTATGCTAAAATTTGACTAAATTACAAGTACATAATACTCAATTATAGAGAGTTTAAAAGCAATTTATTAAAAAATATAAAATTTAAAAAATTTCGATTTTTTGAATTTAAAAAAAAATTTATACTTACATCTTAGTTATAGGACGAGCAGGTTAACCGCGCAGGAAAGGTGGAAGGTTGGTGGTATACACACCAAGCTTCCACGCTCAATTCTATTAATACCAGAATTAAGTATGGTGCAAGATAAAATGATCAAGAGAGTGAAATTTAAACCCTGCTTTAAGATCATTACACCTTCCAGAATGGACTGAAAGAAAGGTTTTCCACTTGGGGACGAAGTCTGGTATACAGACGGCTCCAAGATGGACTACGGTGCAGGCTTCGGAATCTATCGAGAAACGGGCTGCATTAAAGTGGCTGAGTCACTAGGACAATATGCCACGGTCTGGCAGACAGAGGTCTGTGCGATTTTAACTTGCGCCCAAATATCCATTCGAAATGGAACAAAGGGCAAGAGGATTAGTATTTGTGTGGATAGTCAGGCGGCCTTGGGGGTCTCTGAAAAATCCCACAATAGAATCAAAACTCGTCTGGGAATGCCACAGCGTACTAGATGAGTTAGGTTCAGCAAATAAACTTCCATTGATTTGGGTACCGGGTCACTCGGGAATCAAGGGTAATGAAAGAGTAGACGTCTTGGCGAAAATCGGTTCCGAAACGGAATTTATAGGTCCTGAACCAGCAGTGGCAATAATGCCGTGCTTGGTTAAGGGAGCCATAGAAAGATAGGGTCAAAAGGAACATGAGAAGTATTGGGCGAACGTTAGGGTGGGAAGGCAAGTGAAAACTCTGTTGGGGCTAGCACTCAACAAGAGGCGAGCGAGCGATCTCCTAAAACTCGATAAGATCAGAGTTAGAACCGTAGTTCGTCTACTTACGGGTCATGGACTATTGAATTACCATCAGCATAAAATAGGCAGACAAGTTTCACCTATGTGCAGACTGTGTGGGGAGAGTAACAAAACTTCGACTCACATATTATCTGAATGCCCAGCGCTATCTAGGATCAGGCTATCTAGTTGGGGTCAAGCAATTATTGACCCTAAACAGGTGAGCAACCTATCGATAGAAGAGATACTGGACTTCTGGAGAAGAACAGGACTCTAAAGGAGAGTCCAGAATAGAGTCGACGTCGGTATGAACGCGCTGATACTAACGCGCTCCTCCTATGTATTCCATATGGACGAGCGCGTTACTTTCAGCGCGTTCGACTCTATTCTGGACTCTCCTTAAGGGGTTGCTATAAACGAGCGAGCTGGAGTCTGGTACAATGGGTTTTATATCCTAGGTGCTTACTTTCCCCTCTTGAGGAAAATCCAGCTCGATCTCGGTTGTTAGATTAGATTAGTTATAGGACATTATTTTTGGCAAAACTATTCTAAAATGTGACTAAATAACATGTTATACTCAATTATAGAAAGTTTGAAAGCATTTTTTAAAAAAATGTAAAATTTGAAAATTTTTGATATTTGAATTTCTCGAGAAAATTGAGTATCTCCCGTTCTAATCAATATTTTTCAAATCTGTAAATTTATAAACCTTCCTTGGCCCAAGGTTTAACATTCTGCCAAATTTGGTTTCAAATGGTTCAGCAGTTTTTAAGTGATGCGCGAACAAAGATTCTGTGACATACCGACACACATACATACACGAAATTTTTTATTGGTATACTTGGAATCCTTGATGCCTAAAACGAATAATTATGTGCGAAATTTAAAGTTCTGAGCAATGTACAGACAAAAGTCTGATTTTATATATATAGATATATGTTTAGTAGTCTCATGAACGCTAGTGTTATAGCTTAACATTGCTATATCAATCCATTCGTCCCATTCATTGTCTGCATCGGCGTATTGTTTTAAGAAGTCAGCCAATGAATGGTGAGATCTTTCTAGTGAACCATTAGATTGGGGGTGAAAAGCCGTGGTGCGAATTCTCTTTATTCTGAATCTTTTTGATACTCTGACCATCAATTCACTAAGAAAATTCCTACCTTGGTCAGTTAAGACAGTTTTGGGAGAGCCGAAAACAAATATACATTTTTTTATGAAAGCGTCGGCTATAGTACTTGATAGTACTTACCATGGGTTGTTTAGTTTTTAAACGTACTAGCTTTTTTAATTGACAGTCTAAACATTGTTGTACTCGTCTAATCACGTCGTCTTTTAGTCTTTCCCAGAAATATGAAATATGAAATTCGTCAAAGATATCATTTCTTTTTTCAAAAGGGACATATTTGACGGTGCCATAACAAACCAGAATAGTTAAATTTGATCCTTGAAAAGTTAATTTAATTAAATTTTGTATTTCTTCCTAATCCAAATTTTCAATTTTTTCACTTTTAGCTATTGAAAATTCGTTTTGGTTTATTTCTTCAAGATGTTTTTTCAATTTTTTTAGCAATTTAAGAATTGAATCTCTTATTTGAGATAGAAATTGGGGAGTATCATCTTTTAAACACATTGCAAATAAATGTCTATTATTTTTCCTTTTAATTATGTTAATTTCACCTATTGTAAAATTACCTTTATATGGAATTTTGTTGTGTTCAATTAATTTTTCGGCACCAAAATCACAAGGAGAACCTTTAGTGGTTACAAAATACGCGATGTTATCTTTCCTATATTAAATAGGTTTCCTAGTTTTTATTAGATTAGTTTTCCTAACTTCAAAATCTAGGTTTTGAGAATCTTCAGAAGAAATTGAGCTAGAGTCTTCTGAATTAGTATCCGAGTCATGGCGTAAATATCTTCTTTTTCTAGCGTTTTTTCTTGGATTGGGAAAAATGACATCCCGTGACGTGATGTCTTTTTCTTTGACAGTAATCTTTCTTGGGCGTCCTTTTTTTCATTACTTTAATTTTCGAGGTTTGTGGGGGTTTGTTTTTAGGGAATAATTCTTCTTCAAAATCGTCTGGAGAGTCCTTCCTGAGTTTAAGTTCAGGGCTCTTGAGGGGTACAGGATCTGCATTAGATTCCTCTTTAGAATCTTCGTTTTCTTCGTAATTGGGTAAGGGGATTCCTAAATTCCGTTTGGGAAACCTTCGAAAAGTACGATCTTCTAAGGTTGCATCTAGGATAGGACGATCTTCTTTTTGAGATTCGTTAAGATTTGGTAAAGAAGGTTTGGGTTTAGACGCGAGATCAATTGCAGGATTAGAAGTTTTACTCGGAATTGGTGAGGAGGGTTTAGGTTTTGGGATTTGAGGAATTTGAATATCACGAGATTCTAATTCTTCTAATTTCTTTTGAGCTCTTGTTAGAACATTAATAAATGTTTCTTCAATAGGATTCCTAGAGAGAGCATCTGCATTGGTGTTAGTTTTTCCTGATCTATGAATAATAGTGTATTCATATTCAGAAAGTTTAAAGCGCCATTTTTGGATTCGCGTATTTAAGGTAGCGGTTTTAAACCAAACTAATGGTTGATAATCTGTGTAGATTGTAATTTTCCTACCATACACGTACGACCTAAATGCTTCAACGAAATCGATTACAGCTTTGGCCTCTTTTTCATATACTTCATAATTAATTTCTGGGCCTCGTAAAACTCAGGAGAAATACGCGATTGGTTTGTCTTTTCCTATATCACCTTGGGATAATATTCCTCCTATTGCATAACCTGACTTCTTGTTTTAAAAATTCACATTTGTCTACTTGGAGTTTTAGACCTGCATCACTTAACCTTTCTATTAGAAGATTTAGTTTGTAATCATGTTCTTCTATACTGTTTGCATAGGTTACTATGTCGTCCAAATAAACAAAGAGAATTTCACCTTGTAACCCTTTTAAAACTTGATCCATAAGTCGCTGAAAAGTAGCGGGTGCAGTTTTAAGACCAAAAGGCATACGGGTGAATTCATAATGACCAAATGGTGTACTAAAGGCTGTTTTATGGGCATCTCTGGGATCCATTTTAATTTAAAGAAAACCTTTAGCTAAATCAAGAACTGAGTAATATTTGGCACCTCCTACTTGGTCAAAAATTTCTGTGTTATTAGGTAATGGGTATGCGTCTCCTAAGGTTTTTTTGTTAAGAGCTCGAAAATCTAACACTACTCTCTACTTAATATTCCCTTCTGAGTCAGGGTTTTTCTGTACAATCCATAATGGTGTACTGTACTGAGAATTGGAAGGTTTAATAATTCCTGCATCTAATAGTTCTTTTACTTGTTTTAGAATTTCTTTTTTCATTGAATGGGGGAATCTGTACTGTTTTGAATATACAGGAATATCGTCTGTAGTAGGGATTCTATGCATAACTTTATCCGTACCAGTGAGTTCACCTCCAGGAAGGAAGAAATGATGCCTATATTGTCTAACTAATTGTAAAACATGAGCTTTTTCTTCAGGATTTAAATGATCTAAACGCAAATAATCTTTCATATCAATTGGTTCCGAGTTAAGTGAAGGTTCTTCGTCAAGAGTGAATTTATCTAATTCTGGTGAGTAATCTTCATCACACAGGTTAATATTCAAGTCGTTTTTCATTTCCAAATTAGAAATAAGAAAGACGTGTTTTTCTGCTAAACTTTTAATTTCATCTTCTTGGCAATTCTCATGGTTTAAAGAATTTTGAACTTCAGAACTAGGAATTTGATTGATTTGTCTATTGATGGAATTTTTGATTTTATATTCTATACAATATTTCATATTGTGTACTATAAATATCGAGTTTTCAAAGTCAATTATTGCTTCGCTTTCTTGAAAATATCTTGATCCTAATATAGCTTCACAAGGTAATACAATTTCGTCGTCTATTATTTGAAATTCTGATTCTGCTCCGAAAATGCACAAATCTAAACTACCTAGTGTTTTTATTGTGTCTGGAAATATACCTTTTAAAATTTGTTTCCTATTAGAATCGTATCTATCACCTGGGAACAACAATTTTTCTTTCATTAAATTTACTTCTGATCCGGTATCAATCAAAAAGGAAGTACTAATGTTACTAATCATATGTTGTATGGTTAGCACAGGTAGTCTACCTATAATACTACTTTGTTCAGTGTAGTATACGTCTGGCATTTTTTTTAAATTAGTTAAACCCATTCTTTTCATTTGAATTTTAGTATTTTCGATTTGTAGTTTTTGAGTTTTAAAATTCAATTTACTTTTTGTTTAAAAGAAAAATTGAGTTCCTAGTATTCCATCATAAGGAATTGGAATAGAATCTGAAATTACTAGAAATTCTACTAATTGGTTCGCTATTTTTAATTTAAATGAACCAATTGAGTCTGAAGAATCACCTCCTATACCGCTAATTTTATACACATCTTTGTAATTAATTTTTCCTTCTGTTGGTACTGCACCTTCTTTTATTAAATTTACTTCTGCTCCCGTATCTAATAATAAATTTACGGGTTTTGTAAAACTACTTATTGTCATGGTGATATAAGGACTGAATTTAAGTGATTCTTTAGTTACGGTATTAATTCTGACGCAAGATTCTGGGTTTCTGTTACATTGACTGAGCGATTTTGATTTTGAAAAGTCCCCTGATTCACGCCCTGACGATGGGGACTCTGATCGTTTCCCTTATCTCTAAGCCTGTTCTGATAAATGCGTAACCTACATTCTTCTATTTGATGCTCTTGCCTTTGGCAATATTTACATTCGTTATTGCTAGCTTTAGGTAGACTTTTACACCTAGCTGCTGTATGGCCGATTCTATTACAAATTTGACATTTAAATTGGGCTCTAGACTCGATTTGTTTTTCATTTTAATTTTGTTCGTTAGGTCTTTTATAAAGTGGGTTTTGATAACATGTTTTTGCATTATGCCCTAACTTATCACAGATTTGACATTTTTCCGGACCGTTGGCTCTACAAAACTTTGCATCGTGTCCACTCTTATTACAAGTTGGACACGTTTTGATTTTATAGAATTGTAATGCAGAATGTCCTTTACGATTACAAATTTGACAAAAAACTATAGCATTTTCAAGGTTAGTGTTCATGGGTTGAGGTGGATTGTGTTCTTCAGTTTGAAAGATTTCCCTCCTTTTTTGATTTTTTGTTTCCGAAAATACTCGTCTCTTATCTTTTTGAATTAATATTTTCTTTTCGATTCTGATCGCTTCTCTAATAAGGTCGTTTATAGTGACCTGATTGGTCAGTTTTTGTTCGATTTCAGGCAGAAGGCCTTCTTTAACCTTTAAAGTGCTAAGTGTTGAAAAATCACGCTCAGTGCTAACCCCGGTCTGTCAGACCGCTATTCCCTTTTGACAGTTTTTTAGTCATTTATAATTTTTAAAAGACAACTATTATAAATATTTTTTACTTTTTAACAAAAAAAGTCATTTCTGTATTATGCCATGTTTACTGGATGTGGGATAACGTTATTTAAATTTATATTTGGATCAATATTACCTAAATTTGAATTTAAAAAATCGTTTCCTAATAAAACTTGGTTAAGATTCTCTGAATCTAAATAAATTATAGTGGTATCGTTTGAATCGTTTGAATAATCTAAAATTTTTGCATTAGGTGTAGAGGTGTAAAAGTGTTTATTTGGATTTATTGGTGTATCTGTTTTTTGTATATGTCTGATTGTGGTATCGTTGTGTACGTCGGAGTACGATGAGTCGGTGGAAAGATCTAAAAGAGGCTTTATATCACTTGTAGGCGAACTTGGTACTATTTGGGATTTACCGAAAGGATTAAATTGTTGAATTTCTTCGGATAACTTTGGGTCGTCTTTTGCTCCTTGACGAGTGATTCTTTTATCACTCATTAATAATAAAAAAAGTATATAAAAAATATATTTTTTTTATAGAGGATAGGGATGAGAAAAAAAAATATTTTAATTAATTATTTCTCGTTTTTATTATTAGCAGATTTTTTTGGGATTTTATAACTTTTTCTCCAATCTTCTAAACAATTTACACACCTATTGGGTATCAACATGTGTTTACATAAATTTTTTCGCATTAAAGCTATCTTAGTATCTAAGCTAAGACTTTTGTATACACTGGGGTGGACTATGGTTGAACAATTTTCTTTTTCCTTGGAAGAAAAAGGAATTGTTTTTATTTCTTCGTCTTTAGGAAGAGGTGGAAGTGGTACAATTTCCACTTCTTTGGGAAGGGGTGGGAATATTAAAGGTTCTTCTTCAATAACGTTTAATTTTTGGCTAAGAGCGTCTCGCTCTCTTCTTAATCTCCTAAATTCTTGGATCGGTAACAAAGATTCTCCTTTCGCTGCTTTAGCTTTGGCTAGTCTCCTATTAATAGCCTTTCTTTGTGTTCCGGTCAACTTCTTCGGTGCCGTAAAATATTCAGACACTAAAAAAAATATAAGAATCAATCACTATTCCGTTAAATCAATAATTTCTGGGAATGTAGAATTTCGTACTAGATTTTCTTTAGCAAGAGCTTGAGTTCTTAACAATATTGCTTCTTCAACTGTTAAATCTATCTCAACAAAGTTTTGGGGTTGCACCTGCTCGATTTGGATAGGAACCCGTAATGTTGGCTTAACAATTGCAATAGGAACAATTTTGATAGGTTTTTTGATCAAATTATGATACATCCATGAACTATTTGGAATAGTTACGAATTTTTTATTTCCTCTTTTCCTTTTATTAGAGGAATTTTCTTTTAAAGGAGGATTGTTTTCCATGGATGATAAGGATATTTTCAGATTCTTCAAAAATAGATATATTCTATTCGAGAAAGCAGAAATTTTTTAATTAATTTTAATTTTATAGAAAATTAAAATTAATTATCCTTTTAATTGAATTGGAAAGGGTAAGGGGGATGGTACTTAGAGGCATAACGGGGGCGGTGCGTACAACTCCTACTGCTGCCCTTGGTGCCCTCTTGGGGCTAGAACCCTTACACCTTACAATTAAAGCAGCGGCGGTTAAGGCTGCCCTGCGGTTGAGTGGTCCTGTGGGCCGCAGGGAGGTGGGCAGATGGCGTCTCCCAAAGAAATTGGTGAGAATCCCCCTTCTAAGTATGATTAGGGACAGAACTGTCCCTTTGTACCTCTTCGACAAAAAGTATAGGATTAATATACCTAGTAGAGAAGATTGGATAAATGGACTGACAAGTATTCCAGCTGACTGTGAAGTCTGGTACACAGATGGATCAAAAGGCGGGAATGGAGTTGGTGCAGGAATCTATCATGTAACCTCCCAAGTGGGACACTCCTTTAAGTTGGGGACCACTGTTACTGTGTTACAAGCCGAAATTGTGGCAATATTTTATGGCTGTAGACAAGCCAAGGTACTCATGGGAAGTAGTATTAACCCTATGAGGAAAGCGGAATTCCGCAAATTAAATAGAAAAGAGGCAAAGATCATAACAGGGCTATTAACTGGCCATGGTGATCTGCGCTATCATAGGCACAAAATGGGGATCCTAGACGACCCGAAGTGCCGTAGGTGTGGAGAGGAATATGAAACCCCGATACACATCTTGTGTCACTGCCCTGTACTTGTGAAGGAGCGGAAACACATTACGGGCTACTTCTTTCTGGGGGAGACCGTTATTGCTACCAGAAACCTGGCCGAAGTCCTCCTGTTGTGGAAAGGACTTCGGATATAGGGGTGGTTATGGGGAACGTAAAGGGATTACCCAATCGTTAGTGGCGTTGACCTGCAAGGTCCTAAGTCCACAACCCTCTTCTTAATAATTAATAATAATCCTTTTAATTAAAATAATTAAAATATTCAATGCTGCAGTGACACGCATGCTCTAATGCAGCTATTGTGTATCTGCGCGTATGAACAGTAAAATTTGGTTCAAAATTTTAGTATTTTGAAATAAATTTTTCTTCTTTTAATTATTTTGGAAGAAGGAAGTGATGGGTTTTCAAAATCTTATCACAATTCTATTTTTATAAGATTGTTTAGTTGGAACAGAATAAGGAGATGGAATGTTTTAAATAATTACCTTATATTAAATTTTTTCAATATTCTTTTGGACTAGAATTTTCTTCATTTAATTCATTTAATTAATTTCATTTCATTTAATTCATTTTATCAATAAAAGAAATGAGGAAAACAAAATTTCTACAAACTTTTATAAATTTTTAAATATTTTCTTTTACAAGTTTCTAAATGATAATTCAATTCCATAACTCTTACTTCATGTAATCCTGTATAAGGACAGATAATTTTTTCTTCTGATTGAGGATAATTGTTCCTTCTGCATGTAATCGAGCAAAAGCAACATCCAATTAATTTATTAATTCTTCTTTATTTTAATGTTAAAAAAAATTTTTCTCATATGTTCAGTTTTCCAAAAAAAGGAAAATATCAACAACAACAAAATTTATTAATAATCAGTACTTTAATTTGGTACTTTTTTTAAATAGTTAACTTTGTGAAAGCAAAGTCAAGTTCGTCTACAATAGTTCTCTTGCCAAGGATAGTCGAGTAGGTACGAAACTAAACGTCTAACTACGTTATTTAAAAGTCTGTTTTCTTCAACAAGTACTTTCAATTGATTCTTTTTTTCATTTGGTAATGAACTAAAGATTCAAATCTTTGAGATGAATTATTATTAGTAATGTTTAAAACAAAATTATTAATTAATTTTGCAGTAAATTTAATATTTTCCTCTAACTTTTGTAGAGAATTTAATGTATTATTAAATTTTTTCATATAATTATAAATAACCTGTACTTTAGATTGAAAAGGACTTTTTACTTTTTCATCATTAATCATTAACTAAATTTTTGATTATTTGAGAATAAAATTAAGCATCATCCGTATCGAATGTACCGTATAATGAATTTGTAGTGTGAGAAATACGATTGTATAATATGCCGCTTTTACGTTCTGAAGTAATGGAAGTTAATTCCTCAAAATTTTTATTTTCATATTAATATCAATAATTAATTGTACTATTATTTGTAAATCTTTATTACAATTTAAAGTACTATTTTTTTCTACACTATGAATTTTTAAAAAAATTTACATGAAAATGTAATTTCATTATAATTTATTTATTTATTTGAACATAAACGGGTATCAGACGAACCCTTTCGTACAAAAGTACTTAATTGTAAATTATATAACAAAAGACCTTAATAACTATATTAAGGTAAATTATGAGAACGCTAGGCGGAACTATAATGTTAATGGTAGTAGTATAACAATTTTTGCAATGCAGTTATAAATCTATTCAATGAAGTGTCGAAGAATTCAACTGAATCACTTACAGCATTTGCTTCCCTACTCAACCTTATCATCAATGAATTATTTACATAGTTTGTATTATGATGTTCAATTCTAAACAATGAGCGATATCTAGATGGTCTGGAAGGTAAACTTAAATTTATTAGTGACAAGAGTGTTGGACAATTTACAAAAGCATTGAATATTTTGAACATAAAAATCAGGTCTGCATACAGAAATCAAGTTACAATCTTAGGCATTTTTAGACGCTCACGCAAGTTATCATAATTATGTTCATGAAAATTGAATGGTATATATAACTGTCTCGCCGCAAAACGAAGAAAACTGAAAACAAAACGAATAATGATTAGTTATTTCTATAAAAGCATCTTTCAAACGAGTTGAATTAAGGTGAGCAAGAAGTGTTAATTTTTGGTTTGAAATGTGTGCTGTTCCAAGCTTATGATAAATAATCTCACTTCTATAATATTGAGAGGTTCATTTAAATAAGATTCACTAAGGATGTTAACTGGAAAGAGAAATAAAAAAAATTGTTTATTACTAATTGATATGTTTAATGTGGAATTTGCTTCATCACATGCAATTGCTGATAAGATTTCTTCAACTGAAATTGATTCAGATTTTAAACAACAACAATATTTTTTATTTAAATAATTATATTTGTAACATTAATGCAATGATAATAATAAAAAAGTATAATAACAAAAACTTCATACCATTTATAATTAAAAAAAGTCATTAATGGTTTATTGATACAAGTAACACTAATTTCCTTAGTATCGTTTAATGTTCTTCTAAAGGAAGAAATTTTTTTTCGATTGGGATAATAAAAAATGTTTATATTTGGTAATAACGTAGGAATATGTTGAAGTAGTGTAATTTGTAATTGGAACTGGTATCAAGTGATAAAAATCAAAAACAATTTTAGATAATAATGGTACTCGTATTATGAATATAGTTATTTCATTTGTGAGAAAAATATCAACTTTTAATAATTTATTAATTAAAGAGAGGTTGTCTTTATTTAAAGAACTCAATGATTTATATTCTCCTTCATATTTTTCTAGTTCTTCCACCAATATAATGAAATGTAATGAAAACCCTAGGAAAAATTTTTATACCCTGATAAAAAACCAAAAAGTACCCCAAAAACCGCTTTTTTAAATTTTCAAGGTTAGATTTCTCAAAAATCTAGAGTGATGGAACAATTCTGATTACGGATTCGCGTTCGGCATTAAAAAACCCATAAAAATGACACTATGCGATCCCAGAAATAGAAATGCTGTTGCACTGTGTTATATAGATAGAGCAAACATATATCCTAATTTGTAAGGTGCAATTCTAAAAAGAAGACATTTATCTATATTTTTAATTTATGTACAATAAATTGATTTCCACTCAAAAATATCTTGAAAAAATAAAAGAAAATCACATTTATTTTTTTGTTTTAGATGATTCTCTTGCGAGTTAGAGTGTACACCTCAAATTTTTCGAGGCGCCTGGAGAAAATCTCAATATCTAGCAAAAATAAATTAACTTTCTGCGTATTGCCAAAAGAAAATTCTAAAAGACATGCGTTTTTTACCGAATTAACTATACCCCACCTCAAAATGACCTTACATTTTAGAATTTGAGCAAGAACTTTCAAAAACTAAATATTCATATATTTATTTAGTGGAAAAAGTAATTAAAAAACAAGGTAGAAAAAATTATTTGTAAAATGACTAGGCTTTGATAATACCAAGAAAAATAGAGACAGAAGGGCTAACTCGGCTGTTTTCTCACTCACAGCAGTGAGTCAGTATTAGTGGGGTTCTGAAGGCGTAATTAGATTGCGCCAAATATCTTGTTTTCAGTTCTGCACATCTCAACACTCAATACGTGACACGCGTGTGTGAGTGGAAGTGCAGAATCAAAACACGATATTTGGCGCAATCTAACCACGCCTTCATAATCCCCCTATATTTGTCCTACCCCCACTACTGCAGTTAGTCCTCCTGTCTCTAGTCTTCTTGGATAATACTTATAATAACTGGATAAGCGATTCTGATTTGTAATGTACTTGATTTCTGAAAAATTAAATAAAGGTTTCACAAATAATAACACGAATTATCTATTACATCATTTTAATTTTATAACATTGACATATTATAAGATTTTTATATTAATACAATAGTTTTTACATTTCAAGTACTGTTTTCTTAATTTTTTGAAATCGATCATTACTTATAAACTTAATGAAAATTATATAATTCTAATTAAGATGTTTAGAATTTTTAGGTATAAATTCGTTAGAGAATTTTTTAAATAGACTGACTTTATCCCAGTGAAGAAAATGTTTATATGTGTCAGCCCCGTCCGACTCTCTCAATTTTCTATGGGACGTCTCGGCAAATATATGACCACTACTTGAGTAGTATTAACTTCTACCACCAGACTGCGCCGCTGCGCTTCGGCCTGTCCTTTTCGTTGATATTAATAATAAACATACAAGAAAATTGTTTAAATAAAAAGATTTTGATACAAAAAATGGCAATTTTACACTATAAATTTAATAATACAATAATTAAATAATATAATAAGAATTTAACAGACTTTAAAATAAAATTAATGACATTTCGAAAAGATAAACAAAAGTAATAAAACGCATATTAGTTATAGCTGTACTAATTAATTTATAATTATTATAAATTAATTAAACAAATACTAGTAATTCTTTTTCAAAAATACTTTTATAATAGTAAACTAAAACACTATTTGAAATTAAATTTACCTAAAAATAAAGCATAAATGTTGTAAAAGGTTCAGACTCAATATTTTCAAATTTTAACTGTAAGCCTAGAAAATATCACACTATACTGTATTTGATTGACAATATTTTGAAAAAAAATTTTTTTGAATAACTGTAATAAAATTGATAAAAGTAACTGAAAAATAAAAGTAAATTTCTCTTTATTAAAAATTTTTAGAATCATGTAATAATCCCTGTCAGTGCAGTGTGATATGTATATCTTATATCTTTCTGTGACAGGCTGCTTATTACTTATAATTATTAATTCAAATATTTTGTAAATACACGGTAAATGATTTTTTCAACAATTTGCACAAAGATTCACTGTCTATTTAGTATTTTACTCATTTTATTTCGCATATAACCTAAAATTAATACACATATGTGAACTATATGGGACAATGACACTTATCACACTTATATTATGAGATATAATTTAATTGTTTGTAAAAACACTTGAATAAAAATGAATCCAAATAAATCTACTAAAAAATAATAAACCAAAACTAAAATAAATACAAACGCACTTGTATAGTCTATATAAAAGATATAATAACAACAAAACAAATAATGACAGGTCTTGTGCATTTTTTAAAGTTTATAAATTTCACACTTTATTCTTCACTCCAGTAAAATAATTAACTTTTTATAAATGTCTTTTTGTACCTTTAACACTAATATTGGCCATTAAAAATATCAAACAATTTTAAAAAATAAATAAATTAATAATTTTTGTATACAATACTGTGATAAACTAAGGCCGATGCGCAGCAACGCCAACTGGCGATAAATGCTATCACTACTCAAGTGGTGGTCATATATTTTCCAAACAAATTGTTAGAGACGGATGGGGCTGACATGTGTACATAAATTCTTCCGACAATTGTATATGGTGACATAAACAACCCTATCTTTATTTGTAAGATGCAATTCTGAAAAGAAGTCTTTCATCTATATGTTTAATTTCTGTACAACAAATTGATTTCCACTCAAAAATATGTTGAAAAAATGCAAGAAAATCATTGGAAAATTTGAAGTCCTTATACTTGATTAAATCAATGCGATTATCTTTTCCTGTAATTGCTTTCAATATCCTCCAGTGTAACTGCATTTTTTCTCTATGTAAAATTCTGAATCGTATGTTCGCACATACGTCATTTCAATCAAGAGAATTGAATATAACTACAACTTCATTACTTGAAGTCGACCAATGTTATGTCCCGGAAACGAACCTAAATATTACATATCCGTATATCCAACTAATGCAGATCAGTGAGTATTCGGAAACTATGGCAAGGCAATGTAAGGTCAAAATTCGAAGGACGATATATCATTGCAGAATGCACTCTCATGTTTTAATAGTACATAACAGCATGAATGAATACATAACAGAAACAAGCAAATCTGAGTGTGAGATTGCACATAAATCGGGAATTCTAAAATTATCAAACAATCACGTAATTAATGGGCTTAAAATTAACCAAACTGTAATACATCCAACAACGATCGCTGGAAGTATTGAATATGATGGGACATGTCAAGGTGTAGCTTATTCGGACCCCTTTCTATCTTTGAAAAGCGTAGTAGTTCAAGGAACTGTTAAATTAACTCTCATAGAACATTTAGGTACAGTAAAATTAGATTCTAATATCATTATTTTAAAATCTGGAACTACTTGTCAACTACCTGAAGAAAAATGTATAGATCAAGAAGGAGGATATACGTATTGCAAACTCACGTTTGTAAATTCGACAAATATAGTATATTGTACGAAGGTAGAGCTAATAAAATGGTGGATCTTGACTTGTCCAATCCTCACACCATATATTTAGTTAGTAAGGGAGAAATTACATTTGCCCTTAATTCTAAATCCAGCGAACTTGTTTGTGGATATAAAATTACGAACACTGAACACCCCAAATTGTTTATTTTCAAAACCCAACCAGACGAAAGTTTTGCTAAAAATACAAAGATTTCAATTTCAAATTTAGACATATTCGCGTACGTCAATTCAAAATTTATTTATGTTGAAAAATCATATAAGGAAATTGTTACATCCTGTATATTTTTAACCTTTATTTTTTTCTCACACATAAAAACACATGTACAAATTAACCAAAAAGGACTTCACCATGTAACATTAAACAGACTAGACAAATTTCTAGGTAATCTCCAGGGAGTAAAGGCCAACGCACAACTGCTTCGCGAACGTCGTTCGCGAATGTAAAGCATGCGTTAGAAAAAGACACAAATATATATCTGTCCTTTTCTAACCCATGCATTGCGTTCGCGAACGACATTCGCGAAGTAGTTGTGCTTAGGCCTTAAGACTAAGGAGACTGAACTGACTGTGTGAAGTCTCTCAAAAATGAAACCTTTTTCTGTAGGAGAACTAAACTCGCAGAATGACAAAACTTATGCTCCGCGCGCATGCGCAGTACATGCGCATATTGCCCTCTCTTTTTATTTCGTAAAAGATAAGCAAGTGAAAAAACAAAATCATATCAATAGGTTATAGTTGTGTTTTGACACATGTTTCTTAAAATAAAATTACAAAACTATAGTTTGTTGCATCCCAGGATGCAAAACATCATATTTCAATGATCGACAAACGAATAAATTAACATATTGATAACTCTTATGTGACATTTAAAGTTGTTTATTTATAAAGTATATAATTGAAGTAAATTACAAATTCGTAAATATTATTTATTTACGAATTTATTAATTGTTTCCACAAAGAATAAAACACTTTGTGGTTATATATACCAAAAAAATTTATTCTGAACATTTATAAATATTTCATTATATTATTAATATATTACTTATCACTGAAAAATAAACACTCTTTAGTATATATTTTTGCATGCACATATATGACGGGTTCCACGTCAAGTGACCCAGGTCAAAAATTTACATGGAATATTTGAAAAATTTGTAGTTTCTTTAAAACAAAACGAAAATACGTTTTCTATTTTGGGTTTTGCTGCTGTTTTTCAACACTTTCTAATAGTGTGAACAAATGTAGAGAAAAAAAATTGTTTGACCTTGAAAAATGAAATTAAAAAATAAAATTTCATTTTTTTATCAAATGGGCAGTTTGTAATTTTTTAAAAAAAATTTTATCATAAAGGTGAGGTTTTTTCCTAAAAAAATGTATAGGTCAAAACGTGGGACAAGAACTTTTAACTAGTCAAATTAAGCATTTACTTCTGCCGTGCACCGTCCCACAGTGGAATTTTTTTTACAATTTACTATTAAAAAATGTCTATAGCTTACAATTTTTAACCGATTTGAGTGTTCTTTGTCTTAAGTTAAAGGGGAATAAATTCTTAAGACATCCTTCGAGGCAGATTTTGGAGATTTTAATTATTTATAATTTTTTTTAAATCAAAGTTAACAAATTAATACAATTTTTTAAAAAAAGGAGGTTTATTTTCTTATTCCGTTGATGCACATGATCTAAATCAATTTATATTCATCCAATATGACCACCAGATAATTAATAAAGCATAAAATAATTTATTTTAATTGTTATAAACAATATATAGCCCAACAACGAGCAGGGGCGGTGGATTGCAGAAGTAAATGTTTATTTTGACCAGTTAAAAGTTCTTGTCCCACGTTTTGACCTATACATTTTTTTTAGAAAAAAACCTCACCTTTATGATAAAAATTTTTTTTAAAAAATAAAAACTGTCCATTTTGATGAAAAAATGAAATTTTATTTTTTAATTTAATTTTTCAAGGTCAAACATTTTTTTTCTGTACATTTGTTAACACCATTAGAGAGTGTTGAAAAACAGCAGAAAAACCCAAAATAGAAAACGTATTTTCGTTTTGTTTTAAATTGAAAATCACCATATGGGAAACCACATGGGATCCTATGTCAAAAACCATGTAAAACCCTACTTCCATGAAGGAAACCACGTGGTTTACCATGTGGTTTCCCATGTCAAACCATATGGGAAATTGAGCCAGGATTTTAGTTAGGAATAGACATGGGAAATTTGAACAGTTCATCTATGCATAAAACCATATCAAATCCCACATGTTTTTCCCAGTCAAATCCTAAACCGAATCCCATGTGAAAAACAGTATCATTTATTTATAATTATTTTCCCAAGTCAATCCTCAAGTGAAAAACAGTATCATTTATTTATAATTATTTTTCCATGTCAAATCCTAAACCAAATCCCATGTGAAAAACATTATCCGCCTTATTGAATATCCCTACATGGGAATCCACTTGGAATTTTACAAGGGATTTCACATAGGATTTTATATGGGAATTGATATAGGATTTCATGCAAGATTTCACCTAGGATTTAATATGAGATATCACATAGTATTTTATTAAAGATCCAATGAAGAAATTTTCAAAGGATTAAAAATTATTTAATAAAAAATTAAATAATAAATAATATTAGTATTAGTACACGTCCTCTCTGCTACAGGTTTTCAGCTTTTATATACTTCCAGAATCGTCTCAACAGCGAGAGAAGTCACTTTCGCCACCTAGCGGTGAAGTATAGGAGCGACAGTAATCTTTAACATTACTAAGGAAACCATGTGGAATACCACGTAGGATTCCATGTGGTTTCCTACGTGGGGATTGACATGGTATTTTACTTAGGAATTTAAGTAGAAATAAATTCCCAAATGAATTCCTAAGTAAAATCCCATGTAAATCCCCACGTAGGAAACCACATGGAATCCTACGTGGTATTCCACATGGTTTTCTTAGTAATGTTAAAGATTACTGTCGCTCCTATACTTTCACCGCTAGGTGGCGAAAGTGACTTCTCTCGCTGTTGAGACGATTCTGGAAGTATATAAAAGCTGAGAACCTGTAGCAGAGAGGACGTGTTTCAAATGATCGTTTTTTTATTTTTTTGATGACTTGTAACACTAATACGATTTATTATTTAATTTTTTATTAAATAATTTTTAATCCTTTGAAAATTTCTTCATTGGATCTTTAATAAAATACTATGTCATATCTCATATTAAATCCTAGGTGAAATCTTGCATGAAATCCTATGTCAATTCCCATATAAAATCCTATGTGAAATCCCTTGTAAAATTCCAAGTGGATTCCCATGTAGGGATATTCAATAAGGCGGATAATGTTTTTCACATGGGATTTGGTTTAGGATTTGACATGGAAAAATAACTATAAATAAATGATACTGTTTTTCACTTGAGGATTGACTTGGGAAAATAATTATAAATAAATGATACTGTTTTTCACATGGGATTCGGTTTAGGATTTGACTGGGAAAAACATGTGGGATTTGATATGGTTTTATTCATAGATGAACTGTTCAAATTCCCCATGTCTATTCCTAACTAAAATCCTGTCTCAATTTCCCATATGGTTTGACATGGGAAACCACATGGTAAACCACGTGGTTTCCTTCATGGAAGTAGGGTTTTACATGGTTTTGACATAGGATCCCATGTGGTTTCCCATATGGTGATTTTCAATAAAGTAAGAATTCTTACTCCCTGGTAATCTCTTTCTAAAAAACTTGTTCTCTCACAACTTTATTGCTCACAGATGATACCATAAAAAGGGCAGTTTCATATTTCCTTTTTCTTAACGGTCAACTCTAACCTAACTAAAAAGGAAATGCTTTCTCGAACAAAAATCAAAAGTGTTTCCAAATGTTAAAGGAAACCATAAATTGAAATATAACCTCTGACCGGATGACTAAAAAACAGCCTTTTTGAGAACACCGCTCACACCTCTCCTTAGCCAATTCAAGTTTCATTAAAGTGGTGACTTAAAATTATGGATGGATATTGTTAAGGACATCGAAAGTAATCAAATGCAAGTTTGCGAAAAATTCCAGCTGCTCCCTTTTTTAAAATATCGACGAAAACGTTTATTTTTATTAAAAAAATACCAAATATGCTAATAATGTACATATATTTATATATTTTTTTAATATATTTTAAAAAATATTTCTAAATTTATAAAATTTTGATTGTAACATATTTTTACAAAAAGAAATTTAAAAAAACTGTCTGATAAATTAAAATAAAATGATACAAAAAAAAGAATTTGAGATGAGTTAAAAAATGAGCTTCATTCATTTGTTGACGAATATATATTCAGCTAACTTAATGTAATGTAAAATTATATTGATCCGTGTGTATTTCGATATTCTAATAATTGATTTATCAAGAATTTTACTAGAATAATAATATAATTAGAAAATACGAGGTAAGTAAAAAGACAGCAATCATACAAATTATTTCTTCTTTCCTAAATGTTATTTTACGCATTGTGCAAAAAAATATTTTCAAATCGTCATAGATTTTTCTGTCACGTGAGGTTAGAAAAATCAATGTTGCAAGTATAGTTTTTATCTCTTTTAATTAGATAATTATATTTTTTAGATTTTTATGTCATCCCTTGTGGTTATATCTACTCCAAAATGCCGACGAATTTCTGCGATCATGAAAATAATAGGTTAAAAGTTTGCGGTCCATGCGGAAGAAAAATAGTTTGTGGTTCTAAAAAATTGAGTTTTTTCAAGATTAGTAAAGAGAATGAAATTCTAATTCAGAAACATGTTGATAATTCGTTTAAGTTGGATAACTCGAAATATCCTTTATCTTGGTGTAATACCTGTCGCAATACCGTCAAAGAATTCGAGAAAAAAATAACCAAGAGGCCCGGAATAAAAATGCCTAACTATAATGATATTCAACTGCAGAAAGAAACGAGGAATGAAAAAGGACCTTGCAATTGTAATTGTAAGTAATTGCAATTGCTATATTTGTTTAACAGCAAGATCTACCACTCATTCAAAAGTTATAACAGGTAATGGTTGTGAACGAAAATTCGAAATCGAGATAAATGCGGAAAATGGTCTTTATGCAGCTTCAACCTTAGAAAAAAGTTGTAATTCTACAAACGTTGCTGAAACACCTGCGAAAAAGGATATTAAAATTTGTAAAATTTGTTGCGGAGAGCTCGGTAAAGGAATGCGTCATGAGTGTAATAGTAAACGTATTTTGGTGGATAATTTACGAAATATAGTAATGAAGTTTCCTGAAAACGTCCAAGATAAAGTTGTAGTATCCATTTTAAAAGAAAAAGGTAAAAATAATAAATCCTCGCAGTCATTAGAACCAGAAAAATTGAAACTGCAGAATTACGGCCGACATGACACAACAATTGTTCTGAATCCTAAAGAAAGTAAAAAAACGATTTTTAAAACTGAGAAATTGGATAATTTACAAAACAATTTGGGATTACCTTCAAATAAAATGAGAATTTTTGAGAATTTCATTCGTTGCAACGCTGGAAAAAACGCAATTCCGAAGAATTATAGAAATCACGCGATTGAAAAAGGCAAGATTTTAAAAGATATATATAAAGTAAGTAGTCACGATTTTGATGTTGAAGGGGACAATGCGAAAAAAATAGGCCTATCGTGTATGCTGATTGCGAAGAATTACTAGAAGCTGTCGTAGAGCATCGTAATCTAGTAGGAAATTATTGCATAAAAGTTATGGCTGATTCGGGACAGGGTTTCTTCAAAATTTCAATGTCGGTATTTACTAGAGATGAAGATAAAGTTGATTCTGATTGTGATCCTACGCCGGCCAAAAGATCAAAATATTTCGAAGGAGGTCGAAGTGGTAGAGGCGCTGCGTTGACTAGTGTAAACAAAATCATTATGATTTGTATAGTGCCAAAAATTAAAGAAAGTTATGATAACCTCTTTTACTTATGTAAATTAATAAATTTGAACAATGTTCCATTCAAATTCGCATGTGATCTTAAACTGCTATTAACCATAAACGGACAACAAACCGCCAGTGCAATGTATCCATGTCCATTTTGTTTTATTTCATTGCGAGATTTGAAGTCAGGCTGTAAAGAATTTGTTGACGCTGATGATCAGGTTTTAGTTAGCTCGTCAAAATTATCATCAGACAAAAAAAATGTAGTCGACAAGTTGAAAACTTACGGCTATCTTAAACAAGACCACGGGAATTACGTAATCAACGGCGAAAAAAAGAAAAACGCGATGAACTTTCATAGTACAATAAACAAACCTATTTTTGAAGAAGATGATGATATCAAAGTAATTGAGAAGTGCGTAGTTCCAGAACTGCACTTATTACAAGGTTTTGTTAACCATCTCTTCTGGAAAGGATTAGTTCCTCTACTAGGACGTGAAACTGCTCTTATATGGCCTAAAAAACTAAAAGTAGTGCCAAAAAATTATCAGGGTGAAATATTCGAAGGCAACGCTTGCAGAAAATTATTGAAACATGCTGACCAACTGTATGACGAAGAAATTTTTCAAGGTGCTAAAAAACTGCGAATCGAGTCTTTTGTGGTATCCTTCAAGAAAATGAACGAAATTGTTCATAACTGCTTTTCAACTACTAGAAAAAATGAGGCTGACCTTGCAAAAAATATTGAAGATTTGAAGAAATTTTTTGATGCCACTGACGTATCTGAATCGCTTAAAATTCATATAATTCTAAACCATGTTTTGCAATGTTTATTATTTCTGAATGATGACGATGGCCTTGGCCTGTGGTCCGAACAGCCCGGTGAATCAATTCACAAGGAATTTTTATTGTATTGGAATCGTTACAAACTAAATTCGATGGAAGACCCGTGTTATGTTATTCAACTACAAAAGGCCGTAGTTGAATTTTCTTCTCGACACCTCTAGTTAAAATAAGTTATTAACATATGTCTACATATGTATATATATGTTATTAGACATAAGTATACGAAATGTAAATATTGTTGTTAATCCATTGCTGTTAATATAAAATTGTTATAATTTGATGAAAAATTAGTGTTTTTAATTTAAAAAATTGGTCAAGGAAATGACAAGTTCCATACACCAATATTATTATTTAAATGTTCAAAATTAAATTCTTTGCTTTTTCACTGAAACGTATTTAAAATTTAATTTGTACAAATTCCTTGACAAGGCTATGCCCATCACCTCCAATCACATTCCTTTTATTTTTCTAGTAATCTACGTGTAAAAATACTTGTCGGTAACATATTTCAGCTCTCTAGGTTAAATAGTTAAGTCGTTTGGAGGGGGGGCACAAAATTGTCTACGGACGCAAGAGTCTCACCAATAGGATTTCGTCGGTACATCTACTGTATACGGAACCCTAAAAAGAGTCTCACAAATATGGTTCTGTCGAACACCGTGGGTGTATGGAACCCTAATAACGTTTCTTTCAATATTTTGAAAAGGGGGGCAGCTGGGATTTTCTGCAAACTTGCAATTGACTACTTTCGATGTCCTTAACAATATCCATCTATAATTTTAAGTCACCACTTTAATGAAACTTGAATTGGCTGAGGAGAGGTGTGCGCTGAGAGCAATAAAGAAATCAGACACTACACATGAACACAAAGTACTATTACGTCCCAAAAATAAATGAGATATAACAATACTTGGTTATTTAAAATTAATCAAATATTAAATTTAATTAACTTTAAATTATTGATTGCTTTTAAGCCTAGATTTTTACATCTAATAGCCTAGGAATACTTTCAATCGTTCTTTCTTAATTAAGTTTAATACTTGATCTCGGAATCATAGGTATCACTTTTTAGGAATCAAATCAAATTGTAAAGAGAATTTGTACAGACGAAAGTACAAATTGGGGTTTATGAAAGAGTTTAGAAGAAAAAATAAAGACAGCAAATTAATTTTTACTCACTTTTTATAAAATTTGAAGAAAAGGCGAAATAGAAACTGGAACAGAGATGAACTCGAGAAGACGTCAAACCTTTGGATTTAAAAACTTGTGAATTTGAAATAAAACTTGTAAAATATATTTGAAATAGTTTTAAAAACTTTTTAATTTGAGAATTTTTTTAAAAGTATTTGTTAAAATAGTTTTTGAATGATGAGTAAAGATTTCAAAAGTAGTTGGATGAGTAACTGACCTTCCTTAAGGAACACGCATATTTATGTCAGTGTTCCTACTACCGATTTTCTCAAGGGAGGAAAATTTGGGGATGGAAAAGTGATAGAAAGGGAAAAAGGGGTTGGCAGTTTTTAGATTGGTTAATGAAAAGAAAATGGAGAGAAAATGCATTGAAAAAATGGGCCTAATTGGTTAACCCCTTGGCAGTCGATGACGTGTATACACGTCATGGTGCAGGTGGGCTCAAACTGTCGATGACGTGTATAGACGCAAGCAGATTTTTGGCTACAAAAACACACAGATTTGTCCACAAATTAATACTCGGGGGTTTTCTGGATCGCTGATTACGAATCCGATATCAGATTTTGAAAATTCAAAATGGCGGAACCAATATGGCGGACGACATTTTCAAAAATTCATCGGATTCACTTGAAACTGGCTACTCAGGGGTTTTCGGGGTCGCTGATTACGAATCCGATATCAGATTTTGAAAATTCAAAATGGCGGATCCAATATGGCGGACATTTTCAAAAATTCATCGGATTCACTTGAAACTTGTTACTCAGGGGTTTTCGGGGTCGCTGATTACAAATTCGATTTCAGATTTAAAAAATTTAAAATGGCGGATCCAATATAGCAGACGACAATTTCAAAAACTCATCCGATTCATTTACAACTCGTTTCTTGGCGGTTTTCGGGGTCGCTGATTACGAATCTAGCATCATATTTTTTTAAATACAATGTAGCGGTTCGAATATGGCTGGCGCAATTTAAAAAAATTTATCAGATTTACTAAAAAGTTATTACTTGGGATTTATTGATGTCGTATATCAAAAATGTAATATCGGTTTTGAAAATGGCGGATCCAATATAAGAACAAACAAAAAAATATAAAAAAACAAAATAAATGAAGGAGTGTAAAATCCGACCGCATACCTCCACGTGGTAAACTCTGGGGTCGTAAGTAATGTAGTATACTTAACAGCTGACTGCGGGGGAAAGTTTTGTATTTATTATCGTTTCAAAAGTTTTTCGTAATCAGCGAAAACCCTTTAGTAATGAGTTTCAAATGCATCCGATGAATTTTAGAAAATTTGATTCGACATATTGGATCCGCTATTTTGAATTTTTAAAATCTGAAATCGGTTTCGTAATCAGCGACCCTGAAAACCCCCGAGTAAATGTTTCAAATAAATCCGATGAATTCTAGAAAATGTTGTCCGCCATATTGGATCCGCCATTTTGAATTTTCAAAATCTTATATCGGATTCGTAATCAGCGACCCCGAAAACCCCTGAGTAACAAGTTTTAAGTGAATTCAGTCGATTTTTAATTTTCATGTCCGCCATATTGGATCCGCCAGTTTAAATTATCAAAATCTGATATCGGATTCGTAATCAGCGACTTCAAATACAATAGTATGCTCGTTTGCGCAAATTTTAGTTTTCTAAAAAGTTGTCGACATTTTGAGCCCACTTATGAGATTTTGGTCTTGACTGCGAAGGGGTTAATTATGGGTCCGTCCCTTATTTATGGGTTTAACGCGTAGGAGGATCCTTGAAAAAGAAGCTGAGTCTTCACCTTCCTCAATTTCATCTCCCTTTCCATTTCCAATTTCTAGAATTTACAGAAATAGCTATTTTCCCTGAATTTAACATAATTATTTTATACAATAAAAGTTGGAAATTTTGTTTAAACATTGTTTAAAAAAATGACGATTATTTATGTTAATAACAATAGAATAGTTAATTAGTGAATTTCACAATTAATTCGATGTAAATTATATTATTCAATAATTATTTAGTCAATTTGTTGATTGACAAGATATTTTAAAGTTAATTGTTAATAATTTGTTTAAAAGTTATAATTGTTATAGTTAATAACAATAAAATTGATAATTTCAATAATTAATTAATATATAGACAATTATTGTATTATTTACTAAATAATATAATAATTTTAGTAATTTTGTTAATTAACTCATTGTTTAAATATTTCTTGTTTATAAAATGTTTAAAATTATTATTACTAATATTATTATCAATAAAATTAATGGTTTTGATTGATTTATAACTAATTCAGTGAATATTCGGATTATTAGTTTTATTATTTAATAGTTATTTAATAATTTATTTAATTTGTTAATTAACATTTATTTAATTTTTAGGTTATGAACAATTATTTTGAAATACTCTATTAATTAATAAAACCAATAAGTAAATTTATTATTTCGTTATTACTGAGAAAATGTTAATTATTTATTGCTTAATAACACAGTGCAACACATAAAATGTGCACTAAGTTTTGACTTCAGTTTCTGAAAGTACTAACCAAAACTAGCAAAAACCTATTTCAGTTTTGCTAGATTAGCTCGGATTTGAATTTTTTTTTTTAATTTTCACATTTTTCAGTTTTCTGATACGGGCGGGTGGGAACACTGGCTATTAAAAGTTTATTAAAAAAATTCGCAATGGTCACAATTTGAAAAGCAATAATCCCTCTTTAATTACAGAGAAAGAAAAAAAAATTTGGTCAAAAATTGTTCGAGTTATGAATTTTTTTTTGAATTTTCAAATTTTTCGTTTTTTTGAGATTGGCAGTTGGGAACGCTGGCTATTAAAAGTTAATAAAAAAATCCGTAGTGGTCACTATTTGAAGACCAATAATTCCTCTTTAATTTCTGACATTGAAAGAAAAATTTGGTCAAAAATTGTTCGAGTTATGAATTTTTTTTTTGAATTTTCAAATTTTTTGATTTTTTGAGATTGTCGGTTGGGAACGCTGGCTATTAAAAGTTTATAAAAAAAATTCGCAGTGGTCACAATTTGAAAAGCAATAACCTCTATTTAATTTCTGACAACGAAAAAAAAATTTGGTCAAAAATTGTTAAAGTTATGAATTTTTTTTTGAATTTTCATATTTTTTGGTTTTTTGAGATTGGCGGTCGGGAACGCTGGCTATTAAATGTTTATAAAAAAATTCGCAGTGGTCACAATTTAAAAAGCAATAATCCCTCTTTTATTTCTGACAACGAAAAAGAAATTTGGTCGAAATTGTTCAAAACTAGGAGAACAAAATATAGAAAACAAATTGATTTGAAAAAACTGCACGCACCTAGTGCCTCAAAGTGGACAAAATTTCTATAATTATCATCTTCTAGTAGTTTTCTTCACTATTTTTAGTTTATATTATAGGTCAACAAATTGATAACAAATATAAGAAAAGTTATTAATCATAGAAAATTTAAATGTTGGAATTGTTGGAGAAATGTTAGGAAATTTTCGATTAGTTCAAGTATTTGATTGATTTGGTACTGCAATAGAGATTTTTTTTAAACATCTACTTTTTAAAAGTTTATTTCGCTTCTAAGAAAAAAGGTTTTATTATTTTAAACATATTTAAAATAATACATTTAAAAATTCGCAATTTTAATTTATTGATTTTAAAATTTTATTTAATTTAATTTTTGGCAAATAAATATCATTAAATACCTACTTATTAATTTGAAAAATTTTACCAGATGTAACATCTTACGCCTCTGAAGTTGATGGTCTGCATTTCTTCATCAGTGGCTCATATTCAAGGTCTGAATCTCCATATTGATCTAAGCTAGAGATAACATTTAAGGGCATATCTTCTGCAGTATTTCCTTCATACTTGGTGTCATCCTCATCTTCCAGACCTTCTCGTTCGTATTGGGATTTTTTGTGACTCCACCAACACACTTCTGCAAGCAATGCATCCAGCTTTTTTCCTTTATATCTTTTTTCCATTGGCATGGTGACCTGATGGAATCGCTCCCCTTGTTCATCTGATTCGGTGGGCAATTGTTGTAAAAACTCATCAAGGTGATGATGCAAAAAATGCAATTTTAAGGTCATAGATGCCTTGATTTCATGAAAGCAATGTAGCATTGTTTTCACCAGTTCTTGTGCCTGTTCTCGCGGTACGCGATTTTTGCATAAAACCCCCTCTATTACAGCTTTGAGCGCGTCCCAGGCTTTCCTGTAATTGTCTTTTAGCACTTCTGTAAACGCTTCATTTTTCATTAGTTTTCTTATGTCCGGACCATTAAGCACACCTATAGAAAGTAAAAGAAAATATTTGAGGAAAACTTATACTAATGCAAATAGAGTGATGTGAATAAAAATTTAAATATTTAAGTGACAATCTTACCGTTTTTAATTTTTTCGTTACTGAGTTTTGGAAAAATATTTTTCAAACAGTCAAAGACTTCATCATTATGTTTGACGGCAACTTCGATGAATTTCTTAGTAATTCCCAATTTTACATGAAGCGGTGGGATCAATATATTAGCAATATTTTTTATCAAAGGTTTATTTACCAATCTTAACTGTTTTTCGTTCTCGGGTGTTCTTTTTACCCAATGTTTACACTGATACTGAACAACTTTGCTTCGCGAATCCCAATTACAAAGAAAGCAAAAGTATTTTGGAAAACCACCCTTAGAAATAACACCTTGTAATATGTTTACAACTTTTAGGTCACAACAAATCTTCCAATTATGTTTATCATATTTTATTTTCTGTAATATATTGTTCAAAGTTTTATACGTTTCCTTCATATTCGTGCCCAATGCTAGTGGAATAGACGGTTTTTATTTTTTTCTTTTGTGCAACAATACAACCTTCAAACTTGAAACTGAACCATCAATGAATAATCGAAAGTCACTAGCAGTATACTTCATTCCTAATTTATTCACTAAACCTTCGATGTTATTGCAGTAAGTGAACGTATTTTCATCGTCAACGGTAAAAAAGTTCTGAAATTCAGCTTGGCGTTTTCTATATGTCGTGGCGTTAACATCTGGCTGTGTTAGTTTTCTACGTTTCAAAAAAGAGGTAAGCATTTTGGAATCCCGTTGCGATAATCCAAACTTAGCCACAATATAATCCATTTCGTTTTGTATTAGCGGTTTTGGTTGATCATCTTCTTCATCGGGAATCCAATCGGGATCGTTGACATCGGATGCAATGGTAAAACCATTTGTGGCTGTCCATGTAGACAAAGTATCCAGGCTCGGAGGATTAGGTGGTTCAATATCAGCAGAAAGTGGCACTGGAAGAGAGGCAGTAAAAGCAGCAACATATCTTTTGTTCTTTAACTTTTTCTTATTACTTCCAAGAACAAAATTAATACACGCATAACACCTGGATTCATCATGTCCGTTTTGATCATTTACCCAGATTACAGGCTTAATATATTGTAACCTTGCTCTACGACGATGTAACCAGTGCAAAAGATTACTGTAGCAAACACTGCACACCGTATTTGGCGTAAAATCTTCATTACTCGAATCGATTTCATCGAAATATTGCGTATATGCAAACTTAAATTCCAGTGTAAACAAATCTTTTCGAACTTTTCCTTCACTTTTGGGCACTATGTGACCACAAACGTAACAGAATTCATTTATTTTTGGGCACTTAGTATTTTCCATTTTAACGACACAACAATTCTTAATACTACTAAAATATTATTTTATTTTGATCACAGTATTTGTTAGAAAGAATATGTATAAAGAAATATTTAAAATTCATTTATTTATGATTTAGGCGAACATCAGCGTTTACAAGCCGAAATAGCTACTATATTAGCAGCATCTATTGCAGCTTAAAGACTCCAATCATCATTTTCTAAATTCTGCTAAATTTTTATATAACATATATACATTTCTATATAATCCTTAATGTAACTTAAAATACTCCACCAAAAAGACAAGAATTCAAAAAAAATCTCTATTGCAGTACCAAATCAATCAAATACTTGAACTAATCGAAAATTTCCTAACATTTCTCCAACAATTCCAACATTTAAATTTTCTATGATTAATAACTTTTCTTATTTGTTATCAATTTGTTGACCTATAATATAAACTAAAAATAGTGAAGAAAACTAGGAGAAGATGATAATTATAGAAATTTTGTCCACTTTGAGGCACTAGGTGCGTGCAGTTTTTTCAAATCAATTTGTTTTCTATATTTTGTTCTCCTAGTTTTGAACAATTTTCGACCAAATTTTTTTTTCGTTGTCAGAAATAAAAGAGGGATTATTGCTTTTTAAATTGTGACCACTGCGAATTTTTTTTATAAACTTTCAATAGCCAGCGTTCCCGACCGCCAATCTCAAAAAACCAAAAAATATGAAAATTCAAAAAAAAAATTCATAACTTTAACAATTTTTGACCAAATTTTTTTTTCGTTGTCAGAAATTAAAGAGGGATTATTGCTTTTCAAATTGTGACCATTGCGAATTTTTTTAATAAACTTTTAATAGCCAGTGTTCCCACCCGCCCGTATCAGAAAACTGAAAAATGTGAAAATTCAAAAAAAAAATTCAAATGTCGATTAAATTCAAATCCGAGCTAATCTAGCAAAACTGAAATAGGTTTTTGCTAGTTTTGGTAAGTACTTTCAGAAACTGAAGTCAAAACTTAGTGCACATTCGATGACCTGAAAAATGTTGCACTGTGTAATTATTGTTAATTAACATTTGTTAATTAATAGTTGATTTCTAGTTTCAATTTATTATTATTTAATAATTTGGTTAAAATATTTTAATTAGTCAGTTAATAATAATAAATATGTAGTAATTATTTGTACACAATAATTTTTAAACAATTAATAATTTTTAACGTTGTTAATAATTAATTTTGAATACTAAAAATTAAATATACATAATATAGAAATTATATATTGCAAATTAGAACTTTTACTATAGGTATATGTATAGATATACAATATACAGTGATGCTATTCAAACGGGGCCATAAGTGTTTTTCGGCATTCAGGACCCGTTTCTTTGTAGTAATCTTATTTAGGGTACTTATCGTTTTTAAACTGAAGTGTTGATTTTTGGGATTGGATAAATTTTATGATGTTATAAAATTTATGATTACTTATATTTGACAAGATTGGAAAAACGGCAATATTGATTTTAGGGCTTGAGATTTTGAACTCGAAGAAAATTTTTATCACCCATAAATTTTATCCAGTCCCAAGAATTTTAACATCTGGGAAAATTAAATAAAAGGAAAATGAAAAGAGAAACGAAGAGAGATACAGAAAATAAATGTAGATATGAAACCAAAAAATTGGTTAGAATTCACGGGATATAACATTACTTTTAAAATTTAAAACAAATTAAATTAATAACTGAAAATATTCAAAAATTATCATGAATATTTGTTATCTTAAAAGAGAAAACATCAAGTATTTTAAAAAGGATAAGAATTATATCTTATTTTTCCCAAAAAATTCTTTTCAATCCAGTGGCGGATCCAGGGGGGTCATGGGGTCATGACCCCCCCCCAGCGAAAAATTTACATAAAAAAGGTCAGCTAATTATGGTCGTTGCTCGCCGAATCTATAAATGACCCCCCCCCTGGAGTAAATTCTGGATCCGCCACTGTTTCAATCATAAAACTTAAAAGGCATAGTAAACATTGACTAGATAATTTTTATTCTGTTAAAGCTTGATATTTTCCAAAAACTATTACAATAAATGCAGTAAATATCTAGAAGCTTATATAAATCTTAAGTAAGACATAGAATTCAATATCTTCAAAATTGTAAATAACTTTCTCTTCAGTATTTAAAGTTCTCATTGACGTATTCTACAATGCCCTTTGTACCACAGTATCGTAAATCATATGATTCAAAACTTAAGTAAAGAGCCTACGCACCGACCCTAACCAATATACATATATATACTATAGTAAATACACCTAAAATAATTTCTAACCCTAATTTCTGGTCAAAAATGAAAAACAACAAAAATAATGAATTTAACTAAATAATATAATGCCGTTATGGAAACATGGACATTTATTGGAAACAATCAATGGTTTTATGTTTTACAAAAAGAAACAATACGTACAATTATTTGTAGAAGTGGTAAAGAAAATACAACTAAATTAGTTCTTAATCAAAGTGGATTAATATTTTTAGAATCACATTGTAAAGGTTTTACTAATCTATATGAATTAGAAACTACAGATTTTAAAGAAAAATATATATTAGAATGTACATATCGAATTCATCTTAAATTGGAACCTTTTCATTTAAATAACATTAACATCATTGATATCAAAAATTTCAATAAAAGATTGAACGATACTAAGGAAATTAGTGTTACTCGTATCAATAAACCATTAATGACTTTTTTTTATTATAAATGGTATGATGTTTTTGTTATTATACTTTTTTTATTATTATTATTGCATTATGCTACAAATATAATTATTTAAATAAAAAATATTGTTGTGGTTTAAAATCTGAATCAATTTCAGTTGAAGAAATTTCATCAGCAATTGCATGTGATGAATCAAATTCCACATTAAACATATCAATTAGTAATGACCAATTTTTTTTTATTTATTTTTCCAGTTAACATCCTTAGTGAATCTTATTTAAATGAACCTCTTAATATTACAAGTGGTATTATTTACCATAATGCTTTTATGGAAATAACTAATCATTATAATGAAATTACATTTTCATGTAAAATTTTTTTAAAAGTTCCTAATGTAGAAAAAAATAGTATTTTATTTTATTTTATTTAGTAATAATTTGATTTAGGCTGAGCCTGTGCAAATGAGAGTCGCCATGCCAGTTTTACATTAATATCAAAGAAAACAACATATATTTTTATTTTCATACACCAAGTTCGTTCGTAATTACACACCCATATTCAGATTGAAAATAATTCTCTAATTTCTAATATTTTAACAAAAAACCTAAAAATCTTTTTAATATCTTCCTCTGATGTCGCTCTTAAAATTTTAACAATTTGTGTTTCTTTCGTCGTTTCTAAATTAGAATTAAATAATATTATTCTTGCTTCATTATACATTGGGCATTTTATAAAAACATGAAACAGTGTTTTCTTTTCTCGTCTATTACAAATAGTACAATTTTTAGAAGGATTTAGTTTAATCTTTTTGCCCTGAAACATTAGTCTGGCAAAAGACGTGGTAATAAGGCGGCACTGTGCCATTACTTTTAACATATAAAAAGGAACATTTCTCGACAAGTAAAATATATCATCAGACGGGTGTTCAATGTATGGATAAACTTCCAAACTACTCGTTTGTGCAATTCTTGAATCAATTTCTCTGGACCAGTTTTGCGAATATTTTCTAATAACTAACTCTTTTGATCTAATCACAAATTCCAATTCGTTAATATTACTAGGTAAACTTTCTACACCACACACGCTTAATATCCTCTTAAATTGTAAAAACCAATTTAATTTACAAGAGCTTTGCGCATTATTTGAAAGAACAATTAGTCGATTAAGACAAATTCTAGGTAACCTACTTTCCTCCATATTAATTATTTTTTCTAACCATTTGAACACCCGTCTTAACACTTTTATTGATATTGGTGGTACTCTCATTTCTCGAGCAACCGCATAACTGGGGCAGTATCTGGGCAAATTTAGGACCCTCTTATAATAAGAAGTCTGAATTTTATCTATTTCATTTAAATATTTCAAGCCCCAAATTTCAATATTGTACAAAAGAATGCTTACAGCCAGTGTCTGAAAAAGTTTCTCATTTGAATTACAATTTTCCAATTTAGACGCTATAGTTGTTCTTTGTACAGCTGCAATTGCCATGCATGCTGACGCTTTCGCTTGATTGATTATAAGCTTGAAGGGACACTGCTGAGCTAGAGAATTTCATGCCTAAATAATTAAAAGTACTAACAATCTCTAAAGGAATTCCTTCACAAAGGAAAGAAAGATAGAAAAAAATAGTATTTTAAATTGTAATAAAGATTTACAAATAATAGTACAATTAATTATTGATATTAATATAAAAAAATTATTTTGAGGCATTAATTTCCATTACTACAGAACGTAAAAGCGGCATATTATACAATCGTATTTCTTACACTACGAATTCATTATACGGTACATTTGATACGGATGATGCTGAATTTTATTCGGAAATGATTAAAAATATAGTTAATGATGAAAAAGTACAATCTCCTTTTCAATCTAAAGTACAGGTTATTTATAATTATATGAAAAAATTTAATAATACATTAAATTCTCTACAAAGTTAGAGCAAAATATTAAATTTACTGCAAAATTAATTAATAATTTTGTTTTAAACATTATTTATAATAATTCAACTCAAAGATTTGAATCTTTAGTTTATTACCAAATGAAAGAAATTATATTTTTAGAAAACATAGTTTATGCATATTACAATGAATATATTAAAGCTATTTATTAAGCACAATATAACATTTTATCTCCATTAATTATTACACTAAAAATATTGTTGGAAGAACTAGAAAAATATGAAGAAGAATATAAATCATTGAGTTCTTCAAATAATGACAACCTTTCTTCAATTAATAAATTATTAGAAGTTGATATTTTTCACACATGAAATAACTATATTCATAATACGAGTACCATTATTATCGAAAATTGTTTTTGATTTTTATCACTTGATACCAGTTCCAATTACAAATTACAATACTTCAACATTTTCCAACGTTATTACCAAATATAAACATGTATTATTATCCCAATCGATCCCAATCGATCAGTACTTTGAGGAAGATTATATTTGTTTCGACATACACACGATTCAAATCATTGGACAACCGCAATGTTAAGTTCAATTATTATTATCTAATACAACTTTTTTACCTAAAGATTGTCAAATAATGCATACTAATTCCGTTATGAAAACATGGACATTTATTGAAAACAATCAATGGTTTTATGTTTTACAAAAAGAAACAATACTTACAATTATTTGTAATAGTGGTAAAGATACTATAACTAAATTAGTTCTTAATCAAAGTGTATTAAAATCTTTAGAATCACATTGTAAAGGTTTTACTAATCTATATGAATTAGAAACTACAGATTTTAAAGAAAAATATAAGATTTTATCTGCATTAATTATTGCACGAAAAATATTGCTGGAAGAACTAGAAAAATATGAAGGAGAATATAACCAAGTGGGCACACTTGTTCATAAGACGTCCTAAGGATGTCTTTTTGCGGACGTCTTTTGGACTTGTACAAAAAGACGTCTTAACGACGTCCTATTCATGTTCTATGTCTTGGTCATTAAATGTCTTTAAGGTGTCTAAAAGACGTCTTTTTCATTCAACATTTAAAAATAGAAAAATTTTTATTAATAGAAAATATTATTTTCTAAGTTCAGCTTGGACTTAGAAATTTATGAATGTGAAATTCATTGGAATTTTTCTAAGTTAAATTCATTTCATTGACAAGTGAGATCGTTAACTTTGTAGAGTTTCATATCTGTCTTGAACGGCTGAGGTGCTTAAGGCGCAGTGTTTCAAGCCCAAGGTATCCGAGTTCGATCTCAGCTTCGTAGGAATTTTTTTATTATTTCTTGACATTTTAGAAAAAATAAAATTAAACTTAAAATAAATTTAATACAATATTACTGAATTTTAACTTAGAAAATGTTATATAAGAAATGTTTATTTAAGATTTGAAGGAATGTAAAAAGGATCTGAGTACCATTATTATCTAAAATTGTTTTTGATTTTTATCACTTAATACCAGTTCCAATTACAAATTACAATACTTGAACATTTTCCAACGTTATTACCAAATATAAACATGTATTAATATCCTAATCGAAAAAAAATTCTTCCTTTAGAAGAATTATCTGTTTGTGTTCAGTACTTTGAGGAAAATTATATTTGTTTCGACATACACACGTTTCAAATCAGTGGACAACCGCAATGTTAAGTTCAATTATTATTATCTAATACAACTTTTTTACCTAAAGATTGTCAAATAATGCATACTAATTCCGTTATGGAAACATGGACATTTATTGAAAACAATCAATGGTTTTATGTTTTACAAAAAGAAACAATACTTACAATTATTTGTAATAGTGGTAAAGAAACTATAACTAAATTATTTCTCAATCAAAGTGTATTAAAATCTTTAGAATCACATTGTAAATGTTTTACTAATCTATATGAATTAGAAACTACAGAATTTAAAGAAAAATATATTACAATGTACATATCGAATTTATCTGTTAAATTGGAACCTTTTCATTTAAATAAAATCAACATCATTGATATCAAAAATTTTAATAAAACATTAAACGATTCTAAGGAAATTAGTATTACTAGTATCAATAAACCATAAATGACTTTTTTTAATTATAAATGGTATGATGTTTTTGTTTTTATACTTTTTTTATTATTATCATTGCATTATGCTACAAATATAATTATTTAAATAAAAAATATTGTTGTTGTTTAAAATCTGAATCAATTTCAGTTGAAAAAATTTCATTAGCAATTGCATATGATGAATCAAATTCCACTTTAAACATATCAATGATGAATTTTTGTTAAACTCCTCCGCCATATTGGATCCGCCATTTTGAATTTTTAAAAATAAAGTTCATATTCGTAATCAGCGACCCCGAAAACTCACGACTGAGTAATTCCACATGCAATTTTATCGATTTTAAAATATTTTTAACCGTCATTTAAAATTTTTTAAATTTCACTTTATATTCGTAATCAGCGACCCCAAAAACCCTTAAATGAGTAATTCTATGCAATTGTAAAAAAAATGGTATACCCTACGTATGAAACATATTATAAAAAATGCTAGTTGATTACGCGCAATTTTCTATTTTTTACTTTTTTTATTGATGGAAAGTTCTAAATTTTAATAAACAAATGTAGAAAAAAAGTTTGAGGCAATTTAGAGTAGGGAAACAATCCCAGAAACTACCCCACGTAATAATCATTAAGTCCCATGAAGAAACCAGCCATTGTATTAAAAAATTAATAATTGGATTTATAGGCAAATGGAAAAAAAGATATACCTGTTTTTTTGTTTCTAATTTCCAATTGTTTAACAACAATTGTTTAAACAAATTATTTAAAATTTAAAAATTTTTTTAAACTGTTAACGCTATTCGATTATACGTGGAAAAATAAGAATGTTTTGCATAGGTTATTTTTTTCTACAAGTCGTATTTTGTTTATAAAATTGTTATTAACAAATTAAGCTGTGTAAAGGCTGTTTCATCCCAAGCATAAACAAATGGATTTTAAGTAAAAATAAAAATTGGATTCATAGGCAAATGGAAAAAAGATATACTTGTCATTTTGTTTTTAATTTCCAATTGTTTAACAACAATTGTTTAAACAAATTAATTAAAATTTAAAAATATTTGAAAATTGTTAACGCTAATCGATTCTACGTGAAGAAATAAGAATGATTTGTATGGGTCATTTTTTACTCCAAGTCGTATTTTGTTTATAAAATTTTTATAAACAAATTATGCTGGATAATGAGTTATTCATCCCAAGCAACAGTTTTTAAAAATTTAAAGTTCTATTGATTTGTTTAAACAATTGTTGTTAAACAATTGGAAATTAAATACAATTAATAGGCATATCTTTTTTTTAATTTGCCTATGAATCCAATTGTTATTTTTACTTAAAGTCCATTTGATGATGCTTAGGATGAAACACCCTTTATCCAGCATTAATTTCTTTATAACAATTTTATAAACAAAATACGACTTGAAAAAAATGACCTATACAAAACATTCTTATTTTGCCACGTCGAATCGATTGACGTTAACAGTTTTAAAAAAATTTTAAATTTTTATTAATTTCTTTAAACATTTGTTGTTAAACAATTGGAAATTAAAAACAAAAAAACAGGTATATCTTATTTTCTATTTGCCTATTAATCCAATTGTTAGTATTACTTAAAATTTATTTGTTTATGCTTGGGATAAAACACCCTTTACGCAGCTTAATTTGTTTATAACAATTTTATAAACAAAATACGACTTGTAAAAAAAAATTACCTATACAAAACATTCTTATTTTTCCACGTAGAATCGATTGGCGTTTACAGTTTTTAAAAAATTTTAAATTTTTATTAAACCCTTAACTGCCGGCTGAAAAACACTAAATATGCCCAGAATGCCAAAAATAAAAAAATCGTCCAATATTTCTGAAACTTGTTACTCAGGGGTTTTCGGGGTCGCTGATTACGAAAGTGATGTCGGTTTTACAAAATTCAAAATGTCGGATCCAATATGGCGGACGGCTTTTTAAAAATTTATTCAAATTACCTGAAATTTGTTACTTGGGGTATTTCAAGTTCCCTGACTACGAATCTGATTTCAGTTTTTCAAAATTCAAAATGGCTTATCCAATACCCTCGAGTAACAAGTTTCAAGCGAATCCAATTTTTTTTAAATGTGCGCCATATTGGATCCACCATTTTGAATTTTTAAAACCTGACATCTGATTCGTTATCAGCGACCCCCAAAACCACCGAGTGATAATTGTTAAGCGAATCCAAATTTTTTTTTTGAAATGTCTGCCATATTAGATCCGCTTTTTTGAATTTTTAAAAACTGACATCGGATTCGTCATCAGCGACTCCGAACACCCCCGAGTTATAATTTTTAAGCGAATCCAATTTTTTTTAAATGTCAGCCATATTGGATCCGCCATTTTGAATTTTTAAAAACTGACATCAAATTCGTAATCAGCGACCCTGAAAACCCCCTAGTAACAAATTTCAGTTAATTTGGATCATTTTTTAAAAATGTCGTCCGCCATATTTGATCCGCCATTTTTAATTTTTAAAAACTAACATCAGATTCGTAATCGGCGACCCCAAAAAACCCCCGAGTGAACATTTTCAAGCGAATTCGATTAATTAAAAAAAAATGCCCGCCATATTGGATCCACCATTTTGAATTTTTAAAAACTGATGTCATATTCGTAATCAGCGACTCCAAAAACCCCCGAGTAACAATTTTTAGTCAATTTTAAAATGTTTAAAAAATTCGTGATTTTTAACAATAATTTGTGAATTTTTTTAATATGATCTAGGTTACATATTTTTAAAGCCCAATATGGCGGAAATTTTTTTTTTAATTTTTGTTTTTATCAAATAAAGAACAAATTTTACAAATTCCATTGAAATGTCCTAACCCTTTTCACCTTTCCAAAAAGTTTATGGGTAAAGTGGATCTCCACGGTATGCTATATTGGATCCGCCATTTTGAATGTTGAAAAACTGACAACGGATTCATTAAAAGCGACCGTAAAAACCCTCGAGAGACAAGCCACCATATTGGATCCACCACTTTGAATTTTTTAAAACTGAGATCGGATTCGTCATCAGCGACCCCGAAAACCCCTAAGTTATAATTTTCAAGCGAATCCAAAAAATTTTAAAACGCCGTCCGCCATATTGGATCAAAGAGTATCAGTTTTCCGGCAGTCAGAGCATAGTCCGAAATGGCAAAGATCTTTGCCATCAGCAGTCAAGGGGTTAAATCCTGCAGATTTCGTTACAGCAATATTTGAATTAAATAACTTACATTGCACTTATTTTGAAAAACTTTAGTACTACACTATTGCAAGAACGAATTCAGCAGGTTTATATTTAAAAAGTATATTGCATTTCAAGTAAGTTTATGAGGTGAGTTTATTTTTAGATTCAAGCTTAAATGTGTGTATCTATGTTTATATTAAAGTTTAAATGGAAAATTTCTTTAAAGAATGCTATTATCATGTTGATAAAATGAATTGAAGTATTATTTTAATATCCCATGAAGAAACCAGCCATTGTATTAAAAAACTAACAATTGGATTCATAGGCAAATAGAAAAAAAAGATATACATGTTTTTTGTTTTTAATTTCCAATTGTTTAACAACAATTGTTTAAACAAATTAATAAAAATTTAAAATTTTTTAAAACTGTTAACGCCAATCGATTCTACGTGCAAAATTAAGAATTATTTTTATGGGACATTTTTTACTCCAAGTCGTATTTTGTTTATTCAATTGTTATAATCAAATTAAGCTGTGTAAAGGGTGTTTCATCCCAAGCATAAACAAATAGATTTCAAGTAAAACTAGCAATTGGATTCATAGGCAAATGGAAAAAAAAGATATGCCTGTCTTTTTGTTTTAATTTCCAATTGTTTAACAACAATTGTTTAAACTGTGTTTTCAGACAAATTTTATCTAAATTTTTCTAGATTTTTGAAAAAGTTGAAATCAAGAAACAAAAATGAGAAAATTTGATAATTTTTTTTATTTCTTTCTCACTCTACAACTTAAAAAGTAGTTAACGAAATGACCTCAAAGATGGCCTATTGTACGCAAAATTTAATCAGCTTTCTAACCGTATTTAAGTTTTCTTTGTTTGGGAGCGTTCACAAATTACGTAACGCTAATTTTTGAAAATTTTGACCCCCCTCTCCCCATGTAACACACTACACACTGTTACATACATTAGCGCCATTTTTTCTGCTGTACATAACAAATAGCTAGACCCCCCCCTCCCCTTTATAATGTTACGTAATTTGTGAACGCTCCCTTTCTCCTTTTATTTCCGAGATATGATTGAAAAAGTGATGGCATGTTTTTTCATAGAGTCGAATGTAATCGTCCTGATACTCGTGGACGGTAGTGCAGTCAAGAACAGTCATATTGTTCCATTGGTTTGAAATTGCATGAATTGATGGCCAAGACCAATCTTGGCTATTCCAGCCAAAAATGTCCAAGAATATTTTTCTTTTAAGACAAATTAATGCCTTGAAATCTAATAAAAATTGTCCTAGGGGAAAAAGCATCGTGATACTACATTAATTAAGTCTTTAAGGGGATGGTGGGGTCCAGCTTTTTGTTATGACCAGTAGAAACATTGGTGCTAATGTATGTAAAAGTGTCTGACATAAAAAATAGTGGGGTTTTAATTTGCAAAAGAATTTTAGGTAATTTATGGATGGCCTCTAACGATACATATAAGGTTTAAACGCGTTTTTTTCAAAATAACCCGGTAAGAAGAGGTTGATTAAAATAGATTAAAATGTATACAAATATCGCTAAATTCTGAATCATTTCAATGCCAAACTTATGTCATTTTTGAACTTCCATGTTTTAATTCCTTTAAAGATTATTCATCTGCACACTTTGTTTTACAAAACATATCTCTTCTCATTGTTGGCTTTCGATTTGATTTTGTGCAGTGTTTTCAGTTTCATCATGTTTTGAGGATTTCCATTATGCCACATGTCCTTCTTTAACTACTTTTCAGTTCGTAGTTGAGCATCTCTTGCTGAACGGTATGGTAAAATTTGTTTTATTTCATCTTGTTTTTTACCTGATATCGTATTGCTGCATTTTAAGTCTCGAATTTCGCATTTGAAATGTTGTGAGTGAATGTGAACATGGGAGCAATATGCATAAATAATTATAGTATTTTTCATACTATTGAATCTGAAATTGTAGAAGGTCAGGTTGCACGGACGTTCTATCATTTCGAGAAATCATTTTTTAATTGTGCAGTAGATAGTTTCCCTGTCAAAATCTTGCACTTCACAATTCCACATTTCTTTTCTCATTTCAACCTCCGCTATAAACTGCGAATATTCGATTTTATTATTTTTAATACTCTTAACGTCATCTTTTTCAATGCAGCTGATTTTTTCCTAACTTCTCTGTTTATCTACAATTCTTGAATTCGATACATCATCTTGATTACTGTTCTCGTCATAGTCATCGTCGTCTTCATCATCAGTATTATATTCACACTCGACTGGATTATTCATTTCAACTTCTGTTTCCATTGTTTCAAAAATGTCTTCACGCTTCATCAAAACAGTTTTCTAGTAATTTATACAATCTAATTCTTCATGTGGGTTTTTGTTTCCATTTATTTTTAAGTAAATTAATATTTTAATATTAATTTATTTAAGTAGGGGAACATAGTCTAGGTCGGCCACCTTTTTGACTTTTGTTTATAACTTTTTTTTAAAAATGAATTTGGACAATTGAAGTATATGGTTGGAAAGTCCTGTTTAATAGGAACATTTTTTCTGTACAAAGTAAATTGACAGGTTTAAAAATGAAAAAGTTATAAAGATTTAAAAAAAAAAAAATTTGTAGTCCAGGTTGGCCATTACAGTCAAGGTCGGCCATGTTTAAAATTCAAAGGGCATTAATCGTTAAAAAATAAAATAACATGTTTGGAGTTACGGAAAATTGATTCTTTATTGTTTACAGTTTGTAACTTAATGAAATAACAAAATAATAACAATAAACAATATAAAAAAATAAATATAAATAAAAAAAAGTTTTGCACTAAAATATTAATAAAATTAAATAAAAATATTAATAAGATGATCAATTATATTATGAGTTATACAGAATTGCAGTTTTTGCAAATGAAGTAGCTCGTCCTCAACTTTGCGCATTTTAAACACATAGTGGCCGACCTTGACAGTAAGTAACATTACCGAATTGTTGTAACCATAAAGAAATACGTTTCGGAATTCGATTTTTTACTTTGTTTTCCTTTCAACCATGAGTCCCACAAATTTTCTGCATACTTGCCTTGACGATTCAATTTGTTTTTTATCTTTTATTAATGGTTTTTCACATTATGCACAAAACTTTTTTTGAGCTTTTTTTGTACCGACGTCACAGAAAACACAATTTTCGATTTTCCGAAAATGTAATTGAACAAAAAGTTAGGTTTCACTAAGACAAGCTTCGACAAAAATGCGCGTGGGTGGCGCTAGTGAACTTGACAAAAAAACGCGAGTGGCCTACCTAGACAGTAGGCCAACCTTGACTACATTCCCCTAAATTTTTAAGTAAATTAATCCACATTATACTTTTGTAGAAATGTAGTTTTTCCTCTGTCTCATCTTGGAAATCAAATGTGGAAAAATCTTTCTCACTATCCTTTAGTGGAATATTCGTTTCTCTTCTTTTTTCTTCATGAAGAAAAAAGAGGTGTCTTGTTACCATTTTCTTGTATAATACTTCTCACTTGTTTTTCTTTTTCTTGATCCTCTTCTTCGTCTTCCTTTTTTTCTTCCACTTTTTGTATATCTTATTTTTCTTTTACGTCTTCTTTTTTTACACGTTTTCATTTTCTTCCTCTTTTTGTATATCTTCTTTTTCTTCTACGTTTTCTTTTTCTTCCACTTTTTGAATGTCTTTCCTTTTTTACAATTGTATTCTTTTTCTTTTTGTTCGATCTTTTCTATTTTTTTCTGGAACTCTTCAACAAATTCAAAATGACCCCCTCGGTTATTTCCGGAAAATAACAAAATAATATTTTAATTTGTTTTATTTTCAGGTCGATCGAACTTTGCTATATTCTTTATTATATCCGTTTCTGATATTGACCGAAATATTTAGACATTAACTGAATACAATTGTGAAAATATTCCAATTTTGAAATCCGTTCCATAATCTCCAATTTGACTCATTTTTTGTATACTGTAAACATGTTTCATATTGTATTTCATTTTCTTCTTGGGTTACATTTAATTTATATTTTAAAACTGACTAATTACATACCACATGTTCCATAATTCTTTGACTAATTTCATCATGTCTATCGTTTCTAAATCTTTTATCTTCTTGATGTTTTAAGCCCAGTCTTAATGAATGAAATAAGCAATTTCCATCTCCAGGTACACTTATTACTTTTGTGAGATTAGGCAATTTTTCAATATATAAAAAATATGAATACAAAAAAATTAAACACAAAAAAAACATTAATCATTCTCGAATTTCAACAAAAAAATTAAAGAAAATTACCTACTGCTTTTCTCGTGCCATAATTCGAGAAAATGTCGCAGTCACCTTCAGCAAAATAGATTGGAGACAAAAGAAAGGATCGCAATATTGTTGGGCGCCAGACTTACAAATAAGTCAACGTCAGCAACAACAATTAATCTCAAAAAAAATTTTATATTATAACATTCCAATAATCAACAACATTTAATAAAAATAATCTTGTCTCTACTACTATTTTTGGCTGGTCAAAAATAATTAATTTGCCGGCTTAGTCATTACAAAAAAAATTTTAATTTACCAGAAGGAAAGCGAAAGAGCACTAGGGGGGGGGTTTCATTGTTGAGAGCAAAAGAAAAGAATTTGGGAACAAATTCCAACATAAAAAAAATAAAACCAAAAAATTTTTCCATAATGAACAAAAATCTTTATTCTTAAAATAAACAATTTTTAAGTCTGTGTGGTTTAACAATTATTAAAAGGAATTTACATTATTATCATAAATGAAAAGAAATTTACCTCGACGCCATACATAAATGTCGGTTCTCGACCCAGCAATTCTCGGTATTTAACAACAATTTTTAAGTTCTATTCTAGATTCTCTACAATCCACGATAAATTCATTCTAACGTTATTTTTACTCACGATAAATTGTCGAAAGGAATTAACATCAAAAGAACATTATAAAACTAAATCCGCGAGAATCAACGAAATTGATCACCATTATTTAAAATTTATTCTTACAATTTTAACTCAAAATAAAAGAAGGATTTTCCACTCAGAAATAATTTTTGAACAAATAAAATGAAAGATATTACTTTTCTCGTGATAATTAACAACGATGCCATTTCGAAATCAAAAGAAAATCGGGTCCAGACCTCTCAATGAAAATTTTACTTGTCTTTAATATAATCAAAAGAATGAAAAATTGAATCAAAATTGTGAGAAATCTGTACTCTAATGCAAAACAATGAGCCGACTCACCAAATATCAAATAATGCAGTCGATAGGCCGGAATATCGTCTCGGACCCGGTTTCCTCGTTAAGATCCTCCAATCCGCAAAACAACGCCGCCTTCTCCGGGAACAAATCGCAGACCGGTACAATGAATTTAGTCGTCGTCGGTTCCCTCGTGAGATCGCTAAGAGAAGTGGTGAGACCACGTTTTCCCGAGAGCGCGAGTCCTTTTCGAAACGCTAACCTAACCTACTCGCGCATCATTCATACGTAGTTGCCGGCGCAAAGGCGCGAAAATAATTCAAATTCAAATCTCATACAATTAATAAAACAAGAAAATTCACAACAATTTCCCATAAACAAAAATCAACAATACAATAAAAATCGAATATAAACTAATTCTATATTCACGAATTCGTTGACAAACAGGTCAATTAAATTAATTAAATAAAAATATATAAAAAATTAGGGTAATGTCACATTGAGTGGACCGCTACTTTGAGTGGACCACCTGAGTTTTTAAGTTATCTGACAGCGGAAACGTGAAATAAATAAAACGAATAGCAGCACCGCACCTAGAAACCGTAAGGATTTATGTTCCGCGATAATCATACACGTTATTGTTTGATGTAACGCATCTTTAAGAACACAAACCAAAAAAGAAGTCGCTCTTACAATGAGTAAAGTGATTCGGAAGCGTAAAAGTAGTGCAAAATTTAAGTTTTAAAAGGTAACTTATTTTTTTCCTACTACTTTGGACATTGGAATTGATTGTCTTAGTTTAATTAAGTGATAATTTTGACTCAAAAAAAAAATTTTGGTGTCTGCCATAAAAAGTTGCATGTCACCATGAGTGGACTGCCTGTTTTTTATATTTTTAATGTCAGTTTACCATTTTTATGGAAATAAATTGGTTTGAAACTGTTTTATGTTCTTTATTAATTTTTTTGTGATTTTGATGTGATATGTGCCAAAATTATTGAAAATGGTTTCACTTGTAAACATTGCGACACAAACATGGTCTGAAGCTGCATAAGCATGAATTTTGTTTCAATATATCAGAAATATTAAATACATTAAAGAATTTAGAATAACTTTTACAATTCTTTAAGAGTGGTCCACTCAAGGTTACACTTTTTTCATTCCTTAAAAATTGGCTATTTTTTAAAAGTTAATTGTTTTTTCCAAATAAAAAAAATCAATGCTATTATGGTATAAACACTTATCTAGGGATCTAAACTAAAGCTTGAAATAGAAACGTCCGATTAATTTGCTGTCATGAAGAATTTTTTAGAAAAAAAGCTTAGGCGGTCCACTCAAGGTGACATTACCCTATTAAATGTTAGAATTTAAAAAAAAATAAAGAGAGAAATTTTTAAAAGTGCTACCCCGATACCGAGCTAGCGCTCTGAAAGCGTAACAAAATCTTACAAATCAAAAAAAAAAATCAGAATTATTTAATAATTAATACGTATCTTCCTTCGGACAGCAACTCTTCTTAAAAAGGAAGGAATTTATCTCAATTAATAGGTGACGATAACACGCACTCATTTCCTCGGTTCTCGGAGATTAATTTTTGGAAGGTCACATCCAACTCCAATGATCGACAGGAATTTTGCGATAGGTGCAATTACCGCGAAATTTCTCTTAATTTAATAAACATCAGCGTAGTTTGTTAGGTAATGTTCATGTGTGTTGTGGCGTCAAACAGCCAGAGTGTAAAAGCATTAAAATTTATTTCCAAAGCTGGAATCCAAAATTCCAGCTAATGAGGGGCGTCAAACAGCCAAAAGTAATAACGTCACAAATACCATACGTGGGTGACGTCATACAGCTAAGCGGTGTGGATTCAAACATCCAATCGTCAGCGGAGTCAGTTTTCCCCATAGTCGACGATATAGTAGTACGGCGTCAAACAGCCAAATTGAATATGTGTAGCATCGAACAGCTAAATGTGATGTGTAATGTCGAACAACCAACGAATATAAATAACACATTTCGATCGGCAGTCAGCATCCTTCAGGTGGGATCCGCAGAACATTATTGATAGAGATACAATATCATGACACCTAGTTCATTGAGACAATTCCGAAATCGTGCCAGCCAGTGGAGTTCATATTGTCGAATCGGTCGCTCGTGAATACATAAAAAAAATAGTACAAAACAATAAATCGCCAATAACAACACTCATTTTCTATCATTCGGAAGCAAATCGAGGAGTAGTAGAGAATCGAGTTGATTGGAGCATCCAAAAGAAACCGTGATCAAGATAAAAAGATAAAAAAAAGAATCGGTGTGACGTGTCAAAATTGTCACGTCACACTTTATATATATGTAACTTCAAATTGTCGACATCTAGAACCAGTCTTCTCATCTCTTTCTCGCCTTTATTTTTTTTCTTCTCATTATTTATTATTTCTAGTAGCTCCCTTTTCTTGTCTAAAGTTCTAGACATTTTTTTCTTCTCGAAAAAAGAATTTAAATCCTTCTTGAAATCACTATTAGATTCTAGCGCATATCAAATAGTTCTTTTCAATTCTAATGTTACTTATGAGCAATTCCACGGGAATTGATCTGAAGAATTTTCGATGATTTTAGCAATATTAATAATACTTACCGAATTTGTTCGCTTATATACATGGAATAAAAATGTATAAAAGTTTTTTCAAAATTTTCAAAATTTTTTTTTAGTTACCGCTTACTCAAAATTTTGGTCGGTTTTTCAAAAAAGGCACATAACTTTTTTCTTTGTTAACCGATTAAGATAATTTTTTTTGGAAAATACTCATAATAAGAAGCACTTTAAAGAAAAAAATAAAAAGAAAAAACAAAATTTTTTTTTCTCGAAAAAATTTTTAAAAAATTTTTTGAATCAAAATTTTGAAAAAAATACCTCTTCGATTTAAAAATTTTTTTTTGTAGTTATTGTCTATAAAGTCAAGAATACTTCCTATATATTCAATTATGGGACAACAGTAACTTTACGAGAGAAAAAATAAAATGTCCAGCGTGGCATGCCGGGACTCGTGCATGTATTCGCTTATGGCGGCGCAAGTTTCGTTCCAAATCACTCTACAAGTCACAATTTTTTGCCAAAACGATTTTTCTTTTTTCTAAATCTTCGTAATTAAGTTTTTTATCGATCTCTCGAGCCCGGTTTTAAAATTTTGTTTTTTAACATTTTTTTAATAACAATAAATTTTAAAAAAATCATAAAATCGTAAAATACATTTTTTCCAGCTTTAATCATTCAGAAAATTAATCAAAAAACCTATTAAAAGAATGTTTGAATGTTTCTGATGTATAACAAAAGTATACCAATTTATTAAATTGTTTAAACAATTAATTGTTATTTCTTTCCTAAACTGTACTTAAGGTTAGAAATTTCTAGTTTTTTCTCAATTGTTCAATTTTTCAGGAGTAAAACATCTACATTTGAAAAAAACCAAATTATTTATTACATTGTTTGAACAATTAATTGTTGTTACTTTTTCATAAAATATACTTAGGGTTTGAAAATTCTAGTTTTTTCTCAATTGTTACAATTTTTCATGAGTAAAACATCTACTGATGATAAAAAAAATTATTTATTATAAAACTGTTTAGCCAATGAATTGTTGCCATTTTTTCATAAATTGCACTTAGGGCTAAAGTTTCTAGTTTTTTCAAAGTACAATTTATTAAAAAATAAAAAACTGTAAATTAAATAATAAGTTTCTAGTTTTAAGTTCAGTAAATTGAAAACTTTACAAAAAATAAATTGTTTAAACAAAAAAAAATGCACAATTAAAAAAAACTAGAAGTTTCTAACCCTAAGTACAGTTTAGGAAAGAAATAACAATTAATTGTTTAAACAATTTAATAAATTGGTATACTTTTGTTATACATCAGAAACACTCAAACATTCTTTTAATAGGTTTTTTGATTAATTTTCTGAATGATTGAAGCTAAAAAAATATATTTTACGATTTTATAATTTTTTTAAAATTTATTGTTATTAAAAAAATGTTAAAAAACAAAATTTTAAAACCGAGCTCGAGAGATCGATAAAAAACTTAATTACGAAGATTTAGAAAAAAAGAAAAATCGTTTTGGCAAAAAATTGTGACTTGTAGAGTGATTTGGAACGAAACTTGCGCCGCCATAAGCGAATACAAGCACGAGTCCCGGCATGCCGCGCTGGACATTTCATTTTTTTTCTCGTAAAGTTACTGTTGTCCCATAATTAAATTTATATGAAGTATTCTTGACTTTATAGACAATAACTACAAAAAAAAGTTTTTCAAATCGAAGAGGTATTTTTTTCAAAATTTTGATTCAAAAAATTTTTTTTTAATTTTTTCGGGCAAAAAATTTTTTTTTAATTTTTTCGGGCAAAAAAAAATTTTTTTTTCTTTTTATTTTTTTCTTTAAAGTGCTTCTTATTGTGAGTATTTTCCAAAAAAATTATCTTAATCGGTTAACAAAGAAAAAAGTTATGTGCCTTTTTTGAAAAACCGACCAAAATTTTGAGTAAGCGGTAACTCAAAAAATTTTGAAAATTTTGAAAAAACTTTTATACATTGTTATTCCATGTATATAAGGGAACAAATTCGGTAAGTATTATTAATATTGCTAAAATCATCGAAAATTCTTCAGATCACTTCCCGTGGAATTGCTCTTATTAAGTTGTAAAGTACGCAACATTTCAAAAATCGCGTACTTTCAACTCTATATTTCTTGTATATTTAAAGGAAAAATTAAAAAAGTGATAAGAAATCCTGAAAGTTCATCAAAAATACTCTATATTCGGTGAGTTTTTTATTTAATTTAATAGTTCCACCTACTCGTAATTAATTGATAGAAACGTCAAAATTAGGTTATTTGGCGGATCGACTTTAAAACATATTTTATCTATTATTTTTATATTTTTACTAGTTTTTTTATTAAAGAATAATTAATCAATTAATTTTAAACATTAATCAATAAATCTTTTTCCACTTTTAAGAATTTTTCAATACTTCTTAAAATATTTTCTAATTGCTAAAAAAGTGCCATTTTTCTGCACCTTCTCCACTTTACACTTATATTTTAAGAAAAGTAATAAATATTTTAATATAATTCTTATCATTTCGTTCTTCAGAGATCATACAGATTCATTTCTAAAAGTATCAATTTTTTTAAAAATTAGGCCGCAACGACTTTATTTGAAATATAATGGTCTGACCCAATAATTTAAAAAAACATCTGAAAAGTGAGTTACACTTTCACTGAAACCGAGGGTTTCACCATCTATAGGTCTAAAAATTTTAGTGCTGGAAGGGGACACACAATTTTGCTGTTAAATGTTTTTTAACCCAAGGAGCGAAAGGTCCTAAGCCAAAATTAACAACTGACGCAGTACTGCGCCAGTAATGACAAGTACATTTCTGCAATAGGTAGGGGAGACTAAGGTAAACCCGCTCACTAGCGATTTTACGCTATTACCTCAACTAAAGGGGTTACACCACTTTGACCCGTTCAAAACATAAGCTTTTTCAACAATTTTTATTGAAGAATAGAAATTTTTTTAGGAAAATTAAATTACAGTAGGGTATTGAACTACAAAAAATATATATAAATTTCTTTTTTTTTTAAATTGTCGGTTTGACAGATGATATGTTAAAGTGCTTTAAAAATGTATCGCCATACGGTAGACACTAAAACTCGGTCCAGAATTAAGCTAGACCAAAAAGTAAAAATGCTTTATTTTTTGTAGCTCAAAATCTAGCGAAATACGTATCCGTTTAAAAAAAATTTATTTTTCGCAAAATGGCATCGATTTGAAGGAAAAAGTCCGTATTTTTACCTAAATTTTATAATTTAAAGTTGTCTAGAAAATTTAAATATTAATATTTTGAAAAATCCGTACGTATTTCGCTAAATAATTATATCACAAACAAAATAAAAAAAGAATTAAGAGAATCGATTGAAAATTGTGGCAGCTAGTGTCCACCGATTTTTAAAATACAGTTTTGAGAAAAACGAGTTTAAAGTTTTCATTACAATGTAAACGTTAGCGCGCGACCCTTCCCAGATAACAAAATGCGCGTTGTGTGCTACTAATATCATCTGCACGCGTGCCGATTTATCCGCACTATGCGCGTTCACTGGACCACTCAGATGCGTCATCATATGCGATCCATAACTGTCGCATATTGTGATGGGCACATGCGTGACGGTATAATGCGAATAAATTATATTTATACTTCAGCCTTATTTGAATTAAATAAAAAGAAAAGATTATTGACATTAGTAATTTTTTTTAAATTAAAATGTTATTTATAAAAACGATTTTAATTTAATATTTCAGTACAATTTTGGAATTGAAATTGTTAAAAACTTCCAAATTCTTTTTTTGAGGTTATATCTAATACAACAAAAATATATATGTACTTTAAACAAATTAAATTTAACTTTCTTATTTTGCTGCAGTACTAAAAATTAAATCCACAATAATTCCTCACAATAATATCGCAATAAAAAACAATAAAAAATGAAATCACAATAAAAACTTATTTTGATAACACACCACAAACAATGCTGTCGCCATTATAAAATGTGTGATTGCCGATACGGGTGGTTGCGCATCATTAATTGCGTGCGTATTAAGTGCAGTTCACTGCACACGCATTCACAGCATTCGCACTGTGGATGGTAAAATGCGTATGGATTGACTCTTCTAGCAAGTCGCACTTGTGAACGGAACATGCTTATCATTTTGTATCACAGGCGCTTACGAAATGCAGTTCACAACACTCGCATTATTACCAGCGTCACAGACGATAGTAAGATGCGTATATGAACCGACTCATCTGGTAAGTCGCAGTTAGTGCAAGAAACATGCGTTTAAATGCGACGCACGATTGTTATCTGGGTTCTTGAACAGTTCGAAAATTGTCTTTTTACTTAAGGTACCGATATATAACTAATGACATATCATTTTGGTGTCCACAAAGAGTATTTTAAGCAAATAAATTATGTTTCAATTTTTTGAAAATTTCGAAGTGGTGTAACCCCTTAAGATGGAGGTGTCGGAAAAAAACGTTTTTTGGATTTTTAAGTTTTTTTTTTAATTATTTTTAAGTCTTAATTTATTTGACAAATTTTTTTGGTTGCTATTAGATGTCCTTCTTCGAAGTACATAATTATACAGTACCGTCCGCAATTGTCAGTCCACCCATTTTTAAAGGAATGACAAAAATTTTTTAACATAAAATTCATAAAAACTAAAATTTTTTTTGGTTTATATTTTGAAAGACGATAAAATTTTGAAAAGAATAAGACCTTACAGAAGTCATTTGGCCAAAATTTGTAGAAGATATTCCTAAAAATCGTCATTTTCAATGTTTTACAAAAATTTAAATAACTTCTAAAATAATGACCGCTTTTTAATAATCTTAGGCTTATTTTAAAGGTCTTTTTCTACGGAATAAGAATTACTTATAGGCATTAACCTGTCATTTTTAACTTGGAATAAGCATGACGTCAAAATTAGACAAAAAAATTGGAAAAATTTGAAATCAATTTTTTGTACTAAAAACTATTCTAGAACATATATAAAACATGATATGGTGTAGATTTTTCAAGAAAATTTAATAAAAATATATGTTTGAGTTTCAAAATTTATTTTTCTTTTAATAATATTATTTCAAATTTTTTGAATTTTTTTGTCCAACTTTGACGTCATGCTTACTCCAAGTTAAAAATTACAGGTTAATGCCTATAAGTAATTCTTATTCTGTAGAAAATGGTCTTTAAAATAAGCCTAAGATTATTAAAAAGCGTTCATTATTTTAGAAGTTATTCAAATTTTTGTAAAACATTAAAAATGACGATTTTTAAGAATATCTTCTACAAATTTTGGCCAAATGACTTCTGTAAGGTCTTATTCTTTTTAAAATTTTATCGTCTTTCAAAATATAAACCAAAAGAAATTTTACTTTTTATGAATTTTATGTTAAAAAATTTTTGTCATTCCTTTGAAAATGGGTGGACTGACAATTTCGGACGGTACTGTATAGATTTGTCTCATTTCAAAAAGATTTAATTAAATTTATTCTGAAATGTGAGAAATACACTCGGGGTTGAGTCGCTCACGTGAAGTCGGGGTAAAGCCGCACACTTAGTTTTAAATTTGAAATTTAGAATAAAATAATTTCACGTATTATATTTTAACAATAAAAAAATTTATGACTTGTTAAAACCAAAATTGTAACTACATTTCACTTTCTCTTAATAATATTTAACATGCATAGTTATAATTCATTAAACCTATATTCATCATTTATTAAACCAATTTGTTGTTTATAGAATTGTTTATCGAACTCTGTTACGGCCGAACTCCGTAACTTTTATATTATAAATGATTATTTATAATACTTTAAAAACCAAATTACACACAACACAATATTTTGTTAACACGTCATAAAACGCTTACACAAAATAACCCTATGTAATCTCACAAAAGGACATTCCCTCTTTTGAATATTTTAATCCAGGGCATTTTTAATGACATAGAAATTCTAATTCTATATAAATATAAGATTTAATTGAATTTAACATTCCTTTAGGTTTCGCAATTTCGAGGTGAAAAACCTGACAATATAGTAAAGTGTTTCTTAATGAATTCCTTTTTCTTGAAAAACAGTTTATTGACCCTTTTGAAAATTAGTTAGAAAATATCAAAGTTAAAATGCTCAATATAAGGAGTGGTGCATCCAAGTCACTGAACTCGGATCACACCACTGCTTAAATCTGCAAGGTTGCAGAAATTGACTTGACAACAGTCAAGTACAATGAACTTAACATACGATTTCCCCACTAAATTGTCTTTCAATAAAATTGATTGACACTGGGAAATCTGGGCAGTTTAAGCCAGGCCGTTGTAGCCGGCAGTTAGCCCGGGCAGTTTAGGCCCGCAGTTTTAGTCCAGGCCATTGTAGCCTGAAGTTCTAAGTCCGGCATTTAGCCGTGTTAATCGTATCGAAAGTCTAACGGTTGAATAAAAAGTTTGTTTAAAGAAAGTGAATACAATTGAGAATAATATAAATAAATAAAAGTTAAAGAAGATTGAATTGAAAATATATATATTGAATATAAATAATTAAATTGTGTAATTAAAGGAATCAAAGAAATATAAGAAAAATATTGAAATATAGTGAAAGAAAATAAATAGAGAGAATTTACGTAATAAAAATTAAATATAGGGAATTGAAAAGAAATATTAAAATAAAAGAAGTGAAAATAAATTTAAAGAAATCATAAATTATGTTAAAGAGTAAAAGAATTGAAGTCTCAGCATTGTGCATTATCTAAGGAATATTAAAGTTCATAGTAAAGAGGATAAAAACAAGATTCGTCATTGGATTCGAATTTCGAAGTACAGAATACCAAGTAGTGAGTAAAAACATCTTACATTTTACGACACACACGATTATCTCATTCACACGTTCAGATCCACACGTACTTTTTACACACGTAAAGATTAGTTTTATTTGTATTAGGGACTCATTGGGAAAATATATATCTTATATTGTTTAATCTTATTTTTGCTTATAATTTAATTATTCCTAAAACTATCCTATCTTCTCCAAATTCAAGGGATAGGATTCTCACCCCTTGGTTGAACCAATAACCAAGTAGAGGGAAGAATCCACTACCCTTTACAAATTATTTTGTCCGAAGGACACGTTTAGTTAAAGTTTCTTTAAAAATTTGATATTATTAAATTAATTTATTTAATTTTTTAAATTCGGCTCTAACAAACTCATAGTTTATTAATAATAAATCATACTTAAGACGGGAATAAGACGAATTTTAATATTTTAAAAATAAAATTGTTCCTTCTTGAAAAGATAAAGTGAGCAGATTTACCCTGGAAAATTGTGACTTCGAAAGTTGGTATATGTGTATTAACCCCTTGACTGTCGATGGCAAAGATCTTTGCCATTTCGGACTTTGCTCTGACTGCCGGAAAACTGACAATCTTTGCCATGATCCAATATGGCGCACATTTAAAAAAAAATTGTATTCGCTTGAAACTTGTCACTCGAGGGTTTTTGGAGTCGCTGATAACGAATTCCATGTCAGTTTTTCAAAATTTAAAATGACGGATCCAATATGGCATACCGTGGAGGTGCGCTTTACCTATGAACTTATTGGAGAGGTAAAAATGCGTTAGGACATTTAAATAAAATTTCAATTTTTGCTCTCTTTATAGCTGTTCTATGAAACCGGCATTTGTAAAATTTGTTTTGCTTTTATGATAAATTTTTTTTTTAAATGTCCACCATATTGGATCCGTTATTTTGAATTTTTTAAAACTGACATCGGATTCGTCATCAGCGACCCGAAAACCCCCGAGTGATAATTCACGGTGAGCTTGGATGAAATTCAACCCAAAAGTCATGACCCTTTCTGGTTTATTTTTGATATCATTTAAGTGATGTCTAATAATCATTTTAAGATAAAAATTAAAATAATCGTTGGAGGGAAACTCAAATTATATTGATTTTTTAATTTTTTTTCTAGGTTATTGTACATATTTTCTGAAGGATAATGTTTTAAACAATATTTATTGCTTCAAAAGATATCTTTTAACATTAAAAAACATTCTATTTAGTAAAAACAATATTTTAATATTTATAAAGCTAAAAAATTGTCGAATAAGTCGAAAAAGTGTGAATTTTTTCGTTTTTCTGAAAATTACTCTTTTATAAGTCATTAAACACTACTATTATGCAAATGTAAATTAAAGTACATAAAATTTCCTGGAAAACTAAACAAGAAAAACTATTCTATCTATTGTCGTTACAGAAATATGATGATTTAAAGTTCGTTTTTAATGAAAAAGTAATTGAAATTTGTCATTAAGTCCAGTTTCTTTGGTGAAATCTTTTTTTCTGGACCTTACTTGAAAACCATATAATAATAATTATGTTTAAAAAAGTTTAATTTTAAACAATTTTAAATAAATAAACTTTTTATTGAACTAACAGAAATCATGTTCATTTATTTTAGAAAATTCAACGAAATTCCATTAACGATTTTTAATTTAATAGTATATATATTTAATATATTTAATAGTATATTTATTTAATAGTAGTGTTTAATGACTTATAAAAGAGTAATTTTCAGAAAAACGAAAAAATTCACACTTTTTCGACTTTTTCGACAATTTTTTAGCTTTATAAATATTAAAATATTGTTTTTACTAAATAGAATGTTTTTTAATGTTAAAAGATATCTTTTGAAGCAATAAATATTGTTTAAAACATTATCCTTCAGAAAATATGTACAATAACCTAGAAAAAAAATTAAAAAATCAATATAATTTGAGTTTTCCTCCAACGATTATTTTAATTTTTATCTTAAAATGATTATTAGACATCACTTAAATAATATCAAAAATAAACCAGAAAGGGTCATGACTTTTGGGTTGAATTTCATCCAAGCTCACCGTGAATTGTTAAGCGAAGTAAAAAAGTAAAAGTAATAAAGAATCAAAAACACTTTTTCTTTTTTTAGTATAGGCGCTTACGGGAGAGGGTTAATCAATCTCAAAATCAATTTTCTTATCGAATTTTTTCATAATTTGGGCCGAAGATTTGATGTAGAGGGGGGCCCAAAAGTTATCTTCAACTTGGTAAATAAGAGCCACCCTAATAATTAGGTATAATTATTTACTATTATTTATAATTCATGTGTTTCTATAGTTTTTAAAGTGCTGTCAACATTTATTATTTAGAGCGAGCCTGATGATGATGACGAATCAAGTCATCGAAACGTCGCTTTTTACTTTTGACAATAAATTTTAAAGAATGACATGAGCTTTTAAGTTATCTGACAGCGGAAACGTGAAATAAATAAAACGAATACCAGCACCGCACCTAAAAACTGTAAGAAATTATGTTTCTGCGATAATCATATACGTTATCGTTTGATGTAACGCATTTTTAAGTTCACAAACCAAAAAAGAAGTCGCTCTTACAATGAGTAAAGTGATTCAGAAGTGTTTACAAAAAAATAAAATAAAAAAAATTTAAGTTTTAAAAGGTAACTTATTTTTTTCCTACTACTTTGGACATTGAAATTGATTGTCTTAGTTTAATTAAATGATAATTTTGACTCATAAAAAAATGTTTGTGTCTGCCATAAAAAGTTGCATGTCACCATGAGTGGACCACTGTTTATAACCATGAGTGGACTGCCTGCTTTTTATATTTTTAATGTCAGTTTACCATTTTTATGTAAATAAATTGACAATAAATTGGTTTGAAACTATGTTTTATGTTCTTTATTAATTTTTTTGTGATTTTGATGTGATATGTGCCAAAATTATTAAAAACGGTTTCACTTGTAAACATTGCGACACAAACATTGTTTGAAGCTGCATAAGCATAAATTTTGTTTCAATATATCAGAAATATTAAATACATTAAAAAATTTAGAATAACTTTTACAATTTTTTAAGAGTGGTTCACTCAAGGTTACACTTTTTTCATTCCTTAAAAATTAGCTATTTTTTTAAGTCAATTGTTTTTTCTAAATAAAAAAAATCAAAGCTATTATGGTATAAACACTTATCTAGGGATCTAAACTAAAGCTTGGAATAGAAACCTCCGATTAATTTGCTGTCATAAAGAATTTTTTAGAAACAAAGCTTAGGCGGTCCACTCAAGGTGACATTACCCTAGTATTATGGTTTTTAAGAGTTATAGATATCAAAAATAATATATTAATATTATAACCACAAATAAATTAAACATTTCAGGCAATATTTTTTTTTATCACCGTGATAACATTGACAAATGGTTCACCCTCGACAATTGGTGCGTTTACCCTATTGTTTTGAATTAAAGGAGAATAAATTCTTAAGACATCCCTCGAGGCCAATTTTTGAGTTTTCAATTGGTTATAATTTATATTTTCAATCAAAGTTAACAAATTAACACAATTTTTTAAAAACGGACGTTTATTTTCTTATTCCGTTACTGCACATGCTCAAAATCAGTTCAAATAAATCCAATATTACCAGCAGACAATTATAAACCATATAGTAATTTATTTTAATTGTTATAAACAACATTAATAATTAACAAACAGTTAACTTTGATTCCTCTCCAATAAAAATTTGTTTTTTTACATTTTCTTTTTAATTTTAGTTCATTTGAAAAATATTTTTCCTTTATGATTAAAAAATAACTTATTTAAATTGTTATAAACAATATTAATTAAAAAATAGTTAACTTTGATCCTGTCTGTGGTAATCTGCTATTTGATTTGTGTTTCGATTCTTAATTTATATACACAATAACTATCTAAGGACGGTGCCCTTCGGTCAGCGGTACAACAGAGACTGCCCTATCTTCTATCTGACAATAGCAGGTAGTTGATATAGTTGTAAGAAAAATATAATTTCTACTTTAAATCCGATATTTATGAAAAACAAGATATTTGGTAAATGAATTTTATAACAATTAAATAGTATGACAGACAGAGCCGTTTCTAGGGGGGGCAAGGGGGCGCCTGCCCCGGGCGCCACGATTTTGGGGGCGCTGAAGTTGTAAATACAAAAAGTTTTTAGCGTTATTTTTTTATTTTAAAAATGTAATATTAAAAGAGTAGATTATTTATTTTTTCTATTTCATTAATTTTCTGTCAAAAAATTTTGTGATTTTAAAAAATTTAAAATTAAAATTGTTATGATAGTTCTTGAAAGAACAAATTTTCAAAAATCTGCAATACATGTTTCATATTACCCAAATAAACGTTAGGGGCCGTTCATAAACTACGACACACTATTTTGCATAATTCCCCCCCCCCCTACCCACGTCACAAATTTTACATGCTTTAGCGCCATTTTTTCTACAGAACGTCACAAAAAATGAATTCCACCCCCCTCTAAGGCGTGACGTAGTTTATGGACGGCCCCTTAACATTTGAAGTTTGAATAATTTTTTTTCAAGTTTTTAATAAGGTGAGTATATATTAACATTTTGGGGAGACCGGGGCGTAATGAATCATTTCAATTTATTCAAAAGTGATATGTCATAGTAATTTCAGTCTCCGCTAAAAATAATGTACTTGGTGTACTGTAAGTTTGTACCAAGTTTCATTGTTATTCATTTATTATTGTTGAAAATATGGTAGAAAAAGTTATTTTGACGCTTGAAAGTAAATTTTTAAAGTCTTTATTTTTTTGTTATACCTTTTTCAAAAATAGTTGTAAAAAATGTTTGAAAATCAAGTTATGAGTTTAGAACATTTGTTTTTAAGGAACAATTGACAATTTTTGTCTAATACTTACGGTATTGATAAAAAATAACAAAATATTTAACAAATACCTGCGGGGCGTAATGGATCACTTTGCCCGGGGCGTATTGGCTACTCGTTTATTCTGCTAAGAAAAACCTATTATTTTTAAAATGTTAATAAAATAATCCTGTCAAGTTTAATTTCTTTGAATTTATATATTAATAAGTACAAATGATAACATTTTATGAAAAAAAATTGGAGAATAGATTTTTTTAAATAAATGTAGTTTGTATTTCGATCCAACTTTATAAAATTTGATTATTTCACGAAAATGTTTGAAGTTTAAATTAAATATGTTTCATTTTCAATATTTTTTATTATGAATGTACAGTAGAAACCAAAATTGTGAATATTACACTACCGTCCACGAGTATCAGGACGATTACAAGCGACTCTGTGAAATAATATGCCTTTACTTTTTCAATCATATCTCGGAAATAAAAGGAGGTACAAAAAAACTTAAATACGGTTAGAAAGCTGATTAAATTTTGCGTGAAATAAGATGTCTTTGAAGTCATTTCGTTAACTATTTCTTGAGTTATAGAGTGAGAAAGAAATAAAAAAAATTATCAACTTTTCTCATTTTTGTGTCTTGACTTTAACTTTTTCAAAAATCTAGTAAAATTTAGATAATATTTTTCTGAAAATACAGAAATCTTCGTTAGAGTTTCAGCTTTAAAGTAAGCCTTCGAAAATTAAAAAGGTTATTCGGTCTTCGATATATCATTAAAAATGTGAAGCCGAGTTTCGACGATTGGTGCATTGGATTTAACTGTGACGACTCAATTCTAGCTTCGCGTGGCTGCGAATGGGAGAGAAAACAGGGACGGATTTATGCTTAGAAATAATAAATAATGTTTCACGAGTAATATAATGAAACTCGAAAGTTCTTCGTTCCCCGCATGAATTCGTCCCTGCTTTCTCTCTCATTCGCAGCCGCGCGAAGCCAGAATCGTGTTGTCACAGTTGAATTCCAGTGCACCAATCGGTAGAAACACGGCTTCACATTTTAAATGATATATCGAAGACGGATTAATCTTTTTTAATTTTAGAAGGCTTATTTTAAAGCTAAAATTCTAACGAAGATTTCTGTGTTTTTAAAAAACTTTTATCTAAATTTTTATAGATTTTTGAAAAAGTTGAAGTCAAGAGGCAAAAATAAGAAAATTTGATAATTTTTTTTATTTCTTTCTCACTCTACAACTTATTTTGCGCAAAATTTAATCAGCTTTCTAACCGTATTTAAGATTTTTTTGTATCTCCTTTTATTTACGAGATATGATTGAAAAAGTGATGGCATGTTTGTTTATAGAGCCGCGTGTAATCGTCCTGATACTCGTGGACGGTAGTGTATAATAATATTTCATGTTCTAAATAATAATTTCATTCCTGATTTAATGCGCCCCGGGTAGTCATCCATTACGCCCCGGCCCGGGGCGTAATGGCTCACCTTGCATTTCTTTAAAAATATTGTTCTAGAAAAAAAAGTATGAGTGATATTAGGACGTATTTCTTTAATTGAAAGCTGAGATATTGGGGTAAGTTTTCCATGTAATCAAATTTTAATTAATGCAAGAATGACGAAGTTAAATATGACAAAAAGTGAAAAGTGAGCTATTACGCTCCGTTCTCTCCTATATACAAAATTGTCTTCTGACTTTAAAAAAATTACGTGATGGTGGGGGGGCGCTGGACAAAAATTTCGCCCCGGGCGCCAACTTTCCTAGACACGGCTCTGATGACAGAATTTCCACTCGTTTTAACTGCCTGAATTTACACTAATATTAATCAATAGAGAGAATCTAAAAATTGTTTTTGTAACACTAAATCTGTAAAATTGTATTTCACACAAAGAAAACTGTATGTAAAGTACTTTATTTTTATAGTAATGTGTAAAGTGTTAATTTACACACTGATAGCAACGCGTAAAGTGAATTATAGTGTGTAATAGTATATTGTGCAACAAGTACAGAAAGAAGATGTTTTCCGACGAGTTCAAAGTTCGCTGCTCCGAGCGAAGCGAAGGCAGTAATTTGCACGAACTCGGAAAATCTTCTTTCGTACGTGTTGCACACAGTACTTTGTGCAACACCTGTTTACTGAAAAAAGTAATTTTTATACTTTTCTAATCAATAAATATAGTTTTATGTTGATTATAGTGTATATTATACTGTTTACAGAAAAGTGTGCAGGAAAGTACACTTTCCTGCACACTTTTAAATGTGCAGAAATTGACCACTTTGTGCTGCATTTATGTTAAAGAAAAGTAGCTCTTTTCTAGCAGGTGTTGCACAAAATAAATTATATGTACGTAGAATAATTACTTTACGCATTTCTTATGACTGTTTGATGAAAAACAATGAAATAAAGCTTTTAAACAACATTATACAATCAAATTTTTTTATTTTAGCATTCTAGAAAACTTCATATAACAGTTCCCCCACAACACCTAAACTTACAGAAATATTTGCAATACTGCTGCAAGTTTAGTTGCTTCAGTGTTGCAAGAAATTTCGTATGATACTCGTGGGTAAGAATTCCTGAAGTGGGACCCTATTTTTCATTGGGTCGATGAATTTTTCTCATTCTTATATGTTTCGATAGCCTATGATGGTATAATAAAAACCTGTAAATAGTTTTCCGAAATTCGAATATTTGCCAAAGTTATTCAAGGTCAAAGTTATTTGTAGCGTTTTTGTAAATAACTAATTACTCGCGATCGGATGAACCGATTTTAATAAAAATTGGAGGAGAGTTTACCTGAAGAATTGTACTTTAGATAAATGATCAAAATTTTAATTAAAAAATATAATTTGTTTAAATAAATTAACTTTTTAATTCTTGGGGTTAAAAAAAATTTGTTCTCCATGTTTTTTTTGATTTTTTTTAATAATCAAATAGAGAATACTTTTAGTATTTTATTTGAACAATAAAAAAGTGGGATTCTCTATCACTTTAGAAAATAAAATATTTTTAGTTACAAAATTTTTTGAAAAGTTAAAGAGATTTGAAGCAAAACAAATGGATTCGTGTCGATTTCATGCTTTTACGTATATGTATGATTGTTAATATGTAATTTTGTTGGTAAAAGTTGTCGAGTTTAGTTCATTCATTTGTTTTGCTTCAAATCTCTTTAACTTTTCAAAAATTTTTGTAACTAAAAATATTATATTTTCTAGAGTGATAGAGAATCCCACTTTTTTATTGTTCAAATAAAATCTTAAAAGTATTCTCTATTTGATTATTAAAAAAATCCAAAAAAAAAGATAGAGAACAAATTTTTTTTAACTCCAAAAATTTAAAAGTTAATTTATTTAAACAAATTATATTTTTTAATTAAAATTTTGATCATTTATCTAAAGTACAATTCTTCAGGTAAACTCTCCTCCAATTTTTATTAAAATCGGTTCATCCGATCGCGAGTAATTAGCTATTTACTAAAACGCTACAAATAACTTTGACCTTGAATAACTTTGGCAAATATTCGAATTTCGGAAAACTATTTACAGGTTTTTATTATACCATCATAGGCTATTGAAACATATAAGAATGAGAAAAATTCATTGACCCAATGAAAAATAGGGGCCCACTTCAGAAATTCTTACCCTCGTGCGTAAATTAGATTATACTTATGAGGCATTTTACGTGAAATGTCCTAAGTTGAAATTTCAACTTCTTGAAAAAATTGAAACTCGAGGAATTTGTTGTTCTATCAAGTAGAAATGTGACCCAAAAAATATTTTTGATTTTTTCGAAAAATTGGAGGGGGTAGAGGGGGGTCAATTTGACCAATTTTGCCAACATCGGCTACTTTGTGAATTTTTTCTGAACATACTTGTAATGGGAAAAATTTTTTAGAATATGTTTCTGAAAGGTTTTTTCGTCCTCTTTCCAATGGTGTACTTTATTTTTTAATATTTTAAAAATTTACCCTAATTTTTGATAATTTATATTTAATTTTCAATTTCCCAAAAATCGGTCCATTTTTTTTTAAATAAATTATTGCAAACGAAAGCTGAGGTTTTTTCCTATCGGCATGTAAATTTTCAGAATGCCCTTTTTTTGAGTTATTGAATTTCAAAGAATAAATTGCGGCGCGCTGCGTCGCGGTTGCACTGAGCCGCGTGGCAACCCATGGCAACCGGCGTGAGACGAGGCGCCCGGGACGCTGCGCGCCGCAATTTATTCTTTGAAATTTAATAACTCAAAAACAAAAAAAGGGCATTCTGAAAATTTACATGCCGATAGGAAAAAACCTCAGCTTTCGTTTGCAATAATTTATTTAAAAAAAAAAACGGACCGATTTTTGGGAAATTGAAAATTAAATATAAATTATCAAAAATTAGGGTAAATTTTTAAAATATTAAAAAATAAAATACACCATTGGAAAGAGGACGAAAAAACCTTTCAGAAACATATTCTAAAAAATTTTTCCCATTACAAGTATGTTCAGAAAAAATTCACAAAGTAGCCGATGTTGGCAAAATTGGTCAAATTGACCCCCCTCTACCCCCTCCAATTTTTCGAAAAAATCAAAAATATTTTTTGGGTCACATTTCTACTTGATAGAACAACAAATTCCTCGAGTTTCAATTTTTTTCAAGAAGTTGAAATTTCAACTTAGGACATTTCACGTAAAATGCCTCTTATGTGACTTGCAGCACTTCGCCTTTAAGCACTTGTATCATAAATAACTATTCTTTAATTTTAATATGTTAAATATTTAATAAAAAAATTGATTTAAATATCCTTTTAGATTATTATTAAGTGTTCATACCACTTAGGAATCCTTCACATAATACGTCACAGTCGTTGGGGGGCCTGTGCAAAAATTACTAATTTCTATGCAATAAAATGTGATGTAGGGGGGAAGGGTTAAATTTTTTTCAAATTTGCGTGACGTAATATGAGAATGATCTCTTTACACGCCTGAAAATTTAGTTTTTTCGTAGAATTTGTTAAGATCCCTGTAGATTTTATTGATCCTGACCTTTTTTGGTTCAACAAAGACACTCTTTAACTTTATACAAAACGTCGTATTATTAAATAAGTATTAATTTAAGATTTATCTGACATAAATATATTAAATAATAAAGGTAATAGTACAAATTTACAACAATTAGTCATTTTTTTTAATATAACAAGAGTCAACGTTTGGGTAACTGCCGCCACCCTAATCAAGTTTACATTCAGTACACTACAAGTTTAAAAAAATTTACAAATCACACCGTTGCTCGAATAGTAAAAAAATAATATATTTAGAGTGTTGGGACCTTTTTAAACTTTTTATACAACATTTTTGAGATATTTTACTTTCGAAATCCGTAATAAAAAAATTCGATTGTTTGAAGTTGACAAAGTGGTATGAACACTTACTTACACTTACTTACTTACTTACACTTACTTACTTACTTACACTTACTTACGTCTTCGGTAAATATTGATTTTTTTTAATAATAAAGAACGTGCATTGTGAATATCTTAAAATCGCTATTTTGTATCTAACTATGGTTCTTACTTAAAAAATGTGAACAAAAATTTAAACTTGTCTGTTTAAATAAGGCTTACAACAGCAAGGTGTCAGAAGTACAAATTGTTGTGAAAAATTTTAAACCTTTTTAATCTTTCGAATGAAATTAAATTACTTTGGATATAAAGCCTTTTGTAGATTAGACTAAAGTTAATAATTAAAGATGATTTCTGTACGATTGCTTGTATGATTAATTTACCTAAATAATACTTTTCTCACAATGAAGGTGTTTTTATTAAAAAGGTTTTCTATCTTTGGATAATAGGTATCGGAACGTCTTTTCTATTTTTCCTGTGAAATACCGAAATACACACGTAGGTGCAAATGTACCCTTAGTCCAAAAGACGCCCAAAAGACGTCTAAAAGACATAAGAAAGGACGTCTAAAGTACGTTTAAAGACGTCTTTTGGACGTCCTTTTTACATTCCTTCAGATCTTAAATAGACATTTCTTTTATAACATTTTCTAAGTTGAAACTCAGTAATATTGTATTAAATTTATTTTAAGCATAATTTTATTTTTTCTAAAATGTGGAGAAATAATGAAAAAATTCTTAAGAAGCTGGGATCGACTATTGCGCCTTAAGCACCTCAGCCGTTCAAGACAGATATGAACCTCTACAAAGTTAACGATCTCAGCTGTCAATTAAATGAATTTAACTTAGAAAAATTCCAATGAATTTTACATTCATGGATTTCTAAGTCCAAGTTGAACTTAGAAAATAATATTTTCTATTTATGAAAATTTTTGTATTTTAAAATGTTGAATGAAAAAGACGTCTTTTAAGGAGAGTCCAGAATAGAGTCGAAGTTGGTATGAACGCGCTGATATTAACGCGCTCGTCCATATGGAATACATAGGACGAGAGCGTTGTATCAGCGCGTTAATACCGACTTCGACTCTATTCTGGACTCTCCTTGAGACATCTAATGGCCAAGACATAGAACATGTATAGGACGTCTTTAAGACGTCTTTTTGTACAAGTCTAAAAGAAGTCCGCAAAAAGACATCCTTAGGACGTCTTATGAACAAGTGTGCCCACTGGGAAAGGACCCCAGTTTTTTGTAGAATCTACTAAATGGTTGAGAAGATGTACGATAAAGAGCATATTTCTTAATCCGTACAACCTTTGGTAGTCTTCTACAAATCGGGATACCAAATCACGTGCAAATATAAATTGCTCTTGGCTTATAGAAGCAAAATTTAGGATGTAGATTGCTGAAGAAAGTGATGATAAATGGTCGAAATAATCTTGTGGTAATATTCCCTCCAGACAAGACAATGAATAATAGATTAACTAATTATGCCACTCTCAGGCTTTCCACAATATATAGGTTTTGACACTCCGAGGTGATCTGGAGATTCTGTCAGGTGGTGCAATGGTCACTAACCTTTTATCAATAACTTCCTTGACGTCAGGTTGTCCGATGTACCATTCTTCTCCCACATCAGTCAAAAATCTTTCCATCAACCTTTTTGCCACTCCTAAAAAAGGAATTTCTGACGGATCGACAACAACACTTTTGACAAGGTCAAATTCAGGAAGTCCTGCTAATGACGATACTCCCTTCACTCCGTTTACTGGTCTTCTAGTAGCAATTGCAAGCAATCCATCCCGCCTGATTAATCCATCTTCTCGCATTTCATATTTTTGGGCTGCATGTACACGTTTATTATTAACTGTTTCGCCAGGGGCCATGTAAGCTGGGCAACCATTTACACCATTAAATCTCTTCATACGTAGACCATCACTTTTGGACAGAGAATCAACAGTAAATATTGATATAATGAATCTACTAGTAACTTCGTGAACTCCGTCTGGTCTCCAATTAATACCGTCTCTATGTAAATCTCTTATTTCATCGACAGTTGCTCTCAAAATTGTGTTCATTACAGGGTCTTCATCTGAGATCCATAGACCTGTTAGAAATAAATGTTTCTTTCGTGCATGCGGTGGAAGTTCATTCAACTGTAGGACTACAGGATACGTTGCAGCTCGAGATGACTTAGTGAGTTTTAGGCCGTCTGTCCATAATGTAAAAAAAAGTTATCGTCGAGAAATTCACCTGGTTCGCTAGCCTCTTTGTACATTTCGCCATCATAAATATCTTCAATTGCATCTTTTTCTAATTTTACTCTGTTGTACTTATAGCGTAAGGCTTCCACTATATTTGGAATACTCAAAAAGTCAATTATTTGAGGACGCCAAAGTAATTGGATGAAAACTGATATAAATGATTCGTTTTCTTCAGGGCCACATCTTCCACAATTAAATCTTATTGTTATTACTCCTTCTCTAACTTCTTGTTTACATTGGGAGTAGAAAAAATGATAAGTAACATTTTCTGCTTTACGGCCCAGAACATTCCAAAGAGCTAGTTTCGTAGTAGGTATATTGATGTGTGTAAATGATTTTTTTATCCATATTAACTAAACCAACAAATAGAAAAATTGATTTTGAAAATGGGAGGAGTTTGTTTATTATTTTTATTGGTCTAAATCATCAATTTTTTCTTTGGGGTTGGTATTCTTCTGGTCACGTTTTCGTACACATCTCGCTCGCCGTATACATACGACAAAAAAATGGATTTAAACAATATTAATAGGGAATGTAGGAAATTATATTAATATAAATATTAATATAAATATTAATAGGGCTCAAAGAATCAACTTAGTAGTAAACTCGAACACCTTCTTTTACAATGGACACTACTACAATGAGAACAAAACAAAATTGTATGGGAAAGGCCATTATAAATCGACTTCATAATTTTCATGAAACGGCATCAAACACTTATCTTCCGTACACAGAAATCGAAGACGAAATATCATTCAGAAATGAGTTATTTAATAGTGCTGTGAGACAGCAATACTCCAAGGACACTTTACGAAAATCTAGCTCCATTTCATGAAAATGCTGCAATAAGACTACCGTTTAGATCTATGCACGCATACATGCTTCGTTGGAGAAACACAAATCTTCCAAGAGCTCCTCAAAGTTTAGAAGATTTCGGGATGATCCTAAATTCAAAAGAGTGGAGATATTTGTCGAGTTACGACAATGGGAATTTGAACATTAGAAATGTCACGGCAAAAGACAACTCTGTATCATTATTATTATTATTTGATGCAAATTTTACAAGGGATTTAGTTACAAATGGTAATTTTTTTATTCACGTGTCGCGAAAAGCCATTCCTTCTTCCACCTGGAGTACTCAGCTAATCACGTTTCTTTTCTAATTTAATTGTTACGCAATTCCATTTGCATTTGCAATCACAAACGTGGAATCGAAAGAGGCCTACACAGCAATACTGAATCAAACAAATTGAAGTTCCCACATTTTCAATAAGAGAGGTCATCACAAATTTTGGAAGCATTTTGCAAAGTAGTGCAAGGGTAGTAAAGTAGTGCATTCATAGCTGCCAATGTTTATGGTTCCTTATTTGCTTATCAAGAGGATATTTTTAAATTAGTCAAGCTGGTCAATCTAAACAACTTTCTTTCACCGAACAACGATAATCTTTAAAAGGAAGAGTTTCTTCTACAAATCTTCTCGTTCCCCTTTTTGCCGGAGGCATTGATCGTGAACACGTTCAACAACTTGATAACACTATTAAGCCAAGAAAATTTGGCAATAGCTCAAGTGTTAATTATAGCATTTGAAAGAGAGTGATTGAGGCAAGTCACACACTGAAAAACTGTTGATAGAACAGTTCCGCTATTGACTGTTGTGCAGCGCTACTTGACGTTTAAACTCACAGCTCAATCCAAATTGGGCGCGTTGCTTTCTTAAACTGGACTACCAATGGCGTTAAGTGAGCGGCTGCTTGACAAATAGTTCGACAGCTCTACCAAAAAGGAGAGTTACTCTCCCAAAACTAAAGTGAGCTGTGCGTTTCTTTTTAACGCAACACTTCAGCGCATTGGGCGAACAGTTCTGCCACCAGTTTTTCAGTGCACCGAGAAGATTCTCCGTCCACGGCAGCCTTTGTCGCTCATCGGAATTATTTTAAAAATTGTCGAACCGTCTAGAATGTAAAGTGGGGACATTAATACAGAAGCCTGTACGGCTCACTAGTGTCACGGGAGCAAGTGGCGTAATTTCGTACCACAAATGGAGCGGAGTTCGTCCAACTTGTGTTGCGTTCGTTACTTCGTGCCACTTGCTGGACGGACTCCGTGCCACTTGAGGAAAGTGGATTTTTTGAAGGGTCATTCACAAAGAATAATTCCGTTGGATCTTTTTTTCATTTTATTTAGGCGGTGCAGTCGAGCAGTATTTATCTTAAGTATGTATATCTTCAATAACAAAACAAATAAATTAAATTAAGATTATTTGTAAACTCTCTGCAACTAAAGGTACTTTAGAATTATTGACAAGTTTTAATGTTTAAATTGAAAATAACAAAGAGTGATAAATTCGTCTTGATTTTAATCATTAATATTTTTGTAAAATCATTAAAATGGATTAATTTTATTAACTAATAATGATAAGTTTTAATAATTGTTTGAAATGTAGTAATATTCAATTTTTATAGGCAAAATATTCAATATAAGGTGTTTCAGATTTCAAAAAAATCATATTCAAACCTTAAATAGAGTAAAATATGTCAAAAACGTAACCTAAAATTTTAAAGCTCATATAAATGCCACTATAAAAAAAATTGTCTGTAGATTTACAGTTTTGTTTAGAATTTTATTGAAACTTGTAAAATAACTATTTTAAAAGTAGTGAATTTAAAGTCTCTTCTGTTAAATTAATACTTTTAATGTATTAATTTTACAATTTTCTGTAAATTTACTACTCTGAAAGTAGGTAATAAAAAGACAAAAATATTACCTAGTTTTAGAGTAGTGAATTTACAGAAAAATGTAAAATTGACACATTAAAAGTATTAATTTTACAGAAGGGATTTTAAATTCACTACTTTTAAAGACTTTTAAATATAATTTTAATTATGGCTTTTAGGTAAAATTTTCCTCTACTGAAACGCATATTGCCACATCAGCAGTATTCTTCAAAACCTGGAATTATTTTAATTTTTAATTAAATACTATTATGGAGGCTCTAATAAAGAAGTACTTTTATATGAATTACAAGTACGAAGAAATACGTGATTTGTTATTAAAAGATCATGAAATTAATACATCTTTAAGTAAAATTAAAAGAATTGTTTCATCACTTGGTTTAAAAAGAAAAAATATTCAAGAAAGTGATCTAAAGGAAATATGTACTGCTATAGTAGAAGAGCTTTATTTAGCTGGTTATAATTTAGGTTATAGATCTTTATGGTTGAAATTAAAAAAGAAGTATGGTCTTATAGTAAAAAGAGACACAGTGTACAATATCTTAAAAATAGCAGATCCAGAAGGACTGTCAAACAGATTTGGTAATAAGCTTCGAAGAAGAGAGTATCTCAGTCCAGGTCCTTATTTGGCATACAGATGGATATGATAAATTAAAACCATTTGGTTTTGCGATACATGGATGTATTGATGGCTTTTCTAGAATGATTTTATGGTTAGAAGTTGCAACAACAAATAATGATCCGAAAGTGATAGCATATTATTTTTTAAAAACAGTATTACATCATAAGTTTTTGCCTACTTTAATGCGGTCAGACAAGGGCTCTGAAAACACACTTATAGAATCACTACAAATTTCTTTACGCAGCAAAGATGATGACAAATATTCTGGAGAAAAAAGTTTCATAAAAGGAAAAAGTGTGCATAATCAACGAATTGAATCTTACTGGGGACAAATGCGACGTCATTCCGTTGATTTTTATATACAGTTTTTCAAGTGTATGGTGGAGAAAAATTACTTTGATGGAAGTAAACTACATAAAATGTGTTTGCAGTATTGCTTTGGTCCTATGATTAAGAAGGAATTAGAGATAACGAAAACTCTTTGGAATGAACACAGGATTCGAAAACAAGCAGCAAGAAAAAATATTGCTGGAAAACCGTTTATTCTTTTTCAGTTACCTGAAAGAGTCAACGTTTGTAATTATAAGAAAGACATAAATGAAAATGTTGTACAACGGCTTCTCGAACAGTTTACAACGAAACCACATTTAATTGATCCTAATTTTGAGGAATTAATTGAATTACTTCAACCGAATACTGAAGTTGCAAGTACACCGGAAGAGGCTCTACAATTATATATAAAAATTTTAAATAGAATTAGTCAATATTCGAATGAAAGTAAATAACTTCTAATTTACTTTTGAGACTTTTAGTCTGTCCTATGAAGTTTCAATTTACAAACAATTGTAACAAAATGAATACCTTCGTAAAAATAAAAATTATCAAATATTGTGATTTTTTTGCCAAACTCATAATATAACTATAAAAATTAACTTAGGTATAGACTAAAATATACATTTAATTAATGTAAATAATCTGTAACAATTCATAAACGACGAAAAGTAATAGATGTTATTTAATGAAAATATATAAATTACAGTAATTTAAATTTAACATTTTGTGAATATTTAAACACGTTATTGACATTTTCTATTAGCATATCAAAAATAATTTATATATAAAATTATTAAAGTTCCTCTTAATTTTGATATAATTTTGTAGTAACACTCTTTATTTCACATATTTATAACACATTCAAACTATTTTACTTACTATATTCTTTATTATAAATAATTATGCCATGTTAACTCTCTCTCTTTTGTCAGTCAGTCTTGTAATATCAAAATATCAATATATTTTGATAATAACAATATCAATATATATCAATATATATCAATATAATAACAATATCAAAATATCAAGCAAAATAGAACTGCACCGCCTAAATAAAATGAAAAAAGATCCAACGGAATTATTCTTTGTGAATGACCCTTCATAAAATCCACTTTCCACAAGTGGCACAGAGTCCGTCCAGCAAGTGGCACGAAGTAACGAACGCAACACAAGTTGGACGAACTCCGCTCCACTTGTAGTACGAAATTACGCCACTTGCTCCCGTGACGCTAGTGAGCCATACAGGCTTCCGTACATTAACCGAACATTGGACTTACCTAAAATGAATTGTATCTTTGCAGAGGCAATCAGATGGAGACAAATTAAAAATTGAAAGACATCTGGTGAATGAAATTTATTGTTCGAAAATTTTAAATAGAAAACGAAAATGCGACACACTAAGAGTGTGGATCTCTCTTATCTTGAAAAATTCGAATTCAATTGATATATTGAATCACTGTTCTTACTTATTCTCCAAACCTGGTGTTTAACACTTTGCTGTATATTTGAACGAGAACATTGTTGAAAATAATCGCAACCATTTAATCGATAAAGATCATGCATCGACATTTTCAACAAATGCAGTTATTGAAGAAGAGGATGAGGAGGAAGAGGGCATAGCTGAAGTTAATGTCAACAACGAAGAGCAAAATGTTGAAAATGAACCTCCAATTCCAGTTTCTCCTAACGACGATTCGAATTGTGCAATAGATTCAGCGCAAAATGAGATAAGAAGCATGTGCTGCATCTATCAAATGACACCACCAGCTAATTGTTTTGTTCCGTGCGGACACCTTGTCATTTATGATAAATGTAAAGACACATTCATTCTTCAACCTCAACAAAGATGTCCAATGTGCAGAGCGGACTACGACCAAATTATTCGGATTTACTTTTAAACATCTTGGAACTCAAATTTTTCGTTATTGGTTGAACCAAGACTGTGATTAAACAAAACTGACAGATATTATTTTTTTTATTATTTCTTCTTTATTCGCTAATTTTTTTTTATAAAAAACCTAACATTGTTATTGGGCAGAAATACATTTTTTCTGTAAAAATGCTGAGAATGTATGCATTTACGTCGAAGAGATAGACTCTGTAGTAAGTTTAATTTTGTACTCATTTAATTATCTGTCAAAGATAGTCCATAAGGTAGTTCAAGTTGGGTGGGGGAAATCCAATATGGCTGACATCAGCTGATTTACCGGAGGACAAACAATGCATTGAATTCAATGGGACAAATCAGTTTTTTAACCATAACTTTTTAAATATTCATTTTTGAACCATAGTGTAATGGAAAATTATTCTTTATTTATCGAAATCTATTTTTTAAAACAATAAAACCAAACAATTTCATTTTATTGTTTTAAAAAATAGATTTCGATAAATAAAGAATAATTTTCCATTACACTATGGTTCAAAAATGAATATTTAAAAAGTTATGGTTAAAAAACTGATTTGTCCCATTGAATTCAATGCATTGTTTGTCCTCCGGTAAATCAGCTGATGTCAGCCATATTGGATTTCCCCCACCCAACTTGAACTACCATATTAAGTTTGAAAAAGAAAGCTTATAATGCTTAAAAATTAAATATTTTTTTGATTCAATCGAAATAAAGATTTATATGTATATATAATTTTGAAAATCCTGCGTTAGTATTATTGTTAACTTGGGTTTAAAGTTAAAAGAGTTCTTTTATATTTAAGTGACGAGATAGTACATCATTTTTTCCATTTTTTACTCGGTTTTTTATGAAAAACTCGTGGAGTAATTTTTTTACTTTTTTTTGAAAATTATCAAATTTCAAAGCAGATAAATGTTTTTTTAATCGAAGCGTATTATTTTAGGTAAGAAGAAATGCATAGAATTGAAATGTCCATTGTATAATAATAATAATATTAATATTTTTTCCTGTCTCAACGTAGATGTCTTTGCCACTGTAAAATGATTGGGTTTCTTTACAATATTTTTGCGTCCAGTCGAGAAGAGCTATTGTAGTCAAAATTCGATTATTTGGAGAACATTGAAAACTATGGAATTCTGGAATTTAATAATTTTCTTAAAACGGTAAAAAAATTACTCCACGAGTGTCTAAAAAAACCGAGTAAAAAATGAAAAAAATGATTTACTATCTCGTCAATTAAATTTATAATTATAATTTTATTAAAATTCAAAATTGTTCAGTCAATATTTTTTTAAGCTTTACCCTTCCATTTTCAAAATTAATTATTTAAAAAAAATTTCAGTAACAGTAATGCAGGCAATATTTTTATGACAGTCTGAACGCTGTAGAATGCAGAGAGCATTTACTGAAGCAGATGAAGACGAAACAGTAATATTTTTGTCGTTCAACGGCGCAGCAACAGCGTAACGTACAGAGACGCGGGCGCGCCGCTTAGTTTGTTTTTAAATAGTTTGTTTTATACAATCATATAGGATAACAATTTCCCAAAATATAAAGCCAATCCCAAGACTTTTTTTGAGCTGGGACGTTTGAGAAATAATGCCTCATATATGGGCATAAAAACTCACGTGGAATTCCACGTGAGTTTTTAGTCGACAGTGGGATTTTTTTACTATTACCTTTTTAAAACTGTCTACAGCGTAGACCCTTTAATTTAAAACAAAGAACACAAATAGATTAAAAATTATACTCTGTAGACTGTTTTAAAAAGTTAATTGTAAAAAAATCTCACGGTGATGCTTGCAAGTGATTTTTGAAAATGTTTAAAAACTCATTTAACACATCAGGCCCATTTCGGGACTTTTTGGAAAATCTCCTCTATATTATAAGGTATAAATAAATTAAATTTTTTTTAAATCCAGCCCAAAGTTAAAAAAAATTAATTTGTTTATAAAAAAAAAATTTTTTAATAAAAAATTTTTAAAAAAATTTTGTTTACATTTCTTAAAAGTCGAAAGAAAACTATAACTTTCATTCTTAGACAACTTTTTCCTAAACTCAATATTTTCGGAATTATAAGCTACTGAATATTGGGAATGGCTAAACTGCGATACGCTATCTGGTGGCGGAACTTTAAATTAATCGAAGTAGGTAAAAAAGTAAACAATCCCATTAAAAAGGTTGGAATTTTTTCGTTGTAGAGTATTTTCTAAGTTATATTTTTAAAAAATTATTTTAATTACACGAGATATGGATAAGGAAGGAACTGAAGTGTCGTTATCCTTTCTAAAAAAAGACATGGGATAAAAGAATCGAATGCACTTGAAAGTATAACTCGAAAAGTATCGAAAAGATTAAACATCGGTAATATGAATAGAAGGGCGAACTCATGTTTACAAATGAAATTGTAGTACATTAAAAATTCACATATACTTAAGAGAGGGAGCTGCAGTCTGAAATTATTCTTTTACTACTAAATAAATAATAATATAAATAATAAATAACATATAATTTGTAATTAAAAATATAATTAAATTAATAGAAAATTTTACACTTAAGCAAAAAAATATTTTAAGTAAAATAGAATTTTATTTAAAAAATTATCAAATTGAAAAAATTAACATTAAAACTTTTAAAAATTTAACAAAAATGAACATGGAATAGAAGCAACGAAGACGGCCGAAGGCCGTCTGAGGCGCTAGTTTCCAAAAAATCGTCGGCAAGCAAAATATTTTGCTGTGTTTATGGGTGTACAATTGTACACCGCATAAAGATCCTAACCTCAGTTTCCACTACTTTCCAAAAAAAACCAAAATAAAGTGAATAATGTTAGCAAAATAGGAATTGACGAAATAATAGACAGGAGAATGTTATGGGAAATATTCATATTTGACGTTTGTAAGCAAAATGCTAACAACGTTATCGAGTTCTCATCGCCGGTGTCACTTTCTCGCCCACAAAATATTATATGCCCGGCGTTTAAAACTTTTTAACCCTCCATAAAATTTCTATACGCGGGTGTCGATTTTGTAAAAGAACCAATTTCACTTAAAGTGAGACGCATTTTAACTTTTTGTTTATTTAAATTTCAAAAAACACACGTGTCCCTTGCTTTAGTAACAAAAGTTACCTACTTCGTCAGCCATATTTGTTTCGTGACGTCACAACCGCCAATCCCAATAGGTCTACAATTACAAGTCAAAAATTTTGAAAATTAATAATTCGAAAATTTGGACAATAATTAAACAAAAATAAAAAAATACGCATCTGTTTTTTTCGATACAGAATAGAAAAAAATATTTTTGGCCGATTTTAAGAGGTCGACTAAAATCTCACGTGGAATTGTCCATATATATCGTTCACTCCAAGTGGAATGTACGTATGTTTTAAAAACATTTTGGAAGATACGTAACTTCCAAAATGCTTTTAAAACATACGTACATTCCACTTGGTGTGAACGATATGTTTTTTTCGAAAAAAGAATTAGCTACGATTTTCGGAAATGAAAATTTGGAATCTTAGGACGATTCCAGATAAAACTGCGTTAGCACAATTTTGACTCATTTTAGGTAAACCTAAAAGTGCATGAAGACCACCGTGTATGGCGCACCTTAAAAGCACTATCTTCACGTACGAAGCAAATATCTTCAAACATATCCACAGATGCTCTTAGAAAATGCAGGCCATCAAACTTGGACCAAAAACATTTAAATAATTTAGAATAATTTTTCTGTACTAAAAACTATTCTAGAAAATATATAACATATCATACAGTGTAGATTTTTTAAGAAAATTTTATAAAAAAATATTTAAAAATTTTAAAAATTATTTTTCTGTTAATAAGATTGTTTCAAATTTTTTGAATTATTTTGGTCCAAGTTTGACGGCCTGCATTTTCTAAGAAAAAAATTACACATTAATGGCTATAAGTAATTATTATAGTGTAGCAAATGACCTTTCAAATAAGTCTAAGCCCATTAAAAAGCGTTCATTATTTTAGAAGTTATTCAAATTTTTGTAAAAAAAATTAAAAATGACGATTTTTTAAAAATATCTAAATAAATTATTGGCCAAACGACTTTTGAAATATCTTGTTCTTTTCAAAATCTTATCATCTTTCAAAAAATGAACAGAAAAAAATTTTAGTTTCAATAAATTTTATGTTTTAAAACGTTTTTTATTCGTCTGAAAATGGGTGGTCTCTCAATTTTGACCGGTAATGCCCGCTGCGCTGGGAGAAGCGGGTCCACTGCCAAACATCATTGATTTCTTTGATGTGCTGGGAGAAGTGGTCCCGCTGCCAGACACGACTGGCATCATGAATATGTTCGGTAGACCTTGCCGTGGTGGCGGGGCTTTTCACTAAAGGGCAACCAAACAGCAAGATAGAATGGATTCACAAAATTCAAAGAAAGTACCCTATGTGAGCAGGCCGAAAACTGGAAATCTCACCATCGGTCCCAAGACTGATGCTCAAGTGCGCGCGGATTGTAAGGGCGCACAATTTTTTGCAGTGCCACGGGTGATCGTGGAAAGATTAGATCCACAGAACATCGTGGAAGGAGAAAGAATAAGAAAGGGAAGCGCGTCGAGCCTTCTGAGTGTGTCAAGCTGCAGTAGCGGAAAGACCGTACATAGCGCTATCCACTCAGAAGTAGACGACGAGGCGATAGAAGAGACTCGTGAGATATGCTCGCGACTCAGAACGGAGTAGGCGACTTGCCTGGACAAAATAGAGTTGGAGGTCGCAAAGATGATAAAGTCTTGCAACATTCCGAAGAATGTCAATAGGACGGTAAATGATGGACTCAGAGACATAGAAGTCCTGTTGAAAGAGGCAAAAGTAAAGCATGTCGCAGCCGATTGAGTCGGACTTCGATTTAGCACGCGTTCTCAGCGGTGCGGAGTGTAACCGTAAGGACTGTAAGAAAAAGACAGAGCGTTCCTATGGGCGTAATCTCAAAAGTGTGATAAGAGATGCTCAGAAACAGAAGCGAAAGAGTGACAGTCCAGAGGAGACTCGAACCCAAACCGATAAGAGGAAAAAGGAGGAAGCTCCTCCAATGGAAACGGAAGTACCAGATCCAAAGATTCCTCAATTGGAAAGAATGGGGTCAAAAAGATCCGCAGTTCTAATCCGAGTCTGTTAAGAATTAACGTATGCTGACGTTCTAGGAAAACTTTGCAAAGAGGTCAACCCGGACGACTGACATACGAGAATAGTAGCAGCAAAAGCTACAAAGAAGGGAGACCTTCTGATTAAGATCAGAGGAGGCTCCGACAAGGACGCTTTCACCGCTGAGGTCACCAAAGCGGTTGGAAGCATGGGTAAGGTGCAGTCGTTAAATCGAAGAGATCCATGATTTGAATTGCCTTACCAAAGAAGCCGAGGTGCAACAAGTGTTCTCGGAAGTGATAGGAAAGCCAGGAAGCTGAGAAGTGACGGTCTTAGGACCCAACCGCAGAGGGATGAAGCTCGCGGTTGTAGTCACCAACCCGGCAGAGGCGAACAGGCTGGAGAAATTAGGACACGTAAAAATTGGTTTTATGTGTTGCCCAATTAAAAAAAGAGTAATGGTCGTCCGGTGTCATCGATGCTTGGGATACGGTCATATTTGAGCGAAATGACAGAAGGAGGACAGGTCGGCTGCGTGCTTTAAGTGCAGTGAAGCCGGTCACAGGTTCTCCAACTGTAAAAAGAGCCCAAGTTGCTTTTAATGCCAGGGGAAGTTTGGCAATAAGGTGTCAACCACCCATATTGCAGGCAGCGGAGGATGCGGAGTCTTCAGGACGGCCCTTAAGGAGGCAAAGAAGACTCTCGCAAGAACTAAAAGCAAATAAGAAGTATTAAAAGGAGCGAATAATTTATTTAATTCATTTAAATTATTTATTTTTTGTGGTTTTTATTGTACTTTTACATTTTTATTCTTCTAACTTTTATATATTTGTATATTTATTCTATTATTTAATTTATTTGTGTTTTTATTTAACTTGTCCTTTTACAATTTTACCTTTTGACCTTAATACATATATGTTTAATTGATTCATTTCTGTTTCTTATGTCCGTTTACAATTCTGTCTTTTAACTTTTAACACTTTCTAACATTTGTTGCTTTATTCTTCGACATTGAAATAGTTTTAAATTTTAACTATTGACGCAGGAGAACCACAGGAAAAGAACAAAGTCGCAATAGCGACAGAGTTGAAGCGCCGCCGAGGTTCCGAGGGTGGGTAAAGGGCTTCAAAAAAAGGGTTACGGGTTTTAGTGGGTCGGGGCTGGCAGTAGGTCGCCAGCTTGTTAAACAATTATCATTTTATTTATTTTGTTTTATTTATTTTTTATACCAACCCCACATAACCTTGGAGTGCGGAATCCAAGGTATCTGTAGGCAGATTTCCCAAAATTCCCTAAGCAAAAAAAAAAGTATTAATATTGAATAATAAATTAAAAAATATTCTTGCTGAAAAACGTTTGTTATTTTCATAATATTAAAATTTAAATTTATTTCTTTGACATGATAGAGGGGGGTGTAAGTAAATTATCACATGCTTTTTGAGGAGGGGTTTGTAAACCTATTACAACCGGGGGGAGGGGGTCAAACATCGGGAAAAAATATCACATGCTTTATGGATGGCCCCAGTAGTGTTTCAACATATGCAACAAAATATTTTTCTTTTCTTAAATTAGGCCAATAATCTACAAGTAAATCTGCCAAAGTCAATTTAAGCTGCTCCCGTCTATTAATATTTACTCTTTGTGTACAGTAAGTTAGATCTAAAAAATTTGCTTCTTCTTCTTCGGGTAAATTCATCTCAGGGTTTGAAATTGAAAGTATTAAACCATTTTTCATTATATTTTGCGTTTCACTTGTTTCATTATCAGGAAGTGCTTCTGTTTCCTTCTTCTTCTTCACAGTCGGAAGGACATAGACGCTTCTGTCCACTTTGTTTCAATTTTTTTTATGCGATCATAAAGTCTTTTCTGCAAAGACTTTACGCCAGATGAAATCTCTAAACGATGGTTCTTTTCAGTCAATTCCGCAACACGCGCTGCAGAGCTGAATGTTTCGTATTTTAATACATCAGTCATATATTCAGCAGCATTTCTTATAAAATATAACTGGTTGGATTGGATTCCGTATTCTTAAGTTTCTTTTTATTGTTTATACTCCTGCCCTATTGGCCTTACGCACTTCGACAAGAGTCCCCGAGAAATACTTTTTTTGGATTAAGCATAACCATTCTACATATGAAAATTCTATATATTAACCTAATTTTTGCGTCTACAGCCGACTTTATTAGGAGTACTCGCATTCGCCTGGACCATCCGTCAATGAGTTTTCTCGCTAGAGAAGAGGGAAACTGTAGAAAAACTCTCCTGAGTACAACCGATTTATCGACAGTCGAGTTCTAATGGTGTGTACCGGACAATAATCGACGGTGCACATCATTATACCTCGACGTCAAACCTCCCGCTCAGATTATCTCACGTGTCGGAAAAATACCAAGCCAAATGGGCGCGAACCAAGGGTACTTATACCCTTGGTCCTTAAACGACCGCCAAGCTAGGCATCTATCCGACTGAGCTAATCTGTCGGTCCGTATTCTTAAGTTTCTTAGGAACAATAGAATCCCAAGGAAGAGCTGTTATTTTCCCGGTACCAGACGATGTTTGAGTTTGGCTGATACCTTCTCCGATATTGACAGATGTAGAAGAAGAAGAAATAGTTGCAGTATTTTGTCGACCTTTAAGAAAAATTATTAATATTATAATTAATAAAAGTTAACCCAGTAAAAAAAAAGTATTCAGAATAGAGAAAAAGTATTAGTGGAGACGTTCGGTGAATGCGTTTTCGCGACAAAACCGTATTGGTGGGTTACGGTGAATACATTTTGCTTACCGTGAATACATTTTTTTTAAACTCTCGATTTAAAGATTCATAAGCAAAGTTGAGAATATTTATAAAGAGCGTAAGTGACCTAAAGTATAAAAATGACGATTGCGAGAAGGAAATAAGAAATTTTGAGAAAAAATGAAAAATTAAATGTGACAAACCTACAACGTATGATGATGAAAAGGAACATTGACAATACCGACAGAAACTTGAGAAATCCAAGTAAATGTGTGTGAAACAGTAAGTTCCGCCGGTAACGTCAAAGTTTCTTTTAATCATCGTACGTTGTAGGCACAGAAAAGCATATGGTAATTGATCAACATTTGACAATCTGTTTGTCACATTTAATTTTTCTTTTTTTCTTAAAATTTCTTATTTCCTTCTCGCAATAGTCATTTTTATACTTCAGGTCACTTACGCTTTTTATAAATATTCTCAACTTTGCTTAGGAATCTTTAAATCGAAAGTTTAAAAAAAAAAGTATTCACGGTAAGCAAAATGTATTCACCGTAACCCACCAATACGGTTTTGTCGCGAAAACGCATTCACCAAACGTCTCCACCAATACTTTTTCTCTATTCTGAATACTTTTTTTTTACTGGGAAGCACATTTGGAACCGTTAGAAAATCTTACCATCAGTATTGATGAGTTTGTTAGGCCGCAGTCCCATGGCAGCGTTTTGCGTTGCGTTGTAATGAGAAAGAATGCAGCAAACGTATATTTGCGTCTTTTTCTCTCCCATTACGACGCAACGCAAAGCGCTGTCATGGCCCTACTAAAAATCCCTGTATAAGATCTTGTACAAGAAAATGCACACGTTCAGCAGCTGAACTTGTACAAGTTCTGGTTAGAAAATGTACAATTTCTTGTACCAGGATTTGGAACAAGTTCTTGTATTAGAACTTGTACAAGAAAATGTACGAGTACTTGTACAAGAAAATAAACTTGCACATGAACCCGTACAAGATTTTGTACAAGATCTTGTACAAAATCTTGTAAGGGTTCATGTGCAAGTACTTGTACATTTTCTTTAAACATTATTTTTAAGTTGTAAAAATTAAAAACATTAAAGGCTGCGCAGTAGTTTTTATAAGCTTTTAGAGCTGCGCAATAGTTTTTGGCTTGCCTAAAGTGGAGAGTCTTAATGCTTATAAGTTATTAAAATGCCAATTTAAAAAAAAAATTATTTATTAATTTACTTGATCCAATTTTCTAAAAAAAAAATTATTTATAAATATACTTGTGCAAGAACATGAACGTGTTCATGTACAAATACTTGTACTTGAACTTGTACAAAATCTTGTACATTTTCTTGTACAAGTTTATTTTCTTGTACAAGTACTCGTACATTTTCTTGTACAAGTTCTAATACAAGAACTTGTTCCAAATCCTGGTACAAGAAATTGTACATGTTCTTACCAGAACTTGTACAAGTTCAGCTGCTGAACGTGTGCATTTTCTTGTACAAGATCTTATACAGGGATTTTTAGTAGGGGGGACTCCACCCTTAGCATGCTTGAGGAAACAGTCTCTTTAATCGGCTTCCATGGCGAACCGTCATAAACGACCATTAAAAGTAAAGGAAGGTTTGTTTGATATTGTTCGGGCAGACTTTCCAAAATATTAATTTTTGGAATACTTGTTCCATCTTCTTCAAGAACAAACTATAAAAAAGTTTTCAAATGTTACAATTAAAGTTGACAAAAATTCTTAATATTCTATACAATTTTATCTAAAATATGCGTGGTAAAAATTACGTTCAGACAGCACGTAATCTTGCAGTAAGTTTGAAATGTGCCACCCATAGGAAGCTTGTATGTGAGATTGTCACAATATAGCACGGCAAGCTTGTTGCTTTGCATGCAAAATTGCGGCAACCTTACACTGCAATCTTCCTATAGGTGGGATATTTATTATATGATATCTGGGTATATATAAAATTTTCAATGTAATAAGAAATCGTACATAAAAATACCTTGCAAGATAAGTTGAAATCAACATTCAAATTTGTGCAAGCCTCGCAGTAATTAATTCTTCCAAGGATTCACCATAAACCAGACTTCTGCTTGGGTTGGTAACTTTATATAATTTTAGAGCCATAATAATTCTAAAAAACAAAATTTGTTAGATGTTAGCATGGAAATGACAATGTTTTTAATATATATTATTTCTCTTGTAGACAGTTATTTTATTTTACATTATTAAAACTAATTTCTCCGATTAATTATTATCTCGATAGTATATAAAATCCCAGGTGAAAAAGTTCCCGGAAATTAGACCGAGAAATTCCCGGGAGTCACTCTCGAGAAATTCCCGGGAGTAAAAAAACAAATGAATACAAAAAAATTTTCTTTTGTTTTTTTCAGTCCCGGGAATTTCTCCTGCATGCAAAAAACTTTGTAAAAGTTCATGTTTTTCTGATAAAGTTAAAGTGATATATTTGAAGCATTTTAATTGTCTTATAGCTCTTTTAAAAAATGTATGTTTACTTTCAAAACGCAAAGTAAAAACTCTTATTAAAGGACCAAACTGAAGGATCAATTCAGGGTAATGAGTTAAATAATGGTGTTTAGGTCGTATTTTTATATTAGGAAATAATCTTTTCCTATTACAGAGATATTCATCTATAAGAAATTTTAGATGAGGAATAAAAGATTTATGAATTTCTGTTGCACATATTAATTCGGTAATTTCTGTTAAATTCATTAGCGCAACCAAACATCATCTTCAAGATCTACTTTATTTTCAACAAAAAGAGGAAATAAACGAAGAAATACTAATACTTGCCAAGCCCCACCAACTATTCTTTTGCCTTTTCCTTTCTCTGGTACTTTGCTAGGTTTATCTCTTCCATCAGAATTAGAATATTTAAAAGAATCTACTTTTCTATTAAGAAATTCAATAGAAAGCCAACCTCTTCTGACAAAATTCATTATCATTAAATATAAATCGAAAGCTACTATACCTTCGAGTAGGTCATGAGCAAAGCACGGCGGTAAACCTGGTTGGCAAACATGGTAACTTTGCAAGCGATTAAAAACAGAATTTGAACTTTACTCCTTCATAATGGACTGCGTTTCTTTTTTTCTTCTGTAGTGATGCTTTGTAAGATTTAACCGTCCCAGTAAAAATAGTATTGAGTGGAGCGTTGAGGAATTGAGTGAAGCTCTGAGCCAATACGGATTCGAGTAAAAACCGTATTGGGACGTTTGACTCAATCTTTTTTTCATCCGCCGAATACGGTCTTATTTTAGCAGTAAAATTAAATAACATGAGCAGAGTACACATTATAAATTGAAAGCACAATTGTCCTGGAATGTAAAAATGCCGATTTCGATAAGAAACAGTGAATATTTGTTAAAAATTGGTAAAAGCAAAGTTTGACAAGCGCGTCTGAATTTACCATGTGAATAAATGAAGTGGTAAGTTTAAATGGACTAAAGGAAATCTTTCCTCAATGTTTATATCTTCTTCATATTCTGCACTTTCTTCGATTTCTCCATTATTTATTAAACTAGATTCTTCATTGCTATTTTCATCTCATCTTGAACTACTTGTTCTTTATTTTCTGTTCTAATATTACTTAGCTTATTTTCGTAAAATTCTTTTCTAGTAATTAAATAACAAAATCTACAAATATACTCTATTTTACTAAAGTTTTCAACAAATCCTCCTAAACCATGACCTCCTAAATTATCTGTACAAATAAATGCTACAGTCCTCTTAACATAATTATTAGGTTCAATTTTAATCTCATCTCGTTCAACTTTAATTAAATCATTAACATTTGTGCCATAAACTTTATCGTGATTAAAAAATTTCCGTTGCAAAGTGCTACAAGTTGTATTGTATTAATATGGGTACGCAAGTAATTGTGAATTTTTTACTTTGTAATTGTGACAAAGTAGGAAATTAAATTTAAAATCCAACAGTTTTTAAAATTCTTGTCCGTGTCATATTGGATGTGCCATTTTGAATTTTGAAAATCTGACTTCAGATTCGACAACAGCGACCTCAAAAAACCTCGAGTAATAAGATTCAAGCAAATCCGTGTTTATTTAGAAAATTTTGTCTTTCACATAATATATACTACTGATATTATAATATATAGTCACATCTTTTAGTATCTTTGCAATCATTTTGACTTCTGGCAATTGGTATTCAAGTTTTTAAAGACATTAACAATCAGAAAATTAAGTTGCCAGAAATGCAAATTTATCAATTCTTTTGCGACTTCATCGACTTCTGGCAAGGTCAAATTGCACACTTAGATATCTGGCAATAATATTACGTGATATGTGCGGACAATATCTACTATCATAACGAAAATTAATTAATTAATTAATTAATTAAAAAAAAAATTATTAATTATTAATATAATAATTATATTATTTATTATTATTTATTATTATATTATTATATAATATATAATATTATATATTTATAATTATTTATTATTAATTATTAATTTTATTTATTTATTTTTATTTATTTTTTATTTATTTTATTTTTTATTATATATTTATATATTATTATATTATTATATATTTATATATTATATTATATTATTATATTTATATTATTATTATTATTTTTTTTTTTTTATTATTATTATTATTATTTATTTATTATTATTATTATTTTTAATTAATTATTTAATTAATTAATTAATTAATTAATTAATTTTTTTTTATTATAAACGGGTCAATAATAAAATAAAAAGAGACTTACGAAAAATTAAAAGGGCTTCATTTAAGAAATTTTGTACAGATTTAGATTTTACAAAAGGCATGTCAAATATTTGGCGTACTGTTAAAGGACTTATGTCTAGGATGGGGGTAGTAACAAAAAACACACACACATCAGATGACACTGCTGAAATTAATAAGTTTAAAGAAGGACTTATTCAAAGAGAAATTCCAATTAGACTTCATAGCCTCATGGATGTTGAAGATACTAAGAACCCGATGAACCAACCTTTTTCTAAATCCGAGTATTTATCCTCTTTATCCTTTTGTAACATTAGATCTTCTCCAGGATTGGATAGGATCTCTTACGAGGTAATTAGGAAATCATCCCAACCGGTTCAGGATTTTATACTTAAAATTTTTAACAAAATGTATATGACAGGATCATTTCCCGAGACCTGGAGGAGAACCCTTGTTAAATTTATTCCTAAAAACAGTGGAGGCTACAGGCCTATAGCCCTTACTTCTTGTCTGTCAAAATTGTTTGAAAGTTTGATTCAGGGTCGCTTGGAGTATTTATCTGATAGACATTGGGATTGTCTCCCTCGTCTCGGATATTAGTGAGAATTTTTCTCAGAATAGATCTACGGTCATTCTTGCCCTAGATATTAAGGGAGCTTTCAGTTCAATTTTTCCAGATTTTAGCCTTACCTACCTTTAAGCATTAAAAGCTCTTACTAGAATAGTATAAATTTTGTTAGTTTCCTCATCTCAGAAAACAATTATTCTTTTCAATTGATCAGGAAGAACCGGACATATCAGGGATAGGGGTTCCACAAGGTGGAGTTCTATCCCCTTTTTTGTTTAGTTTAGCACTCAGAAACATCAGGGAGGTAGTTGCGACGAAGAGATCAAACTGATAATGTACGCAGACGATATTCTCTTATACACATCTCAGGAGACTCTAGAAGATTCTATCAAGGGAATTGAAGGAGCCTTTAAGCATGTCTCTACTTGGTTGTTAGATAGAGGATTAATTAAAAATAATTACCCAATTAATGGTACTTTCTAAAGAACGAAAGATAATAAATTCAAATCACTCTATCAGTTTAATAAGACCGAATCAAGTTCAGCCTCAGATTTTAAATAATTCAAAGTCGGTCAAATATTTGGGGATTATTCTTGATCAGAAGTTATCCTGGCATCCTCATATAGATTATTCAATACAGAAAGTGACAAGGGCCAACAATGTAATTCGTACAATTTCTTGGGTAAATTAGGGACCTTCATCTTCATCATTATTACATGTTTGTAAAGGTCTGATGGAGGCTATTTCTAAGTGGGGACCATTGTTTGTGTGGAAGGCTACTGATACTCATTTAAAAGGCATAGATAGAGCACTTTTTTCAGCTTTCAGAGCGGCCCTTGGACTGCTGAGAACGGTTCCGATTCCGATTTTGTTATCTGAGGCAGGGATTCCTCATCCCGCCTATTCTAGAGCTGTAAGTTCACAGCAAGCATCCCTTAGTGCTACAAAGGGACTCAGAAGTTTGTTAATCACCATAAGTAACCCCTTTTATTTTGATTTATCATAGAAACAAATTTTAATGACCAATAACACCGACGTTACTTTAGGACACGATTTACAAAAGGAGTCAAATCCAAATATAAATATTGAACTTCAGAACTATATTGGGAATAAATATAATGATAGCATAAGCATCTATAGCGACGCTTCATGCAACACGATCACTCAAAGATCAGCTATTTCCTTTTATATTCCAGCTACCAATTTCTTTTGTGTGGATACCAGGTCACTCTGGAATTTTGGGAAATGAGATCGCAGATGAATTGGCGAAGACTGCTACCGAATTCCCTTTTGCCCAAAGAAATAAAATCGGTTATGAGGATTTGAAAGTTATAGTAAAACATGATCATGATTCTTGGAGAAAGTTTTTTGGCCTTTTGGTACAATATCTGGATCTACGGATATTTATTATCAAAATATTAATGTCAAATCTAAAAGGCCGTGGTTTAAAGAGTACGGAAGTCTTGATAGAAGCTCAATTTACTTGATTACTTCTTTAAGGACCGGCCACACTCGTACTGCAGAACATTTTGCCAGGGTCAATTGGAATTGTTTAATTAATTGTAAATGCGGTTTTTGACAAATGACTATTCGAAATCTCTTATGTGATTGCACACTCTTCTCCACAGGGAGACCGAGAATATTTGAATACTCCCCGGTAAAAAGGCTTGCATTAAAAAGTATTGAAAAAATTGAATTCCTTTTAATTCCTTTTTTGTCCTGAGTTTCGAATTCCCAATAAAAGTATACAAATAAAAGATTTTTAATTCCCTTTAATATCGTCACATAAACGTTGACCAAGGGGACCAAGGTATAAGAAAGGAATTAAAAAGCACATAATTTTAGGTTAGGTGTAGAAAGGTATTCAATTTTAAATATAGGTATTTATGGAAAATGTGATGCTCAGGAAGTCAATTTTTTATGAGTAAGTGAAATAAAGGAAAGTAATAATTAAAATTAATAAAAGTTTTACATTATACGTGATTTACATAAAAATCACACAGCACCAAAAATTTCTTGAAACTTTCAGGAAATCGCTCAGTTTATATTAGCAGACGAAAATTTAATAATTGGGCGAATATTGCATGCAACATTGATACAATATTGCCTGAACATGTCAAGTTATTATTCACAGTAAAATTTTTGCTCAAGTTTGATATTCAATATTTCCTTATTATACGGACATTTAAATAACCTCACATTCTCCATGACTTTTACCACGCAATATTTATAACCTCACTGGGCGAGAGCCTGTCTAGTTTAGAGAAATTCTCGGTGCTATGTGGGATTTTATTTGCACTTTGGTAATTTGCACCCGATTATATGCACGTGGACAGTCGCAGTTGACGCCATTTATCACCAGTTACAAAGTCAAGCACATTACAACTGTCAATGAACAGAGCCATTTTCTTTTCTTTTTTTATTCTTTTCTCAAGTAACTTGGATTTTGATTGGTCAATTTTTGTTTTGTCACCAGCAAGCATTTGATTTACAAGGAATTAAAAGGCATTAGATAGATCACAAATTTATTCCACTTTAAGTGATTAAAAAGTATTCATTCTAATATTGTAAACTTTGGGCATTGAAAAGGATTCATTTTATAGTAGAATTTGACTTAATAGAAGTATTAAATTTAGCGGACAAAAAAGGAATTCAGAAGTATTTAAAATTTTCGTCTTTTTATTGATGATGAAATAATTTTTAATACCTTTTTATTCAAGCCTTCTTACCGGGTCTCGATTCCCTTCAGACACTACAGATCCAGTAGTAAATCTCAGAAAAGCCGCACTACTTTTATGGGATGGCATGCATATCGAATTGATAAAATTTTTTAATCAATCAAAAATATCAATTTAATTCTCCTATAAATTTCTTTTTATTTAAAGAATCAAGACTATAATAATAATAATTAATACATTTAGTAATGATTATTGAACTTCTTTAGGAACAAGTTACAAATCCTTTAAATTATTATCCTTAAAAGCAAAACAGAACTTATCCTAAAATCACTGTCAAAATTAACTGAATTCCAATAAAAACAATCAATAAATGACATCGAATCTCAGGAATCATTAACGCAAATAAGCAAATTTATTACGAAAGGAAATAATGAATTTAAAACGTTCACAGAAAATTTTTAGAAAAATTTTCTTTTTGCGTTCATCTATAAGGAAATAACTAATACTTCTTTTCATCAATTCAGTCTTTCCTGATGATTGGAAAAAAACCCTTTATTAAGCCTACTAACAAAGTGGGGACCCCGCCACAGGTGGCTGGAAGAAAAAAAAAGTTTACCTACGATGCCCCTTCAAGTGAATGGTATCAGGTGATTCCATAGCATCCCCTGAGTCGAGAAAAACTTCACCCAAAATCATAGCTGTTCATTTGCGAGAGAATTGACCCTTTTAAGGGACGATTCAGGAAATTATTAAAGAATATTCTTTCAAATGATCAATAATGTTTGTAAATTTTTTTTACAGCTATTATATAATTCTTACAGATGTGTGTGCTTTTATAAAGCTTCAATTTACATACATAAAGGGTAAAAAAAATTTTTTAGATACTTGCATTTTTGAAAATTTAGATTTTATAGATATAACAATTGCAAATAACAAATTTTTTATGTATTTCTCTGTATTGAAATATATTTAATTTTGTCAAATGTTTTTTTGCATCATTTATTTATAACCTAGTTTGTATCGCGCTAATCTGATGTTTACTGTTTTAACAAGAATTGTTAATATGTTTTAAAGTGTGTTCTTCGTATAAAATTGTAAAATTAAGGATGCCTCATCCTTCTAATCACCGTTGCGATCATGAAGAAAATAGGTCAAAACTTTGTGCCCCATGCGGGAGAAAAATTAGTCTTGGGGATAAAAAAATTGATTATTTCCGGATCACTGAAAACGTCGAACATCTTATTCAGCAATTTGTTAATGCTAATTTTTCCATAAATGACTCGAAATATCCTTTGAGTATTTGTTACAATTGTAGAAAGATACTTACTGAGCACAGCAAAGATAATTTTCAGAGGCCTTTTAAGATAATGCCGAATTATGAAGACATTTTGCTGACAAAAAAAATAGAGCAAGTGATAAAGATTCAATTTGCAAGTGCTTTATTTGTTTGACAGGACGGCATAAAGGATCAGTTAATATGAAAAAAAATTGAAAATAGGAGAAAGTCTTAATTTATCTGTAAAAATCGATGCAAACAACGGGCAATTTGGATCGCACAATTCAAAAGTGACCAAGTTAGCAACCGCAAAACCGATAGAACAGCAACAAAGTTTAAAATCTTTGTGCAATCAATGTTTTCAAGAAATTGGAAAGGGCATTTCGCATTCGTGTATAAAAGATATTCGTTCACAGACAAAACTGGTAGGAAATATACTTGATTTAATTAAAGATATCCCACAAAAACAAAAAGAACAGGTTTGCAGTGAAATTATTCATCAAAAGGAAAAGAGTGAATCATTATTAACAGGGAATAATGTTGATTCATTGACATTAAGTACAATAGGGCGGAAAAGGACATTGCATTGTAAAAAATCGACTGAACCTATCGTGTTTCCAATTGAAAGTTTACATACTTACCAGATTTATTCGAGTTCTTCAGGACAGCAAATGAAAAACTTAGCTACTTTTATTCGAGCAAATGCTGGTCGAAAATCAATTCCAGCTAATTATTCCAAGCAAGTTGCAGAAAGAGCTGGTGCTTTAAAAAATTTTTACAGGTATGATATATTATAATTTGTATTGTATTGTATTGTATTGTATTGTATTGTATTGTATTGTATTGTATTACAGGTACAGTGTACACAAATTAATTATGCTCTGCATTGTGCCTCAGATAAAGGAAAGTTATGAAAATGTCAAAAAACTGTTCAACTTGATAAAGATCAATGACATTCCATTCAAGTTCGTAGCAGATTTTAAATTGCTTCTGATCATTAATGGACAGCAAACTGCAAGCGCTTCCTTCCCTTGTCCTTATTGCTTCATATCTTTAGAGAAATTGAAAACTCGGTCTGAACTGGAAAACGATGAAGAGGATCTTGAGTTAAAAACTTACGGCGATTTGAGACAAGATTATAAAACATTTATATCTCTCAGAAGTGATAAGAAAAAGTCCAAAACAAGCCACAGCACGGTCAACGTTCCATTGTTTGAAGAGGAAGATCACATGCCTGTCATTGAAAAATGCGTAATGCCGGAATTGCACGTTTTACAAGGCTGTGTTAATCACATTTTTTGGAATGGACTAGTGCCTCTTTTGGGAAAAGAAAAAGCCTTAATGTGGCCGCAACATCTAAAATTAATATCTAAAAGCTATCACGGGGAATCTTTTGAAGGAAATGCCTGTAGGAAGTTGTTAAAAGAACCTGACTTTTTAATGGATCATAAAATATGCGATCATGTTCCTGGTGGTCCGCTAACTTTGGTTCCATATGTGTCAGCTTTCAAAGCACTTGATAAGATAGTGCATGATTGTTTTTCGAATAAGAGGCTTGGCGGTGATTTGTATGTGTATATAACTGATTTTAAAAAATCTCTCGCGGCTACAAATGTAAGTGAATCATTAAAAATTCACGTTTGCCTAAACCATATTGAGGAATCTCTAGAGTATTTGGAACGAGAGGAAGGATTTGGCATTTGGTCCGAACAAGCTGGAGAATCAATCCATCGCGAGTTTTTAAAGTTTTGAAATCGGAGAATGTTGAATAATATTAGAGATCCTAATTATCCTGTAAAATTGAAGGAAGCTGTAGTGGACTTTTCTTCTAAGCACATTTAAAAATTCTGTGATCATAACAAAAATTGCATTAATGGTATTTTATTATGAAAAATGTATATTGTGTTAAATACATATTTCTTGAGTTTACTTTATCTATTTTTTAATACGTTTTACAGAAATTAAAAAGCAAAAAAACAATATATAAACTTCTTTAATAGTTTTTTAAATAATTATTTTGCTTATTTCATATAATTTTATTTTATAATTTTAATTAATTTTATTATTTAAGTGAATATTATATATTATATCAATAATATATATTTTTATATATTTAATTTTATTTTTTATAACCATTTTTAATCATTTGAAAAAATATTCTTTAATCATTTCCCGAATCGTCTCTTAAAAGGGTCAATTCTATCGCAAATGAACAGCTATGATTTTAGGTCAAGTTTTTTTCGAGTCAGGGGATGCTATGGAATCACCATTCACTTGAAGGGGCATCGTAGGTAAACTTTTTTTTCCTTCCAGCCACCTGTGCCACAGCACCCTTCGGACTACCGACCTATTTCAATTCAATATTCTTTGTCAAAGATACTGGAAAAATAGTATATAATCAGTTGATTAAATATATTGAGTTGAATAATTTTCTTGATCCATTTCAATCTGGTTATAGAAAAGAATTAAGTACTCAAACTCTTTTGTTAAAGGTTGCTGATGATAGGCTGTCGATAATCGGATGGTAACTATATAATAATCTTTTTTGATTTTAGTAAAGCCTTTGACATGGTTCCTCACAACATATTGTTGTTTAAATTAAAATCATTTGGATTATGTAATTCGGTTTTAAAATGGATTGCTTCTTATCTTTCTGGAAGAAGTCAATCGGTCATTGGACCCAATGGTAAAAGGTCTCAGTAGGGTAAGATTGGAACGGGAGTACCACATACCCTGCTGGAAGTAAAGGGATAGAAATCCTATCTCTTTGAATATTTTTTTATCTCTGAGATAGAAAGAAATAAAGTTTCTCTATCTTAGTCTATCCCCACTTTATCACTTCAATCACTTTTATCTCTCCTTCTGTATAAATCTTTTTCAATAACCTTTATTTCATCTCTTTTAATACTTTCAATATCCACACCTATCTCTTTCTATCTCTAATTTCATCTAAGAATATACTTATCTCTTTTAATAATCTTGTTTCTATCCCAGGCTATCCCTTTTTTATTACCCTCAATTTCTTTCTATCTTTCCTTTTTATTCAATCCCTTTTAATAACCCTTACTTTATTACCTTTTATCCTCTTACTATTCACTTCTTTCCCTTTCTATCCCTATTTAAATCTCAGTCCATACTTGTCTCCTTTCATTCCTTCAGTTCTATCAGTGTCTATCTCTTTTCTATTAAATTAAAAAATAGTATATTACGATACTAGGCCAGAAAGTTGGATTTCCTGGCCGGCGTGATATATAAGGCCGAGGCGAAGCCGAGGCTTTATATATCACGCTCGCTAGGGTATCCAAATTTCTGGCCGTGTGTCGTATACAATTTTTCTGTATCCCCAGCCGAAAGTACGTTAAATAATTATTGTTTGAATAATAAAATAGCTCAATAAGTTGCCCGCCCGACTTTTGCAAAGTCGAGGCGAAGCCGAGACTTAGCTGGTCGGGGCGGGCATGAAAAAAAAATTATAAGTAAAAAATAATTGGAAGTAAAATTTAAAAAATAGTAAACAAGAAATTTTCTTTTACAAATATATATTTAATAATTAAAAAATAATAAAAGAAAATAAGAAATTTCATGCATTATTTTGATGACTGTCAGTTGTTTTCAAAACGTGAGCTCTGTAAGTAACGTGTCTGTGTGGTTGCTATGCTAACATGTACGTGTGTTGAAATTCTTGTAACCAATCAGAGCGCTCGTTGGGTCTGTCGAGCCGGCCACAAAAGTCTTTATTCCCGGAGCCAAATCAGACCGGGAAGACAGTACTTTTGGCAAAGGGATACAGAAAATTCAATTGTTTCTTTTTTCTTAATCTTTTTTAATAACCTTCATTATATCCTACTGAATCCTTTTTCAATCCCCAAAGATAACTTTTTATACGCTTTTCAATTTGACGATTTCATGATAAATAAAGAGAAATTAAAACTTTAGAAAGGAGATCAACTGAGAGATAAAGAGTGATAGAGTAAGAGATAAAAAGAGATCAATACAGTCCCAAAATTTAAAAGGTAGTTCAAGAAAAATATCTTCCAAGCTAGCGTGGTTGAGTGACATCTTCGAGCATTCCTGCATGCGAGATTTTTCAAATTTGGTTTTAAGTATTATGTGTATAATGTTGGTTAATAATGTGAAATGAAATATAGATTTATGAAATAAATAATAATTTCATAACAAATAAATAACTTGATTTGTTAAAAATAGGTAATAAATAGAAGTTCTTTGATGTGCTGGGAGAAGTGGGTCTACTGCCAGACATGATTGATTTCTTTGATGAGTTGGGAGAAGTGGGTTTGCTGCCAGACACGACTGGCATCTTGGATATGTTCGGTAGACCTTGCCGTGGTGGCGGCGCTTTTCACTAAAGGACAGCCAACAGGGTGGTTCCCTGAGTTTAAAACCAAAAACATTAAGTACGAGCGATTCTAAAAACGAGGAAGAGTACCTGCGGGGTCAGAGGAAGCACGAAATGACCGAAGAATGAGATGTGACCGTTTTAATGCAGTAATGCTTAAAAACGTTGTCCTGGTGTCTCAGAAGCGGAAGAGAAGTGATCCTGAGATTACGAAGGACCCAAAAAAGAACAAGGAGGAGAGACCTCCTAAAAGGTCCAAAGGTAAGGAGACCAAACCGGCGCCAAATCCAGATAAGAAGGGAAGAGCCACAGTGGTCGTCAAAGTGGCTGAAGGAGCTACCTTCGCCGAAGTGCTGGCGAAAGTTCGAAAAGAGGCTGACCTGGAGGCCAGTCAGACAAGGGTTGTGGGAGCTTTACCCACTAAAAAGGGAGAGCTGCTCATTAAAATTGGGGGGTCTTCAAACAAGAAGTTGTTCACCGAAGAGGTGACAAAGGTGATCGGCGATCTGGGTAAGGTGCAGATGGCGGACCGGCGAACTACGTTGGAAATCCGCGATATGGATGCCCTTACAGAAAAAGATGACGTACTGTGTGCCCTGGAGAAAATTTCTACGGTACCAGCAGGAAGTAGGAAGGTGACGGTTCTCGGACCAAACAAGCGAGGAGTGAAGCTCGCTGTCGTGGTCACCAGTCAGGAAGACGCTAATAAGCTGGAGAAAATCTCCTGCAAGATAAGAAGCAGAACTATGGTCACAAGGTGTCATAAGTGCCTTGACTATGGCCATCTAGGTAGAGATTTCCAAGGTGTAGATAGGTCAGCTGCGTGCTTCAAGTGCGGAGAAGCTGGCCATAAGGCAGCAGATTGTAAGAAGAGCCCATGCTGCTTCTTATGCCAGGCAAAGTTCGGCGAGAAGGAGAATATCCAGCATGTCGCCGGATCAGGAGGTTGCAAGGTCTTCAGAACTGCCCTCGAGGAAGCAAAGAAGACTTTGTCAAGGACAAGGAGGAAATAATGCCAGAACAAGAGCTGCACGAGACGGAAGACGAGGTTGACCGGAGGAATTCTGTGCTCAGCTGTGTGTGAGCGTGGGGGGGAGGAAATCATTTAGTTTTCATCCCACCCACGCTCCCACACGGCTTGAGTAGATTAATGGCAAGGCAAGGAGCAGGATAAGGGGACCCCACTTGTGAAGTTCAAGGCCTGACGGTAGTTCCGCAGATGGATTAAGAGTCCCAAATAAGACGGGAGTGGTTTTTAGTGGGTCGACCAGAAGAAGAGCGGTCATCCCCACATAACCTGGAATTCATTACTCAGGTATCTGAATTAACAGATTTTCCACTTCCGACTACAAACAAAAAAAACAAAAAAATATTGGTTAATTAATTCTTTATATATTAAAAAGGATAAAAATTTGCAGCAAAAGGAAATAGAAAGAGATAAAGGTACATAGGGGCAATTCCACGTGAGATTTAAGTCGACCTCTTAAAATCGGCCAAAAATATTTTTTTCTATTCTGTATTGAAAAAAAACAGATACGTATTTTTTTATTTTTGTTTAATTGTCCAAATTTTCGAGTTATGAATTTTCGAAATTTTGGACTTTTAATTGTAGACCTAAATTCAGTAGCTTATAAGTCCGAAAATATTGAGTTTAGAAAAAAGTTGTCAAAGAATAAAAGTTTTAGTTTTCTTTCGACTTTTAAGAAATGTGAACAAAAAATTTTTCTTTTAATTTTTTATTAAAAAATTTTTTTTTTATAACCAAATTAATTTTTTTTAACTTTGGGCCGGATTTTTTTTCATTTTTTAAAAATTTATTTATACCTAATAATATAGAGAAGATTTTTCAAAATGTCCCGAAATGGGCCTGATGTGTTAAATGAGTTTTAAAACATTTTCAAAAATCACTTGCAAGCATCACAGTGGGATTTTTTTTACAATTAACTTTTTAAAACTGTCTACAGCGTAGATCCTTCGATTCAAAACAAAAAACACTTAAATAGATTAAAAATTATATGCTGTAGACAGTTTTAAAATGTTAATTATAAAAAAATCCCACTGTGATGCTTACAAGTGATTTTTGAAAATGTTTTAAAACTCATTTAACACATCAGGCCCATTTCGGGACATTTTGGAAAATCTTCTCTATATTATAAGGTATAAATAAATTTAAAAAAAAAAGAAAAAAATCCGGCCCAAAGTTAGAAAAAATTAATTTGTTTATAAAAAAAAATTTTTTTAATAAAAAATTTTAAAAAAATTTTTTTGTTTACATTTCCGAAAAGTCGAGAGAAAACTGAAACTTTCATACTTTGACAACTTTTTCCTAAATTCAATATTTTCGGACTTATAAGCTACTGAATATTGAAAAAAAAAAACAAAAAAAACAAAACAAAAAAACAAAAAAAAACAAAAATAAAAAAATACGTATCTGTTTTTTTCGATACAGAACAGAAAAAAAATATTTTTGGCCGATTTTAAGAGGTCGACCTAAATCTCACGTGGAATTACCCATAGGTATACAAAGAGATAGATAGGGGATAATAGGGTATAAAAAGAGATAGAAATTCGGAGATAAAAAGGTAGGGGAGAGTCTCCAGTTGTGAGACACCTCCAGTTGTGAGACAGTCAATTTTTTTTAACATGCAATATTAAAAAGACGATTGGTTTATATAAAAACATTTCTTTTTATATGAGCCAACTTTTTCGTGTACAAGCGGATATATAAACTGTTTTTGTTAAATACCAACACTGAGTGTGATAATCGACTAAAAAGCGTTTTTTCAATAAATGCAAAGTACTTTTTTTCCAAGTTAATTAATTGGAAAAGGTAAATGTAATGCATTTTTTTAGTGTTTTCCTTATATTTTGTGATGCAATATTGCATTGTTCCAATCTACGGTTGAAAATAATTTAATTTTCCTTTTTCAAAATAGCGCCAATTTCTGGGTGTGAGACACAGCATATCACCAGTTGTGAGACGGTGTCAACACCCATCTGGGCAGCATAAAAAATACGACTTTGCAGGCATACTATTTAAATGTTGTTTTGATTTTTTTCTAGTATTTTTGGGGATGTCAAGTGGAAAAAAGTCAATTGATTCAGAAGAAATCAATTTTAATGCTCTTGTTGAAGCTATTAAATTGTGTTTATTTGATAGTCATATTTTGGCGAATAAATATTATTATTTAGTATATAATAATATATATTACTAGCTGTCGTACCCGTCTTCGACGGGTTTTAGTTTCTACCAATACATTTAAGTTTCTACCAATCTGGAAAATCAGGAAATAGCTAGGGAATTTAATTTGACCGGAAAAAAATAATAATTAGTTACCATTATAGCTATTTTAGTAGAAAAATATTACTATTTGAATCAGTGATTGACTTTTTGTTATCAAATTAGTTATTTTAACCAATTCAAATGCAGAGAACAATATTTATCAATTTGTAGTACTTTAATTAATGTATTAAAAAAATTAAATTTTCCATACAGTTTTTGGAGTTATAGTAGAGTCTAATTGGAACTAATTGTATCGCAAGTAGACCCTACGTTACGACTGCTAAAACCTAACATAAGACCTAAATTTTAGGCTGAAAGTAGGGCTTAAATTTTGACTCGGGTCTGTTTTCATAAATATTATACATCAATAAAAATTGAAGTAAAAAGCAATTTTTTAAAAGCGAATTAATATAATGAAACTTTTTCTTAATTTGATAGGAAAATTCCCGGTTCGGCATATTCCCAGCTTTTTACAGTTTTTCCCGTTTGGTAGATACCCAGTTAAATGTATTAGTATAAACAGAAAACTGTACGACAGCAAGTAATACAATCTATATTTATATGAACTTAAGAAACAGTATTTTCATAAAATAAGTAAATTTTTATAGCCATTTGTAGATTTATTTATGGATAAAATCAAGTAAATTTAAATTTGACAAAAAAGAGATAAACCGTGAAAAGTTTGGACAAAGCAGGGAATTTTGTTAAACAAAAATAGACACCGTGTTAACTTTTGTCTTTACATTGCTCAAAACATCTCTTAAAGTTAAATCTAGAGTTAAAATGAAAAAACGTTTTAACATGTAAGTTTTTGCCTAGTGGCATAATATGCTTGTATTGTATCACAGGTGACTTACAATTCTTGACATCCTGCGAAATCATTTTAATCATAAAAAATTTCCATTTTCAATATTTCTGAACTTCTTGAAAATATTAGATTGATTTGATAAATAATTTTGAATTGCACTATTTTGACATCAAAATATTAATCAGAGACTCCAAAAATACTACTGAATTATACTTCATATAGTAATTAGTATCGATTTTTTGATATATTGAAAATTTTTTTATATTTCTTGTAGGATAGTATTTTTTGCAAAATTATGATAAAATCTGACTAAATAACATATAATATTCATTTTTAGAAAGTTTAAAAGCTATCCATTAAAAATTGTGAAATTTGGAAATTTTCCATTTTTCAAGTTTTTGAAAATATTTTTATATTTACATCTTAGTTGTAGAATAGTATTTTTTGAAAAATTATGCTAAAATGTGACCAAATAACATGTAATACTCAAATATAGAAAGTTTAAAAGCAATCCATAAAAAAATGTAAAATTTTGAAATTTTCGATTTTTTGAAAACATTTTTATACTTACATATTAGTTATAGGACTTTATTTTTTGCAAAGTTATGCTATAATCTGACTAAATAACATATAATACTCAAGTATATAAACTTCAAAAGCAATCCATGACAAATTAAAAATTTTGAAATTTTCGATTTTTTGAATTTTTTGAAAAAATTGAATATCTCCCGTTCTAATTAATATTTTTTAAATCTGTAAATTTATAAACCTTCCTTGGGTCAATACCTAATAACCTACCAAGTTGGACTTAAATCGATTCACATGTTTTTGTGTGATTGGGGTACAAAGTTTTTGTGACAGACAAACATACATACATACATACATACATACATTAAATTTTTTAAGAACATTTTTGGAATCTCTGATGTCCATAATAACTAATCATGTTAACATTTTGAAGTTTTAAGCAATGTACAGACAGACATCTGATTTTATTAATAAGGATTAATATATTTAATTATTTCTACTACACATAACGTTTCATATCAAACTTATTAAATTTTAGCAATTTTTAATGAGTGTCTCACAACTGGAGACATTTTTTTTTTAAAAAAGCGATGTGCTCGGAAAATGTATCGTAAAATTTTTTGAGTTCATCGAAACACTATACTTTCTTTTAATAAAAGTTGCGTATTTCTGTTACCTTTCGAACGGTGTATTTTATTTACAATTTCGCTTAGCCGTTTACAATTTACGGGTCAAAAATAAAACCCGTCTCACAACTGGAGACTCTCCCCTATAATATTACGGGTATGCAAAGTGGCTATTTCAAAGGGATAGAAAAAACTTTATCTCTTTCTATATTTTTACTTCCAATAGGGTGGTTCTGTGTTGGGTCCTTTACTATTTTTAATATTAACTGATGATTTTAATAGGTGTGTTCTTGAACACTCTAAGAATATGTTCTATGTTGATGATCAACAAAACTCACTCAATGATTGTTGGTTCTACTTGGAATCTAAATAGTTTAAATTTAAATACTTGTCCCCCAGTTAAGATCAACAAAACTGTGATTACTTATGTTTGAAGCGATACAAATGCTCCTGGCAAATATGACCGGTCCGACTTCCAAGTATTCTTAAATTATTATAATTCCCGTGTCCTCTAATATTCGGACTGAGGTGGGGGTTTAGTGTTGATTCGTGAAGTCGATCAATTAATTAATTAACTTTCGCAATTCGTCGACACCGGTTCAACAACGGCTACGCTCTCACGTGCCGGCCGAGGACACGGAAGGTAGTTTTTCTTTTAAATTGAAACTTGTTTAAATTTTAGTATATTTTTTATTGTTTTATAAAATATTACTTTTTTTATGTGTTTAAAATAAAGTGTGGCCGTTTTTGACCATCAAATAATAAGGGAATAATAAGATGACGATTATGAATTCTATAAGTGGAATGTTGTGAAGACTTGGAAGTTGGGACTGATCGGAAAGCTTACATGCTCCTCCACAGGATGATTACTATTAATACTTTCTATACTGTGTGGGTAACTTGTAAGTGCTCGATTTTATTTAAAGTGCTCTTGATAATTTCGGGTGCACAAATCTAATAAATGTCATCATATAAAAGGAAACAAAATTAATAAATTGAACGAACTTACCCTAAGTGAAGTTCAATTGTAATTGTATGAGCTGCCTCGTCCGAAGAGATCAAAATTATGTAGTTGCGTAAGTAACTGTTTGTTCCGCCACAGTATTTCAAATTCTAAAGTTTTTAGCGCCACTTATATGTGTCGCTTCCTACTCTTCCGCTTCCTGTCATTACATTTTTAAAGTTTAAAGTAAATCACTTGTTATTTTTGGGGACTTCGATGGTAGTCAAGGGACGGGAGGGTTTGATCTCTTCGGACGAGGCAGCTCATACAATTACAATTGAACTTCACTTAGGGTAAGTTCGTTCAATTTATTAATTGTACTTCGCTGCCTCGTCCTCAAGATCAAAATTATGTAGATGTTTAGAGTGATGAAGTGATTTACTCTATTCTCCGTTTACATTATTTTTTATTTAATAAAATTGTATTTATTATGAACAAGATAATGAAACAAATTTCCGAATATAATTAGAGTAATTAAATGAAGAAATGGAATATAAAGAAAAAAGAATAGAATCATCTCGTTTTTATTGCAGTATTGCCTCTGAAAATATTGATTTCTTTGTAATTGGACGATTGTAAAATTTGGCGAATACTGACGATTTAGGTGTCCATCCTGCTGCCTTGCGGATGGTTTCCAGGTTGACTCCTCTGCGCGCTGCTGCTGATGTCGCAGCGTGCCTGGTGCTGTGTGTGGAAAAGGTTTCCGTGTCTATTCCGCTTTCATTCAGCACGTCTTTTATCCATCTACTAATACTTTGTGTAGTAGCTGCGTGGTGCGGTTTTTTGTAAGTCAGGAAGAGTTTTTCTTCCTTAGAAACTGCACGTATCTCTCTTGTTTTCTCGATATATTTCTTTAATATTGTTGCTGCACACAGTACCTTGTTGTCTGGAAATGTTGGGACTTCTAAAATCGGTTGGAACCTATTGCGTCCTGTAGTTTTTATTCTCGATGTTATTTTTATTTGTATTGGCTCGACCCCCGTGTTGATGTTGTTTAGTTCAATAGCTGCTAACGTTTGCACTCTTTGTGCTGATATTAGTGCTAATATTGTCGCTAATTTTTTTGTTATCATTTCTAAAGATAGTTTTTCATTTTCACCTAGTGATTGCAGATAAGTTAGAACTACTTGAGGGTCCCATGTCTCTTCATATTTCGGTTTCGGTGGATTTATCGAGGAGACCCCTTTAAAGTATCTCGAAACGATATTGTCTTTGCCCAATTGATTTGCCGTAAGAAGCGATATTGCCGCTCTGTAGATATTTAATGTACTATATGAAATTCCCGAGTGAAAGATTTCTGTAAAGAAGTCTAGAGCTGATGAGGTAGAGCATTCGTGTATTTGGAGGCGGTGCTCTTGAGTGTAATACCACCACGACTCGATCGGTTTCTCGTATTGCTTCAACGTTCCCTCGGAGATTGAGGCCAGCAAGACGTCGGCTGCTTCTTCGGATGCTCCTCTCTTCATGAAAGCCTCCCTGACAAGTGTCCTACCACCAGGGTAAGTGTTTCGTGAAGGGGATGTGTTTTTCTAAAAGGACAAGATAATAATTTAGTATTAGGTTGAAATAAGATTTGTTCTGAGATCATTAAGCGCACAAAGAGAGGGTACCACGGTTGTGTGGGCCACAGGGGCACCACCACCACTCCTTCAGCTTTGTCCTCTTGTATTTTTTGCAAGGTTTGTAATATAAGACAAAATGGAGGAAACGCGTAAAAATGAAGGCCAGACCAATTTATTGTAAATGCGTCTACTGCTACAGAGTCAGGGTCGCGATGCCAGGAGACGTATTCTTTGCATTTTGCATTAGCCCTTGAGGCGAATAAATCGATGTCACATTTACCAAATCTTTCGACAATAACTTCGAAAGCCCAATCCGCTAATTCCCACTCAGTGTCTGACGGTGCAATTCTTGATTGCTTATCTGCTTCCTTGTTCTCTTTTGATTCTATATAAGAAGCATGAATCCACAACCTACGATCTTCGCACCATTTCCATATAGACCTAGTGATTTCCGTTAGTTTTGGGTATTGAATCCCCCCCATTCTGTTGATGTACGATATTGCCGTAGTGTTGTCTATTCTTAACAGGATTGAGCAGTCGTGACATTTTTTAGCGTGACATTTAAGTCCATAGAATGCTGCTTTTAACTCTAGGTAATTTATGTGGGCTTCTTTTTCTTCTTCATCCCACCAGCCATGGGCTTTTTCACCTTCAGAGAAACTGCCCCAGCCTGAAAGGGATGCGTCTGAAAAGATCACTTTTTGGTAGGAATTTGTTCGGATTGGGTTGCTTGCTGATTTCACAGTTTTTATCCACCATTTTATGTCGTCAGTAACGTCATCGGTGACGGTCATCTTTTCGTTGAAGTCATTGTTAGATTTTTTTAATGCAAGGAATTTTTCGCGTTCTAAACGTTTCGTGTATAGCCAGCCGTAGGGAATTGCTGGACACGCTGCTACCAAGGTGCCTAAAAATCTTGCGAGGTCTCTTATTTTTAAGGATTTCTTTTTACAAAATTGTTTTGCTAGGGCTTCTATAGACGACCTCTTTTCTTGTGGAAGTTCCACTGAAAATGATACGCTGTTTAATAAAAAACCTAAAAATTTACATTTTTGTGAGGGCATTAAGGCACTTTTTTCTGTATTGATTACAAAACCTAGTTTCTCTAGCAATCTCTTTGTGATATTTACATTGTTTTTACATTCATATTCCGACCTAGCAATTATTAAAATATCGTCTAGATACACTACTAATACTATTCCTTTTTCTCTAAGATTTTGCATGACTGGCTTTAATATTTTTGTGAACATATAAGGTGCAGTGCAGAGTCCAAATGGCAACGCTGTAAATTCATAATATTTATCGTTAAAAAAGAATCTGAGGTATTTTCTGTCGTTTTTGTGAATTGGGATATGTAAATAACCGTCTTTTAAATCAATAGATGCAAGGTAACAACCGGGTCTAATTAATTTTAGGGCAGTTTTTATATCTTCCATTTTGAAGTGGGGACGGTTTATAAATGAGTTAAGACCTTTAAGGTTAAGTATAAACCTGTCATCTCCATTTTGCTTTTCTCTTAAAAAGAAAGGCGAAAGAAATTGCCCTTTGCATGGTTTACAGCTGGCCACTGCGCCTTTATTTTCTAATTTATCAATGGCATTTTTTGTTTTCAGAAAAAGTTCTGACGAATACTCTGGATTGATGGGAAGCTTCGTTTGAATGGGGTTTTTCAGAAAAGGAAGCTTATACCCTTTAATGCAATTTAATATAAATTGGTCTGGCTTTAAATTTTTCCAGGCATCGTAATAATTAAATAGGCGTCCACCTATTTGGCTTACCTTTAATTCCTCTGTTGTTGGTTGCGCATTGTCCGATATGGTTGTAGCCCTCCCCTCCTGGGGTTCGTGTAACTCCTCTTCGGAGGGCCCTTCCAGTTTAAATCGTTGGGTCTTGATGTAGATTGTCGTGAGCGAGATTGGTGATGGAATGGCTTCTTCCTAATTTGCTTCGTTGTCGTTTGAGAAAGTTCCTTACTTACTTTCTCAACTTCCCTTGCGGCTTTGAATTGTTCCGCAAAATTTATACCAAACAAGAACCTGTCAACTGGAGCGTTTTCTGCAACTATTTTTAATTTAGGATCTCTTCCCGAAGTAATAAAATTTCTCCTGGTGAGGGATATCTCATGATGGAGGTCCGTTAAAAGTTTTCCGGAGTCGCTTAGAAGAGATATAGTCGTAGTCAGCTGATCATTTGAGATCGACTGATTTTTCTGCTGTTGAATAGACAATAGTTCGGTTATCGCTGATCCCAAAGCACTTATTGCTGCACCCAACTGGTTTTGCGAAGCTACTTGGAATTGATCTTTCTTTACTCCTGTCGATCCGATGATATTTTTTAATTCCGGATTCAAGATAGGGGCTTCCATCATAGAGCAGTTTTCGGCTGGAGGGTGCTTTTCAGCTAAGTCTTTGCGAGCTTCTTTCATCAGTCCTATCTGCATAATTTTTTGCCATACTTCTGCCAATGTTTTGTTTATTGGTGCACTTGTTTTGACAGCTGCGAAGGGATCGCCACCTAGACAGGCTAGATCAGAAGCTTCAGTACTGGCATTCTTCTTTATTGACTGTGGGTCCGCCTCGCTATTTTCCAAAGGATTAATTTCGCCATCCTTTTGATGCATATTTTTCTTTTTTACGACCTGAGAATTAGGAGGTGATGTCGCTTTCTTTCTTTCACTGTCGTTAATTTCCTCATCGGTTCGCGGGGAAGGTTCCCTGCTTGTTAAATCTCTTGGGCTACGCCTTCCGCTATGGCTGTGTTCTTCTACTGAACTATCATGTCTGCGGGACGTACCTCTGAGAGTTTTGGCTGAGGAGTTCGAGTTGTCGGGTGAGTTTCTTCGGAATCTCTCGTTGCTCGAGCTCCTTCTTTTTCCTCGTATTGTGCGTGACCTACCTCTAGACCGAGGGTCTCGGATAGGACTACGCGATCGGGATCGTTGTAGCGTCCTTTCTCTGCTGCTTCTTGACGTTGCCGTGCTAGAACTGCTCGATTCTGACGAATAATCTCTTTTCTTGTTTCTCCTTTTTCTCTTCTTTGCTTCTTTTTTCAGTTTTTTAATTTTTTTAAGAAGTTTTTCAGTAGAATGCACTTTTTTACCCATTTTTAACTATTTTTACTCTGTCCACGATGTGGCAAGGAACACACAGAAAAAACGTAATGACAGGAAGCGGAAGAGTAGGAAGCGACACATATAAGTGGCGCTAAAAACTTTAGAATTTGAAATACTGTGGCGGAACAAACAGTTACTTACGCAACTACATAATTTTGATCTTGAGGACGAGGCAGCGAAGTACAATATTATTCAAATGTATGTTCGATGGTTGAAGAAGAGAGAGTGAATCTAGTCGTGCGGCGAATTGCGGATTCTTGATTTTAATTGTTTTCGTTTCTCATTTATTGTTGTTTTTATTATTGTATTTTTCCGTGAATGATTTCTTTATACATTTTAATTTGAATGTGCGTATGTTTTTAATTGATTTATATTTATTCCCTGTAAAAAAAAAGTATTGGGAGGTACGGGATTCCGTATTGCAAGTGCCAACCTGCCAATGCGGTATTCGCGAAATACCGCATTGGGTGTCGTGGTGAATACGGAAATCAAGGGGTCCCAATGCGGTGCAAGTTTTAAGCTTTAAAAAAACGAAAATACGTGACAGGAGGAAATAATTAGTGTCAGTGGAGAAATATGCGAGTTAAAGGAATGAGAAAATACTAATAGTGAGTGTAAAAATGAAACTTTAAGAAAAAAAGGTAAGTTGAACTGTCAAATATGAGTCCAATGCGGCGTAGGCTGCTTTCAATGCGGTACACAATCGGTACATAGTGCAAGTCGCCAGTAGAGGGCAGAAGCAAGCAGAGCGAATCGAGCGAACACAGTGGCCCAGCTAACATATGATTTGCATTACATTACTTTCCAATTTTTTATTTTATAACCACGTTTCTGCATGAATCACTTATATTGCATCACTTTGATTACTGCTGTGCTGTGTACAATAATCTGACAGATGAATTGAATTATAAACTTGAAAAGCTCCTTATCGGAAAAGACTTGGGTGGCTCAATGTGAAAAGTAGACGTTTATTATTCATTGGAAGTTTAATGTATATTAAACTAAATACTAAAAAACCAAAATACTTATTTGTTAAACTCATTTTTAGATCTGAGATCACTTTCAAAGAACTTCGATGTCCTAATTTACTAAGAATTCCTAAATGTAAAAGCAAGTATCAAGTTTCAAGCTAATTCAATAAATTTTTTAAAAAATTTGTCCTTCATGTTGGATCCGCCAGTTTGAATTTTGACAAACTGATGACCTCGAATTCGTAATCAATGTCCCTAAAAACCTCTAAGAACATGTTTTCTTTTTTTAAATTTTCTCCTGACTTTCCGGGGGCGTTAAAGTGTTAATTGAAATTGGCTAAATAATAATTCGAAATTTATCAGAGAATAATTTAGTACAGGAAAACACGGATAATTAGATGTAGTTATAAATTTTAATATTTAAAAGACCTGAATATTATACTATAATAATATAAATATAAATAACTAGAAAATAAACTAATAACAATTAGTAAATATTAAACCTTGTTAAGTAGAATGTTGAACGCATGTTTTCCATGCAAGTTTAATATAAAATTTATAGGTAATAAATTAAACATAGAATCCATAAATTCTTAAAATAATCGTTTAAACTTAAGGTAGGAGTCTCAAAGACCAAGTACAGTCTCCGAGGGTAAATATTGTTGAAATAAATCAAAATTTGTAATAAATTTCAAAGAAATCATATTTTGTTTTATTTTAAGAAAACTGTAAATCTAAATTGTCTTTACTACATGTTTAATTTTAACTTTATAAATGTACTAATTATGAAAATGGAGAATATTATTTTTAGATATATTGACCCTGAAATAGTAAACGACTCGCGCGAGTTATATTTTCTAGTCAACTAAAAATTTAAATAAAATAAAAATTGTTACACATTATGATTAACAAGAACTATTTATTTTAAAAAACTTTTTTTTATGAAACTCACAGTTTTTTAATTATTTATATTAAACGCGGATATTTTCTTATAACGTCACTCTTTAATTTATTGGAATATGGAGGCAAATTATTTTTGAAACAAAAAAAAAACTCGTGCAATGCTACCATGTCAATGTTTGTTAATATAAATAATTAAAGAAGTGTCAAACATTATTGAAAAAATTCCCTTCAAAGTGGTACAGAAAAAAATTCCTAATTTTCAATAAAATTTAGAAAATTTTCGCATAATGATACAAAAAAACTGATAATTTCATGTAGAATTTCGAAGTAATTTCCTTTACAAATTTTCGAAAATATTCACAAAATTTCCGCTACAAAATGGTGAAGGTAATTTTCGCAAACATTTTCGGGAGAATTATAAAAAAAAAATCTGCGGAGAGTTAAAATATAAGATGATATAACAGCTTAAGAATACATATTATATTGTAAATTTTGGTTCAAAACATCATCAATAATAATTTCCACGGTCATTTCTATTATTTAAATTCTTCTAATCACTTATTTAAAGTTTTAAAAACATAATGAATGAAACAATTCATTATTTGGATAGAATGTTAATAAATTTGTTAATAAATTTTTTCAATAGTTGCTAAGATTTTGGTTTGATAATTGTAAGTGAATGAATTTAAGGACTAGGGCTGAAATCAGAGCATACACTTTAAAGTTTTGCAGGATGGTTTTAGCAAAACTTTGCGTTTGTAATTCGTTGTCGCAACTCCCAAGAACACTCAACGATGTGGCACTTAGAGAATAATTTTGCACTTAGTGACAGCGTTGCAGTAGGGAGAACTCGTGAATTCTCCAAATTCATTATCTTGGAGCGATGCAAACATTATTATTGAGACTAGGACGTTAAACAAACATATGGCTTTTTCTTTTTTATTTTTTATTAGAAAAAAGTTCAGCTCTCAGCAACAACTGATGTTTCTATCGCGGTTTTCAATTCCTCTAAGCATTTTGTTTCTTCTGTAGCCTCGGTGATTTTTTCCTCATTTGCATTTATTGAATCTTCCTTCTTCTCACTTTCAATGGCTTTCACAGTTGCTTCTGGTGTTTGTTCCTTTTGTCGCTTCTCTATTTCGGCCTTAAAATTTTCAATATCTTGCTGACTAATTTGCACAAAAAGAATACCATTTATAACGTTGAGCATGTCGAGTACTGAACCCATACTTGGTGGTTGAATTTGTATTGGTGGTAAACTGACACCAGACTTGCCAGTGTAAATTTCGTTCATCTTCTTTTGTAAAACAACGGCCTGCTGAGTTAAATGTCTCAAGCAATCGCTACTTTCTTTGGTCTTTTCGTGTTCCTCGCCCAACTGCTGTTTATAAATGGCGTAAGTTTCCTTTTCGTGGTTGAGGGCAGCGCGGAAGTCACCCATGCAGGATTGAGTGCGAGCCACGAGATGATATGATACGGCAACCTTCAAGGAACTTGGCCCATGATAACGACGATTTAGAGATAAAGCGTGTTCTAAAAATCGAAGAGATGATTCGTACTCTCCGACAGCGTGTAGAATCAAAGAAATATTGCTCTGGAAAAGTACAAAAATAATTATATTACATTTTTAAATATTAACCAGCTATCGAAAGTTTTTGACATTGTATTTCAACTTTTGTCTTTACATTGCTTAAAACTTGTTTAAAATCTATCAAATTCAAAATTCAAAATTGAATCAATGAAATATAAAAAAAAGCGTCACAGTACCTTTTATTCTCAAAAAAGGTGAAAAGGGGATTTTTTTTCTTAAAAAATAAGAAACAACAAATGAAAATGAGTTAAAAATTATATTAACAATGTATTAATACTTAAATTTCTTACAGTTTTGGATTCTTTGATAGAAAATAACATTAATTTACGAATTTCTTTAATTGTAAAATGATTCAAAAACATCAATAACTTCTTTTTTAAATAAATATTTAAGAATTATTATGTTTCCATAGGAATTACGATTTTCAAAAATTTCAAATTCAAACCTCCTTGAAATTCTACAACTTATAATAATTAAAGATGACTGAGTGATACCCTCACAGCACGGGATATCCCGCGAATATCCCATTTCCATCCCGTGATATCCCTAGGATATCTCAGGGAGATCCCATGAGATATCTCACGGGACGGAAATTTGGATATCCCTGGGATATCCACGGGATGTGCAAAGTTTTCTTTCGTGGGTCATCCCGTGTGGGATATCCCGCGTTGGATATGTCAGCGCATGCGCAGGAAACGAAATGCAATCGTTCCAAGTGTCAAAGAGTGTGTGTCAAAGAGCTGTGAAATTATATTTAACGCATTTAAATTAGAAAAAGTTTGTTTAGATATTTGTTGCATTAAATTAACGAAAGTGGAAAATAAATATATTTATAAATTCATCTTGAAGTGTACGATTTTTTAGTTACTTTTTTGGTATATGATATATTAAATTATTCAAATATTTATTCTAACTACATTCTAAACAAATAATGCATGAATTACTAGATTAATTACTGAAAATCCAGTACATTTTTCCTTTTAAACAAGAAGAAATAAAATTTTATATGTATGTACTCATATAATCTTACATGCGCAGGCGTCGACCTACCCTTCTGTTGAGTGTCATGGCGACCATGGCGTCGCGTCATTAGATCAGAAGCGTGTGTTTTGCAGTGTGTGATTATAAGTGTTGCTGTTTAATATGTTTAACTTTCACATTTTTTTAGTTTCTTGTAAATATCTTTAACCAATAAATATTTATCAGTAATAGACAAAATGAATTGAGCAAAATTAGTTTAAACCCACACACAATAAATGTTTAGCGTTAAAAAGACATTTTATTGAATTCAACTAATGTTTATTAAATCACAAAAAATAACTTTGATATTAGTCAAATAATCTTTTATTTTTGAAATAATTTTTTTCTCATTCTGGTTATAATTTAATAATGGTTTTTCAACTCTTTAAAGCTCTAATTATTTTTCAACATATTACTATTTCTCACGTAGCATATCCCGTGTGGAGAACATTTGGATATCCCGCGCGAGTCTCCCATGGGATGGAAATTTGGATATCCCAGGGATATCTCTGAGATGTCACAAATATCCCAGGGATCTCCCTGGGATATCCTTTTGCTCAGAGGGTAAAATCATTATTTTTTATTAAGTATAAGAATATTGTTACTGTCATTTCTTCAAAATTATTTTCATTATTTCAATTCAATTATTATTTTCTACAAATTGTTCTACAAATTGTTAGTTCAAAGTACGAAAATTCAGATTTTCAAAGATTTTAATTTGAAACCATTTAAAAATTCAATTATTTCTAAAAATTCATGCTAGAATACTTTTAATATTCAATTATTATTTAAATTTTTGATTAAAATTCATTTTTAAATCAATTTTTATCAAAAAAATTCTAAGAGAATTCAATTATTTAAATACAACAATAAATAATTTATTAGATAATTGAATTCTTTCGACGAATTTTAATAAAATTTTTAAGAATAATTGCATTTTTTGAGGAATTTAATTAAAATTTTATGAAAAATAATTAAAATTCTGTCATGACTTTCATTATTTAGGAAGATAACTGAATTTCTAAAAAGAATTTTATTTTTTATGAAAATAAATGAATTCTTGTAAAAAATTTTATTATCGATGAAAATAATTGAATAATTGCGAAGAAATTTATATAATCAGTTTGTAAATAATAGAATTCCTGTAATTTTTAATTTTTGAACATAATTGAATTTTTACGAAGAATGTTATTGCTTTTGAAAATACTTGAATTTCTACAATCATTTGTAACTTCTTAAAAATTCAATTTTTTAGTGTTTTTAACTAAATGCTACTATAAATGCATTAATTTTAATAATTAATTAAATTTATATATTAAAAATTGAACTAATTTCAGAAGAAATTGAATTATTAAAATTTTTCAAAAATCTAAGTTCTTTAAAATTCCAAATTAAATTTATTCAAAATTGTAATTTTCTAAAATTTCAAATTAAAACCTTTTGAAGTTCATCTATTTATGAATTAGAATTCGTGGTAATTTTATAGTTTATGAGGCAAACAGACATGTGATTGTTGATTGAGATCATTATTTTGTAAATTGTATAAAAATAAATAAATATTTTGATTGTCAATTTTATTCTTTAAAATTAATGTTTTTGTTTTTCTAGAAATAACTATTAATAATAATATTTTAATTATAACATCAATAGAATTTATCACTTGGTCAAATTATGTTGTTATGTTAAATAATCTAAATAAAAAATAAAATGCACTAAATTCTATAACATTGAGTCTAAATTTTATTATTACACTTTGAAGGAGATTTCAAAAAAAAAGAAAAACTTTTTTATTAGAAACAGGTGAAAAGGGGGACAAATCACCAAAAAGGGGGAAAGTTGACAAAATTGAAATATATTGATAATTCTGCATAATATCAGAAGTAAAAATCCGTTAAAATAAAAAAGTCCATTTTCGTTTAACTTTTTTTGGATCAGCACAGTGTAAAACTCTTCAAAAATTCAATAATTCTTAGGTGAAATTTTTATTTAAAATTATTCAAAACTTTAATCATGTTTAAAAAAGCAATAAATTTATATTTTAAAAATGTAGATTTTAATACAGTTTTACAACAATAAAAATTTTCAAAGAAATTTAAAAATCTTTTGATATTTAATTATTTCTAAAATTTTAACTGAAATTCATTTTTAAATCAATTTTTATTAGAAAGTTCCACGAGAATTCAATTATGTCGACGAATTTAATTGAAATTTTATTGAAAATAATTCAATTGTTACCTTATAAAATTTTATTAAAATTTTTGAAAATAATTGAATTCCTTTAAGATATTTTATTAAAATTGCATTGAAAATAATAAAATTCCCTCGAAGAAATTTATAAAAATTATTTTAAATATCCTACTTGATTTTTTTCAAAAAAATTTAATGAAAATTGTTGATTATATAATTGAATTCCTATAAAAATTTTATTATTTACTAAAATAATTCTTATTTTTTCTGAACTGTTTTTTGCGACTCTTCAACTAAAGCTATAAATAATTTAAAAGGTTATAAAAAAAGTTACACTATAATTCGGCGTTTTTTTTCTCTACTAGGTTTTTAAGTTGTAGTCAATTCTTGTATCAGAATTTCTATAAAAGTTACAGAGAAATTGAAAACTCTAATAAATTCTCTATTATGTCCGAGACTCTTCCTTTAATCATTCAAACTCTAAGCAACTATTTTTTTCCGTGCAGTACATTTTTATTTTAATTATTTATCAAAAATGAGAAGTATGAAAGAAGAAAAGAATCAGAAATTTTTAACTTACATCAAGTATTGCCACTTCGGGATGATCTTCACCGCAAATCAATAATGCAAGATATCGAGCTCGGTACAATAATCTTAGAGATGCTGAGACATGGCCATTGGCAAATGAGTACAATGCCAAGTGTATCTGTACAAAAAATATTATTACTTTATTTTAAACGTTTATTTGCAAAATTTACTTCATTGACAAATTTTTAATCTCAAAATAATTGAGGGGCTGGATGCTATAAGGTGTTACGCGCCATGTTAAGTGAATGGCGCGTAAGACATTATAGCATCCAGCCTCTCAATTCAATCTAGTTTATTGTCAAAGCTTTAATTTAATTTGGTGTACTCTATTTACTACTTGATAGAGCATCCAAAAATCTAAAAGAAACACTTATGACTGAATTCAAACAACAATGAAAACAAATGAATATCAATTAAAGAGAAGAGAAAAATATAGTATAACTGGATAATAGAAAATAGCAATCGAACTTAATACCTTTGATTTTCATTTTAAAGCCTAAAAGATACAAAAAAGGGGATAACTTACGTATTCGATTATAGTGTAAGGATGATCAATGCCATTGACTCTCTCTGACATGAGAACAGCTTTCTGTTGAGTGGCGAGTGCTTCGCCATGATCACCCATAATGTAATTCAATCTTGCAAGCATTCTAAGGCACTGCGCAATTTCAGGATGCATCGCTCCATACACATTATTCAGTAGGTTCAAAGCTTCGCTTATCAATTCATGTCCGTCCTTCAAATAACCTTGTTGAATTTTACTTTGACCAGTAGTATAAAAATTGTAAGCATCACTTGCCTATAAGAAGCAATTTTAATAGTTTAAATCAGTAAGATCTTATTTCTAATTTTTTTTCTTATAAATAAAATTTTAGAACAATTAGTTGGTCTTTTTTTAAGTATTTAATTAAGAAAAAGCTTATTTGGCACGATTAATAATAACAAAAATATGATTACAATTACTTACCCTTGGATTGATATGTTTAACTACTGGGAAAATGTTGAGTATGTCCTCTTCAAAGAAAGTCGCTCTATTTTTATTTTCGAAATTATACTCTCGCAACAAGATTTGAATGCCAGTCTTCACACAAAAACCTCGAAGAAGGGAGATTTTTTGCAAATGAAAATATTCCATAGTCACATCAAGAGACTCTGGAGTAGGTGTATCCCAATCGTAGTAACTTTTTAAATCTGCTTTAATTTGTTGCCAAAGCGCTTTTGGAGTAAGAGAAGCCCATTCTACTTCTGACTGTTGAGGACCATTATTTCTTCCTTTTCTTTTATTGCGACGCTTGGCTGTTTTGCTTTGAAGCTAAATTATTAATAGACAATAATAAATTACAATTGATATTTGTTTTCTAAAAAATAAATTTTTAAATAAAATCAGGCTTCGCACTTATAATTAATATACTAGCAAATGTTGCGCACTCTAGAGAGCGAAACGTGATATTTCCTATTAAGTACATAATTAATTATTATCGACTATATTTTAAAAAATTTCAATATAATTCAATTCAATTATTATTTTCATAAATAATAACAATCTCGGGAAAGATAAATTGTTTTCAACAAAATTTGAATAAAATTTTACGAAAGAATTATATTATTTTCTAAATTTTTAATAGATATCCTAAAATTTTTAAAAAAATTCAATTATTTTCTAAACATTTAATAAATTCTTCGAATCAAAAATTATTATTTTTATAAATAGTAAAATTCTTTGCAAAACTCAAATTATTTTTAATACAATTTAAATAAAATTTCATTAAAAAATTCAATTTTATAACAATCTTTTATATAAATTTTACATAAAATTTTTATAGTCCTTCAAAACAATTCAATTATTTTTAAAATTTTGAATTTAAATTATTAAAAAAAAACATTATTTTCAAAAAATCTAAAGAAATTCTTCAAAGAAATATAATTATTTTCATATAGGCTCTAATAAAATTCTTGAAAAAAATTTAATTAGGATTTTCAAAAATGTTAATAAAATTCTTTGAAGAAATTCAATCATTTTCAAATTTTTTTAAAAAATTCATTGCAAGAATTTAATGGTTTTCAATACATTCATTTTAAAATAAAAAATATTTTAAAAGAAAAATTATTTAAAAAGTTAGGATACAAAAAGCAAATAACAACTGTACAACGATTATTAATAAAGATTATTATTAACTAATTTTTATTTACGATTTGCTATTATTTGAATAACTTTTTTTAGATTTGTGACACTAAAAGCTTCTTTTTTCTTTTTTGCAGAATTTACACAACTTTAAATTTGCTAAAAGTTAAAATAAGAAAATTATTCTTAAAGCTTTTAATAAAATTCTTAGAAACGATTCAATTATTTTCAAAACTTTTTCGAAATTCAAATAATTTTAATAGGTATCTTCCATAAGAATTCAATTATTTAAATTTTTATAAAATTCTTAGCAAACATTCAATTATTTTCATAAATAAAAAATTTTTTACAAGAATTCAATTATTTAAAAGAATATTTATAAAATTCTTCCTGGTAATTTAATTATTTTCAATGCAATTTTAATAAAATTTCTTGCAAGAATTAAATTATTTTTAAAAATTTTAATTCAATTATTGGCAGAAATTGAATTATTTTCACAAATTTTATATAAGAATTAAATTATTTTCAATAAAATTTTAAATAAATTCGTCGACAAAATTTGTAAAAATTCAATTCTTCTCATAAAAGTAATAAAATTCTTCGCGGTAATTCAACTGCTTTTATAAATAATAAAATACTTTAGATAAATTCAATTACTTTGAATATAATTTAAATAAAATTTTCTCAGTAATTCAATTATTTAAAAATTTGTTGATAAAATTCTTTATGAGAATTCTGTCGGAATATTTTAATTTAAAGCACTACGCGAATCAAACTCTTAATATAGAGGACACTAGTTACTTCCGTGTGACAACAATCGCCAGTTCATGGCTACGCCTTGTATAGTATAGAAGTCTCTTGACGATAATTACTTTTCTTTAATAAATCTCTTTACTGTGTATTCGCTGGTGTTTACGTTTATTTAATATATCGACAACAAATTCAATTATGAGAAACATTTAATTATCTAATAAATTATTTATTTTTATATTTAAATATTTGAATTCTCGTAGAACTTTCTAATAAAAATTGATTTAAAAATGAATTTCAGTTTAAATTTTTAGACACTAATTGAATTTTAGAAGCATTATGTTATGAATTTTTAGAAATAATTAAAATTCAAAAATCTTTGAAAATTTTATAGTATTGAAATATTTATTTTAAAAAAATTATTAATTTATTGTTTTCTTAAAAATGATTAAAGTTTTGAATAATTTTAATTACAAATGTCAATAAAAGAATAATTGAATTTTGGAAGAATTACAGATATGGGAGCGTTCACAAATTATGTCACGCAATTTTCGGAGATTTTCAACCCCCCCCCCCTACCCCCTGTAACGCAATTTTTGCAATTTCACATGAGAAAAATACTTTGTGTCACGTTTAGTATGACCCTCCCTACCCCCAAAAGCGTGACATCATTTGTGAACGCTCCCTATAAATTTTTGAAATTGTTAAATTTCAAAAAGATTTTATATAGAAATCATTTAAAAAGTTTTAATTCCTGTTAAAAAAAATAAATTTTAAATGTTTTGAAGATAGTTAAATTCCCGCTTAAATAATTAAAAAAGATTACATTTTTATTTCTAATTATTGGGAAATTTTGTCAACTTTAATTAGAATTTTTATTTTTTACTTTTAAAAATTATTTTGAAATAAAATCGTACTTTTCAAGAATTTTAAATTAAAATTTAGGAAACTATTCTATTTTGTAAAAATTTAGAATTTAAGTTTTTATCATTATGAGAAAAAAAGTAAATATTTTTTATGGAAATTAGAAAACAATCAGGAAAATAAAATGCAGAATCAATTTTTTGTAATTTTTGTGAATCGTCTAAAACAGGTTTTTTAGTCGTCGAATGTTATTTTAATAGCTACTTTTTTACTGAATGATACTTACTTAAAATTAATTATCAAGTGCAAAGCCTGTGAAATAAAATTTATTGAAAAATAATGTACAATAATTAGATAGGTAGTTACCTCTTCTAAATTTTGTTGAGGATGAATAGGCTGCGCAGATGACAAGAAGCAGTTCAAATAGTGACTTATTGCAGCTGATAAACTCATTAATTCTGTCCCCTGTTTCAAAATAATAATTGGATTAAGAAAGGTGTAAAACAGTAAGATTACTGTATGTAATTCTTTAGATATTTATTTATGATGTTAATATTGTATTATGCAGTTTAGGAAACTTACAGTTTATTGAATAAAATAAAGAAAAATTAAATGGAATATTCTGCCGATAAATGTAGGTAAATAAAACATAGAATAAAAATGGACACTAATCAATGACAAAAAATACAAGTACCTGCATGTAGGAAGTAAAAATATGTTTGGCCGAACGCAAAATTAATTCAGAAACTGCTATACGATTCAGGTATTGTAATTGCGGAACATTAGTGAGCATGGCTGCTAACTTTCCAAGATAACGAACGTTGATTCCTCTTCCATGAAGGGCTTCCACTAATGTGCTTCCATCCATTGCTGCGGCAGTGTGATCCAAGCATTCGCGAATCTATATAAAAAAAGGAAAAAGGCACTGAGCAATATTATTCACAATTAAAGAGCACAAACTATATTCAACCTTCAAGAAATTAATTACGACAACAACTCATTTACAGGGTGATCGCTTTTTTCATAAAAAAAATTATTACAAGTTGCTGTCAATAGTGGTCAATATAGAGTTATGAAAGAACTGTAGAAATTAGGTGCTCCTCTACATATCGCTGCAGAAATAGGTAATATAAAATTAATTCAATTATTTCTAGATATTATGATGCTTTGGTTACTGTTAAAAACAATAATAATAATGAAACAGTAACATCTTATACAAAATTCTTATAAAACATGAAGAAATTGATCACTCCGAGTCTTCGACTCGTAGTGATCGATATCTTCATGTTTTAAAATAATTAAAAATGACCGACTGATAAAATCATTATTTTATATTATAAGAATATTGTTACTGTAACTTATTCAAAATTACTTTCATCATTTTAATTCAATTATTGTTTTCCAAAATTCTTAACTAAAATTCTTCTTTAAATCAATTATTTTTAATTATTATTAATAATTTTTAAAACATTTCTTTCCACATTTTCAAATCATTTTGTTTACAATTCAATTTTACGAAATTTCATCGATTATTCGGAAATTCTTCAATCAAGTATTAGAAAATCAAATCATTCAAGTATTACGTAAGCATTTAAGGGGGAGGGGGGGTCTGCTATTGCTTATTTTCATTAGAAAAAATGGCGCTAATGCATATAAAAAATCTTACATGGGGGAGGGGGGGGTCTAAAAACCTGAAAAATATGCTTACGTAATACTTGAATGGCCCCAAACTTCAAATAACTTAACCCATTAACGCCCACCAGGACGCAAAATGTATCATGATTTCACGACTCTTATTTTGTATGAAATAATTAGTTAAAAATTTTAGAAAATACCATTTCCGACGTAAAATTTATCGCTCTTTCTGAATATGAAGCTAAAATTTGTTTATAATTATCTCAAAAACATTTACAACAATTTTATTGCAAAAAAACACTTTTTTATGAAAAAAAATATTTTTCAATTATTATTTTGACATGGAAAACTAAAGAATATGGTCTCCAAAGCACAAAATATCGCGTCCTCGAACTCTCAGCTATAAAAATCCATAATTACTTTTTATTAAATTCAAGATGGCGGATATGAAAATGGCCATTTTTCCAAAATGCAAAAGGCTGAAAAAAATTTTCTGGTAATGTTTTTCAAAAGTTATTAGATTTGATTGAAAATGGTTACTCGGGGGTTTTTGGGGTCGCTGATTACGAATCTGATGTTATTTTTTTTAAATTTAAAATGGCGGATCCAATATGGCGGACATATTTTTTAAAAAGTGATTGGATTTGCTTCAAAATGGTCATTCGGCGGTTTTTGTGGATATTCGGGGGTTTTTGGGGATTCTGATTACGAATCTGATGTCACTTCTTCAAAACTAAAAATGGTGGATCCAATATGGCTGATAATTTTTTAAAAAGTAATTGCATTTGCTTCAAAATGGTCATTCGGCGGCTTTTGTGGATATTATTTACGAATCTGACTTCAGAACAATATTATGTTTATCCTCCACGTCCGTAACCCGTCAACAAAATTTTAATGACGTTGACCAGCTCTTACGACAAGGAGGTCGACGTGCAAAAAAGCTACTTTTTTATTTTATTTTTAAAATTTTGATTGTTTTTTTTTTATTTAAAAATTTTTTTTTCTATATTTTAATATTTTTTTAAATAAATAATATAAAATTTTAATTCTGCTTTCTAAATCTGAATCAACGATAATTATGACACTTATATATTTATGACATTTTTTTATACAATGGTAAAAAGAGACTAACACAACACGTGGTTTGATTGAAAACAAGTGACTCACATATATATGCCACATTGAATGCACAATTTTTGTGTCCTTTTGTTGCACTTTGCATGATAGTGGCTATATTTTTTGAGGCAAAATTAAAAAAAAATTTTTAAATAGAATTAAAAAAGTGGCTTTTTTGCACGTCGACCTCTTTGTGGTAAGAGCAACGATAAACCTAATATTGTTCTGATGTTAAATTCGTAATCAGCATCCTCAAAAACCCCGGAATGACCATTTTCAAGCAAATACAATTACTTTTTAAAAAATTGTCCGCCATATTGGATCCGCCATTTTGAATGTTGAAAAAGTGATATCAGATTCGTAATCAGCGACCCTAAAAACCCCCGAGTAACTATTTTCAAGCAAATCCAATCACTTTTTAAAAAATATGTCCGCCATATTGGATCCGCCATTTTGAATTTTAAAAAAGTAACATCAGATTCGTAATCAGCGTTCGCAAAAAACCCCGAGTAACTATTTTCAAGCAAATCCAATCACTTTTTAAAAAATATGTCCGCCATATTGGATCCGCCATTTTGAATTTAAAAAAAATAACATCAGATTCGTAATCAGCGACCCCAAAAACCCTCGAGTAACCATTTTCAATCAAATCTAATAACTTTTGAAAAACATTACCCGAAAATTTTTTTCAGCCTTTTGCATTTTGGAAAAATGGCCATTTTCATATCCGCCATCTTGAATTTAATAAAAAGTAATTATGGATTTTTATAGCTGAGAGTTCGAGGACGCGATATTTTGTGCTTTGGAGACCATAATTATTCTTTAGTTTTCCATGTCAAAATAATAATTGAAAAATTTTTTTTCATAAAAAAGTGTGCTTTTTTGCAATAAAATTGTTATAAATTTTTTTGAGATAATTATAAACAAATTTTAGCTTCATATTCAGAAAGAGCGATAAATTTTACGTCGGAAATGGTATTTCCTAAAATTTTTAACTAATTATTTCATACAAAATAAGAGTCGTGAAATCATGGTACATTTTGCGTCCTTGTGGGCGTTAATGGGTTAAAAAAAATTCAATTGAACTTTTTCAAAAAAATTAAATCTACACAACTTTCAGTTAAAAGTATGAAAAATTCAAACATTCAAAGATCAAAATTCAATTATCTACAATTTTAACTGAAATTCATATTTGAATCAATTATAGTGAGAAAATTCTACGACAATTCAATTATTTAAATACAAAAATAAGTAATTTATTGAATAATTGGATGTTTCTTAAAATTCAATTCCCATAAAGAATCGTTATCAACAAATTTTCAAATAATTGAATTCTATCAACGAATTTTAATAAAATTTTTAAGAATAATTAATTTTCGTCAATTTAGTTAATAAATAATTAAGTGTTTACATTTACCCCGAGAATTCGAAAACTCGGAGTAAATGTTAACAGAACTTGAACTACATTTTAAAAGAAAATAATTGAATAAATTTGCTTTTATTTCACAATTTCATTACTTTGGCAATGTAAAATTACATAGAAAAAGAAATTAGGTCTTCTTTGAAAAAAAAAATTTTTTTTTGATCAATTTTTAAAAATATTTTTAGGTTCATCCGCCATTTTAAAAATTTAAAATTTGACTTCAAATTCGTATTCAGCGACCTCAAAAACCCCCGAGTAGCCAGATTCAAGCAAATTTTGATCAATTTTTAAAAATATTTTTAGTTTCATCCGCCATATTGGATCCACCATTTTGAAATTTAAAAATTCTATTTTAGATTCATATTCAGCAACCTTAAAAACTTCTTTTTACTAAGTTGAATGAAAATCTATTAAAATTTGTTCAAGTTATTCAAGTTTTTACATTACTAATTTTGTAATGGTTGATTGTTCATTTTATATGATACATTATCAGTCAACTGGTTGATTTACTATACATCTACGAAGAATTTTTTTTCAGTTCTTCCATCCCTTAAAACAGTAGTATACTTGAAATAACTTGTTTCTTAAGGGGATGTCAAAGTCGATTGGATTTTTGCATTGAGCTTCAATGGGAAAATCGCATCGACTTTGACATCCCCTTAAACCTCGCTTAATTACAGTGGTGTTTACATTTACCCCGAATTTTAGGAAAATTTCAAAATCTCGGGGTAAATGTAAATAGTCAGTTTTTGGCGATTCAGGTGCATCAATATTTTTTTGTACCTCATGAAATTTTTCTAGGGAAGTAAAGTATTGTTCATGCAAAAGAAATCCGTCCGTTTTACCTTTGAACAAAAAAAACTAATGTTTTTGGTGAAAAATAGATATTCCGTTTACATTTACCCCAAATGACCTTAACTAAGAAGAATTTTATTACAGTCGGACCGCAGAACTGTACGGTACCCCAGAAATAACCCCTCCACTTGATTTCAAACTGTACGCTGACGAACTCATCCCCACTATTTAATTTTCAGGACTGTACACTTATATATTTAAGGAGCAAGTTTTCAAAAGTTTATAAATATAATTTTTTTAAAATCGAGATAAACATAAATTTAATAATTTAAATATCTCACAAATCGTCATGTCCCTGTTAAATTTAAAAAAAAATTTATTAACAGCGAATTTTCAATTTAAAAACTTTTTGACATAACCAAGTTGACTTTTAATTTTTATGTTTGTTATTAGAACAAATTACCAAAACCTTAAAGTTACTTTATTATGTGAAAGTTTGATTAAAAACAGAACGTATTAAATATAAAAACATTGTTACAAATATTAAATATTACAAATTTTTTATTTTGAAATTAACTGAGTGGTTATGTCAGGAAAGTCATTTATTTCGATTTCTCGAAATAATAAGAAAATAGGAATTTATCAAGTTTTGAAAACTTGTTGCTCCTCATTTATCGTCTGGGACTATAATATACATAATTTTTTATCCCACATGCACAAAAACGGCGCTTTCTGATAGCAGCCGACAGGGAGGAAAGTCATTCATTTCCAGGGATGGGTACGTAACATACTTCATGTATGTTACCCGGGTTTGTTACGTATGTTACGCATGTATGTAACTCGTTTGGTTTGCTACCCTACGTATGTTACATTTCATGACGTCAGTCAGAAGTAAGCATAACCTCAATTTCTCTGGTTGTCGCCAATCCGGCACTTGGCCTTGTTTATTATTATTCTTTTAATTAATCATTAGTCCTGGAAATTATTGTTTTTAAAATGAAACGAGGTGGAAGGCCTCTTAAGGCCAACGCAGAATAGATCTGTAACCGGAACCGCAATCGTAAGCGTAATCGTAAGAATGAGTTAAAGAAGGATAGGTATATTGTTTATCCTTCTCTAACTCATTCTTACGCTTACGGTTACGATTGCGGTTCCGGTTACAGATCTATTCTGCGTTGGCCTAAACCCTTTTTCAACAACTTAGTTATACTCCTACGACTCCTACCAAATTAGAAAACGGGAGAGTAGGAAAGTAGTTTGGATTTAAAGTATTAATAAATTTTTTTAAAAAATCTGACTCCCCTGCTAAAAATAAAATCAGGAATAAAGAGAAAACGTCAGAAATTTTGATGTTTTGTGACTACTTTGACGTTTCCTGAAGCTTTTGGTTAATTCTGACTAAAGGATTTTTTATGCTCCTGTTGAATCCTGATGTTTATGGATTGCGATTATTGAGCATTGAAATCTTTTTTTTTATTTACAGCCCCTCACCGAAATGTAGTCGGTAAATGTAAAGTATCGTTAAAACTTGAAATTTGTGCGTAGCCCTTTTTTCACAATAGAATCGCGGGTCTATTGTTACGAGTTTCGGGTTTCTAACCTAATTTTTATTGCTCAAAAGTTTTTCATTTTTAAAATTTCAAGTGAAATGAATATAAATTCAAAATCTAGAAATCTCCACAATTACAAATATCTAAAATTTATTATAAGAAACATTTTTTTAAGAAAACTGTAACGTATCTCGAAAACCGTAATTGATAAATAAAAAAAGATATCATTTTTGAATTTAAGTTCTAAAGGATATATTGCATACATAATAAGAGCATATTGTTAGATGAATTATTCTAAGTCGATGAAAAACAAGTATAATGTTTAAATAAATATGAATATAAACAAATAAAAAGATTTCCCTTTAATTTTATGACGGTCAGTTGACCTTTTTCCAGGTAAAAAAGGGTGTCGACTTTGTATAAAAAACCTGACTACTTTTGAAGCTTTCTGATTAAACATGACTCAAGCCTGACGTTCTCTGGCTGCAATCGTAACAAATGCAGCCTAAAATCATCAGAGATTCTGACTAAATTTCTGTCGTTTTGTGATTTTATTTTTAGTAGGGTCCACAACCGTAAATGGAATGTTGCATCCAAAAACAACATTCCCAGACTAAAGTCTTCTTTTGATAATTCCATTTTAGATTGTTTTCCTGTTCCTAAAAATATAAAAAATCCGTTACTTAATTTATACGTTTATAAGACTTTCTACAGGATCAAATATCTATTACATTAAATTTTTATAACTTAATTTATTGAATCCAAAATCATTCTACTGGAAATTTATATACTTTATACATGTAACTATAAATTATTAATCTTATAATTATTTTACAAAAGTGAGGTTATGACGCACCTTTGATGTTTGTTACGTTTGCGACAATTTGTTACGTATGTTACTCATTTATGTAACATACGTAGAAAACCTCGAGTTTGTTACATTTACCCATCCCTGTTCATTTCTTCGACCGTATGAAAATGGCGGCCGTGTTCTCCCAAGGGCAAGAAAATTAGCTGTTCACATGCATTTTTCTTGCCCAAGGGAGAAATCGGCCGCCATTTTCATACAAATCGAACAAGTGAATGACTTTTACTCCCTGTCGTCTGCTATCTGAAATCGCCGCTTTTTTGCATTAGGAATAAAAAATATCGTAAGTAACACGAGAATAAAGGCAGCCAATTTCTTTACGATGATTTTTGTGACACGAGTGGAGGTCTCGGGGCGCCCTCGACCTCCACTCGTGTCACAAAAATCACCGTAAAGAAATGGCTACCTTTCTCCTCTTGTTGCTTAATATACTATTAGATTTAAAATTAATTAAAATCATAAAAATATATATTATTCTTAAAATTATAAATGTTAGAAAAATTAACATTTTTTAACCAAAATGTATTGCCTCATGAAATTAAAAGAAGTCCACTGATTTATCTAAATTATGGAAAAGAAAATAATTTGATTAAATCAGTAAAATTTTTAATTTTAAGGAAGAATTTGATAAACAATCGGAACAAAAGTTAGTCTAATGTCATAATTTCGTATTTTAAAAAAAAGTCAAATTAAATTTTAAATTCCTTTTGGTAAAAGCGTAAGGAATTTAATTTTCTAAATTTTGAACATTTTACATATATATTTAAATAAAAATGATAATTTTTTGTCAATAATGAATGATTTAAGTAACATAACCTAAAATTTAACAAATGTTTCTTATTGACAGAAAATTGTAATTTTTATTCAAATGAAACTTTTAATTGTTTTAAATATTCAAAATTAAATTCTTCGCCTTTCCAACAAGACGAATTTAAAATTTAATTTGTTTTTTTAAATTACGAAATTATGACATTGGAATAACTTTTGATTTGACTGTCCGTCAGATTCTTCCTTAAAAGGCAACATTTTCAAATATACGGCACTGAATTTAGTAGCGCCACCGTACACTGTGGAGCACTTAAAAACTAAAGCCAGCGTACACTTTGGCGACAGCGTACAGTTTGAAAGCGTACAGTTCGGAGGCCCGACTGTACTTTTAAACAATATTTTATTTTTGCGAAGAATATTATAACTCTTGAAAATAATTGAATTTTTGCAATAATTTGTAACTTTTACAAAATTGAATTTTTTTTCGTGTTTTTAACTAAACATCTTCCATTTTATTATTTTTAATAATTTTTGAAAAAGTTCTTTAATATTTATAAAAATAATTGAATCTCTGTGAAAATAAATTGAATATTTTTGAAAATAATGGAATTATTGCAAAGAAATTTAAAAAAAAATTTGTAAATACATAATTGAATTGCTGTGAAATATTTGTTATTTATAAAAATAATAAAAGGTTTGCTTAAAATTTTATCAAAAAATTTTAAAAATAATTCATTTCTTTTGGAAAATTTTATTAAAATAGATATTGAAAATCATTGAATGAATTAGAATTTTTGAAAAAAAATTGAATTTGTTAAAAAGAATTTCATTAAAATTTTTGAAAATAATTAAATTTTGAAGAAAAATTTTAATATTTATAAAGATAATTGAAATTTTGACGATAATTTTTTCAAACTTTTGACCATAATTAAATTTTTGCGAAGAATTTTATTTTATTTTATTCAGACGAATTTCTTAATAATATTTCTTTTTAAATACCTAATTGAATTCTTTTGTGAAATTTTATTGAAATAGTAGATACAGTCAGTTCCCGCAATATGAATATTTCGCTATCTGACGAATTTCGTCAACTGACTTTTAATGGGCTTAAATCGGTTTCGCTACCTGACGAATTGTTAAAAAGAATTTCATTAAAATTTTTGAAAATATTTTAATTCTTTCAAGAAATTTAATTAAAAATGTATTAACAATAATACTTAAATTCTAATAAATAAATTATAGGAACGCTTTTTAAAATAATTGAATTTCTTTGATGAATTTTAATAAAAATTTTTACGAATAATTACATTTTTCGAGAAATTGAATTAAAATTGTAGGTATTAAAAATAATTGAAATTCTGCGATGAGTTATATTATTTATGAAAATAATTGTAAATCTATAAAGTTTTTCATTATTTAAGAAAATAATTGAATCTCTGTAAAAAAACATTTGATTATTTATGAAAATAATTGAATTATTGCGAAGAAAAATTGTAAAGGCAACTCTTTTAAAATTGAATTAAGAAAATTGAATTAAAGAAAAATTAGATTTCAAAAATAAGCAGAATAACTTTAGAAAACAATAATTTTCCAGAATTTAAATCAAAATTCCCTGACTTTTACAGGTTTTTTCAAGGTTTATAAAATTCCCTGACATATCCAGGTTTTCTAGGTTTCCAGGTTGCGTGACAACCCTGAGAGAGTTATTAAACTCCAATGATTATAAGGATAGCCGATTGTTAAAGATTTATTTTGAATTTAAATTAATTTCGTCGGAAAACTCCCTATTTCCGTTTTGAGAAATTACTAACGCATATAAAGAAGAAAAACGTCTTTGGATTAGTAATTTTTTTAATTTAAAAAAGGAAAATTTCATTTAAGTCAATTTTGATACAATTCTTACTTAAAATTAAAATTCTTAATATGGCTAAATTAAAAAGTAAACTTACAAAAGTAGGAAGTTGCACTGTTAGCAAAAAGTCTGCAGCGTCTCTGATCAGTTGTCTTTGTTTCTTCAGAGCAACTCCATTTGCATCTGGATGACGAACACCAGGCGAATAAACATCCGGATTAAATCTAACATCGAATTCTGCATCACGTAAGCTGCCGACTGCAGCTGCAGCTCTGCGTACTATTTCTTTCGTACTCTCTTCAACTAAAATATAATTTTTTTCTATTAAATCTTATCAGAGGAAAGTTTTTATTTTATTGAGTATATTATTTAATTTTGTTTTTATTATGTACTTTATTTGACCTGAACAGTTAAAAGGGACCGAAGTCTTAAATTCTTCGAGTAGATATTTTTAAGAAATATAATGAAACTTTAGTTTCTGTATTTTTCTTGTTTAAACAAAAATAATTGAAATATTTAATACAAGACTTACGTTCTTGTTTTTCACCACCAGTAATAGAGTCTGTTATGCTTTCAACGATTTTTTTCGCTTCATCAGCTTCAATTGTTGATTGAGCAGAAACTTCTTTATTGCTATCAATAGTTGCAACAGTAGTCTCATCCTTCTTGTCTTCCTATTGATGAACATAGAAATACCAATGTCAAATTGTCTACTTTTAAGTAGATCTTTGCAATAAAATAATTCGTTTTTAATATTAGAATTTGTGCAATATTTTTATAATCCTACAAAATGATTTTTTTTTCTTAATTAAAATTCAAGTAATAATATTTTTTTCATTTCAAACTTGAATAATAAATATATATACCTTTGGACACAGTTCCTTATCTTTTTGCGATCTTCTCACAGATGTCAACTGTTGCAAATGTACAGCGGCATGTTTGATGAATTGTACGTATCTGGCCTCTACAAAAGAATCTATTAATTCTTGACGAAGACAGGCCAATCTATGTTTGTGCTCTACAGGAAATCCTAAAGCTCGAGCTTCTTTACTCAATTCAACGTTATCCACTGAAAAGAAAAATTTAAATTTACATTCAAGCAATAATTAAATAATCTTTAAAGATTCTTCCACTTTTAAAACATACATTTTAGGAAGTTTACATCTGGAGGGAAAGTTCTCAAAAGATCCAAAACATAATGACGAGAGTCATTTCCGATGATTCCTTTACATTCGACGCTGCTACAAAGCTCTATTTCTTCTGCTGCATCATTTATAACTTTGTGAGGTAAAATTTTCAGCTGTTGACCAGCTTTATTTAGCTGCAGATAAAAATAATTAACTATAAAAATACAGATATTCTTTCATTTATTTATTCATTTTTCAAATTTCCCACAACTGAAGTTAGTCATATTATATGTTTAAGATGGTAAATTTTATTTTTTAGTTTTAGTATTTGATTTTCATGTTCTCAACAGATGCCATATTGATAGACAATTAACACTTTTTCTAACAGTAAAGTTTTGTCAATTTTCAAAAAAACAGGCTTCGCACTTGATAATTAATTTTAAAAAAGTATCGAAAAGTAGTTTTAAGAACAAAAAAAGTAGCTATTAAAAATTTAATTTGTCGACTAAAAAACTCGTTTTAGACGATTCACAAAAATTTTATTCTGCACTTTATTTTCCTCATTGTTTCCTAATTTTCACAAAAATATTTTTTTTTTTCTTATACTGCTAGTAACTTGCATTCTAAATTTTTACAAAATTCAATAATTTTATAAACTTTAATTTAAAATTCTTCAAAAATACGATTATATTTAAAAATAATTTTTAAAAGTAAAAAAATAAAATTTATTTCAATTAAATTTGACAAAATTTCCCAATAATTGGAAATATAATATAATTTTTTTTAATTATTTACGAGGAAATTTAATTATCTTCAAAACATTTTAATTACAACTTTTCAAAAGACTAATTTTTTTCACAATTTCCAAATTAAATTACATCAAAGCTTGAATAATTTTTGTTAAATAAATATTTAAATACCTACTTATTTATTTTTTTCACAGGAATTAAAATATTTTAAATGAGATTACTTTGTAAAATCAAATTAATGTAACAATTTCAAAAAGTTACAAATGTAATTCTTCCAAAATTCAGTAATTTTTTTGTTAAAATTTGTAATTAAAATTATTCAAAACTTTATTTTTTTTTAAAGAAAACAATAAATTAATAATTTTTTTAAAATAAACATTTCAATACTATTATGATTTTATAAGAATTACAATTTTCAAAGATATCAATTTAAAAATCTTGTGCAATTTAATTATTTCTATATAAATTTACGCCATAACGCTTCTAATATTCAATTACTGTTTAAAAATTTCAATTGAAATTAAATTTTGAAATAATTTCTTATTAAAAAGATCTACGAGAATTCAATTATTATATTTAAATATAAAAAAAAATAATTTATTAAATAATTGAATATTTCTTAAAATTGAATTTATTTAAAGTATTTTATTATTTATGAAAACAGTTGAATTACAGTGAAGAATTTTATTACTTATGAGAAGAATTAAATTTTTACAAATTATGTTGACGAATTTCATTAAAATTTTTAAAAATAATTCAATTCTTTCATGAAATTTTATTTCATAATTGATCTTTTCGAAAAAATTGAGTGAAAATTGTATTTTAAATAATTGAAATTCTGTAAAAATTTTATTAAGTATTTATGAAAATAATTGAATTCCTGTAAAAGTTTTATTATTTATGAAAATAATTGAATGTTTGCGAAGAATTTTATTAAAATTCTGTTAAATAATTGAATTCTTATAGAAAATAGAAAATTTTATTAAAATAGTAATTGAAAATAATTTAATCATTTCTAAGAAGTTTATTAAAATTATTTTTAAATTATTTTTAGCGAATTTAAAGTTGTGCAAGTTCTCAAAAGTAAAGAAAAAAGTAGGTTATAGTGTCTTAAATCTAAAAAAAATATTCAAATAGTATCAAATCGTGAAAAAGTAGTAAATAGTAGATTTTAGTAGATGAGTGCGAAGCCTGCAAATTGAAAGACTCTAATTAAGAACCCTACGATTAGTTTTCAATGTTTTCAACAATAAATTGCAATTGTTTAACATTCAATTAATTATAAATATTTTATACGGATAATTGCAATGATATTTTCAATAAAAAGTAAATATTTAAGCAAACGATTTGTGAAATTAATTTTACACAATAAATATTAAAGTTTATAAAAATAATCGTAATTATTTGAACCTTTTTGTAACTATTATGTTCAAGTTATTAACGTCATTATAAATATTTTTTTAATATAATTAAAAAAGAGAATAATTCTCTTTCTTTTCCAAAAGAAAATAATTCTCTTTTATACAATTTATTATTGTATAATTTTAAACATAACATTTATAAAAATATTCTGATTATCTTACCAATTCAAGATACTTTGGATGCGACAAAACTGTTTTTCCAAAATCTATGGAACCATAAACCACCGATTGTTCTTGCTCACGTTCCAAAATGCCTGGTATAATAGATTGAGCAGTAACTCGATATCCTCTGTTATAAAAAAAAGAATAAAGTATTATCTCTTCTTTTTTTAGAGCAACATCTCAATCTCTCAAATTCTTATGGATTAATTTTGCTGTTAAATTATAGATTTGTGGCGTATAAATTTAGCTTTTAAATATTATTTTAGGAGTTAATTAAATTTGTAAAAAATTTTTTAATTAAATTCTTTGAAAATCTAAGAGAAGTATAAAAAAATATTATTTACATTATTTTTCTTTAAAAATTCTTAAAGTTCCAGTGGTACTCGAAACTTCAATTATTTAATCAAAAATATTTCACATAAGAGTTGTTGTTAGAAATATCTTGTCGATTTCCACACGAGTTGTTCAAATAATTTTTTAATTTTTTTAAATTTAAGGAAAAACTGTTTGAAAAATAATATTTTTTTAAAAATGAAGAATTTTCATTAAATTTCATAAAGAAAATCTTTTAAAATAACAATGGTTTTCTATTCTAAAAAACTGTGCTAAAAAAATAAAAAATTTTTCTCTTATTGAAAAGTTAAAGGTTTCTAGAGATATGCGCTGTAGTAAAGAAAAATAAACATTAGAATGTTATTTATAATATAAATATAAATAATTGTTAATGAAAATTCACCTATAATCAATTACAACTGTTCCCAGAGTATAAAGTCCAGGAAGATCGACAGCAGCATACACTCGAACGCCTTGAAGGTCATTTCGAGGCGCAACAAAGGCTGCAGCATCGCCACCAAGCTCCTTATAATGATCTCTTACATCGAATCCAAGAGAGAAAAATATATTATTCCAAATGAACATTTGCATCTTAGGCTCCTCTCCAGGATTGATAGCCATAACATTGCCATCAATTACTGCCACAGCGCCTCGAGTAGCGGCAGCCACAAAATCACTATGAACCTAAATAAAATTCAGCTACGATAAAAATGATTATGTCGAAAATAGAAATTAATACAATTTTCCCTTTTACAAAGCATGAAGCGACAAAATTAATTAATAACCTTAAAAATTGCTCGTTCCCTCAACAATCTTTCTGGTAAATTTTTTCGTGGCAGTTCTCTTGTTGTCTGCAATTCCTCATTCCAATCACGAGTTTGTCCTGGAATATGTTCTTCATATCCAAGCTTGGAAGAGAACGCTGAAAGAAAAAATAATTTCCTATTTAATTTATCAGGAAGAGAAATGTAATTAAATAAGTGACTAGTGTTTATTAATTTGATGAAAAATAAATAAATATTGATATGTGAAACATACTGTCTTCGGCACGAATCGCATCAATTGTGTGTTCAATTTGAGGAGCACACCATGCATGTAATTGGTATGGAGTCGCTACTCTCTCGAATGGATGTCTCAATGTCCTTCGTCTCTGCATAGCTGCGAAGCCTCTCTTAAAGGCAGGACTCAGTTGATTAAGTAGTTCTATGAGACTGTGGCAGAGATGACTTGGAGTGGCTGGTTTCGGACTGAATGTTTCTTTGGAAGATTGATTTACGAAAAAGCCACGAGCACAAGCTGTCAAGTAATACTGCTTTTCTTCTAACGTTATAACGTGCAAGTACATCAAATCGCCGTGCAGTTTTCTGTGACCTGGTGGTGGATTCCATCCCGAAGTTGTTAAAACCTAAATGTTTATTTGATCTTTAAATGTCAATATAGATATTTTGTTAAACAGTTATATAGTAACAGAAGTAATAAAACAATTGTAAATTTTTTATGAGAGCTGTCAAGAGAAAAGGATAAAGTTACAGAAAAAAATTTTAAGTACGCGGCAAGAAGTAGTTCTAGTAGACAGTTAATGAGTAGTATCACTTCATCGCGACGTATTTGTTTTAATATTTGTAAAATTAGAAACTGAATCTTCCCTTTTTCTTGTAACCCAAAGAAATCGATCCAAAATGTGTGTCGCCTGAACAGACTTTACCATATATGGACATCCACTATTGTCACCCTTCTATAAGGTTACTCACCTATCTGATACGGGACCAAACAGGCGCGCCTAAATTAATCAATAGAATAAAACTGACCCAATAATAATAAAAGTGGGTGGCATTATAATTTTTTTCCATTGAAAGGCACTGTATAAAAGGTTTCACCCTCGCCAAATTCGCCAGTCCAGGAATCGCCACCAAGTTAAGTATTCGTATACTACCCCCATGTGTCTTTCTCGTATTAGTCCAGGAAACTTAAAAAGACACAAGTCACCACCTAATCAACTTCGCGTCTTTTTCGTGTCAGTCCAGAAACCGCGACCAAATAATTAACAAGTTGTGTATTGTCATCGAGTTTATTTTTCGACTCCAGTCCAGAAAATCTCCTCTAGTACCAAGTGCCTTCTTCGAGTCTCGTCCTATAGTCAAAATTCATTCAAGGAGATAATTTCTACTGCGAGGCACATTTCTATTTTTCTAAGAAGTGCATTACCTCGACATCGACTTCATATAAATAATTCGGTCACTCCTAAACTGAGGGGTGTACATCTAATTTACATCAACACCTGGACTCCGAACCATAAACTTTGTCTGGCCCAAAAGCAATTCAAGGAAAATCTATTGCATTCTGTCTCCGCTGGACAACGTCATTTCTTCGACCTCACACTGAAGGAGATATCGCCTGTTGGGTCTACGACTCTAAGAATAATTTTAAATGGTAAGTAACTAATACCTTTAAATTTTGTCCCTATTTAAATAATCGATTGATTCTACAAAGTTAAAATTCTGTTTCAATGTCCCAGAAGACATTTGGATATACTCTTTCTCTCTGATTCTAATTGTAAAGGATTCAAATAAAACTTTAAAAATTTAAACTTCAATTTAACAGTTACTATTTCTTAAAACCTGTCCCTTAATATCAGAGCCCTCCTCTCTATGAATAAATCAGATTTGAATCACCGATGACGGACTGACTGACAATTTAAATATATAAATTTTGGTTATTTTTAGTTTCACTCTAAGACATAACAGTAGAAAGCTTTGTTAAACGAAACGCGACCCCTTTCGTGCTTCCGAAATTTCTTTCTATTCCAAATGGAGGATGCTACAATTAAAAAAATAATAAATTACAAAAAGTAGTAACGTTTATTTTAAACAATAGAAAGAACATTGACTGTTTATAAAAAAACAGTTGTGTAACAAACTAATTATTTCATTAACATTTAGTAAACAATACTTCGTTTTCCTATATTTTTGGTGTCGCTGATTACGAATTTCAAGTCAGATTTAAAAAATTCAAAACATTCAAAATGGCGGATTTAATATGGTGGAATTTTTAAAAAAATTATCAAAATACTTTTAAATTTCATTAAAATTGCTTCAAAATGGTTACTCGGGGGGTTTTTGGAGTCGCTGATTACGAATCCGTTCTTAGTTTTTAAAAATTAAAAATGGAGGATTGAATATGGGTTCACTGTTAAAAAACTTAACGCGCCTTTATCGGAACCTCACAGGTAGTGTGACCAATTCCGCTTTTATCCGCAATCTTAATGAATTCCTTTACTATTATTAAGTTGTTCATTTCTATCCAATTCAATTTTGTGAAACAAACCGGTGACCAGAATCTGAATTCCCTTTAATGTCCTTTAAAGAATTCAAGTTAATTCAGAGGCATTAATTACGCAACACAGTGGGCCAGAATCGTCGAATTTTGGCCAAAAATACAATTTTTCAACTTTCAAATATGCACAAAAGAATTTATCCACAGTATTTAATAGTAAATAAGGAATTTATTGCATAAAGGATTTGTTAAATAATACAAAATTGTGTCTTCTAGAACTATTTAAAGTTTAACATTTAAGCTAAAATAATGAAATGTTTTTAATTGAAATACTTATTATATCTATAGAAATAAATTAATTATTTTTGTATAAGTAGGGGAGAGTCTCCAGTGAGACGGGTTTCATTTTTGACCCGTAAATTGTAAACGGGTAAACGAAATTGTTAATAAAATACACCGTTCGAAAGGTAACAGAAATACGCAACTTTTATTAAAAGAAAGTATAGTGTTTCGATGAACTCAAAAAATTTTACGATACATTTTCCGAGCACATCGCTTTTTTCAAAAAAAAAAAATGTCTCCAGTTGTGAGACACTCATTAAAAATTGCTAAAATTTAATAAGTTTGACATAAAACGTTATGTTTAGTAGAAATAATTAAATATATTAATAATATATATTATTATATACTAAATAATAATATTTATTCGCCAAAATATGACTATCAAATAAACACAATTTAATAGCTTGAACAAGAGCATTAAAATTGATTTCTTCTGAATCAATTGACTTTTTTCCACTTGACATGCCCAAAAATACTAGAAAAAAAATCAAAACAACATTTAAATAGTATGCCTGCAAAGTCGTATTTTTTATGCTGCCCAGATGGGTGTTGACACCGTCTCACAACTGGTGATATGCTGTGTCTCACACCCAGAAATTGGCGCTATTTTGAAAAAGGAAAATTAAATTATTTTCAACCGTAGATTGGAACAATGCAATATTGCATCACAAAATATAAGGAAAACACTAAAAGAAAATGCATTACATTTACCTTTTCCAATTAATTAACTTGGAAAAAAAGTACTTTGCATTTATTGAAAAAACGCTTTTTAGTCGATTATCACACACAGTGTTGGTATTTAACAAAAACAGTTTATATATCCGCTTCAGCGTACACGAAAAAGTTGGCTCATATAAAAAGAAATGTTTTTATATAAACCAATCGGCTTTTTAATATTGCATGTTAAAAAAAATTGACTGTCTCACAACTAGAGGTGTCTCACAACTGGAGACTCTCCCCTACTTATTTTTTCTCATCAACAGATATATTGAAGTAAAAAAAACCTATAGTTACTTTAAAAAAAAATGTATTAAAATGTAGCTCCATTGAAGTTAACAAATAGTGGATTTTTCAATAAAGCGCCGACTTTCAGTTAGTCGAGCTCCTCCGAGCCGCATAATATTTGGGAAAACAAGTTATACAACGATTACTTAGCATGTCTACTTTGACGCCAATATGTGCCATTTTGCGCCTTTTCATATTTTTTCAATACGAATGTGATGTCAGATTTCAAAAATTCAAAATGGCGGATCCAATATGGCGGAGATAAAAATTTTAAAATCAATAAATTCGAATTAAACATAGGTATCTATGGGTTTTTTTGGGTCGCTGATTACGAATCAACGAATCTGATGTCAGATTTCAAAAAATCAAAATGACGGTCATAAAAAATTTTAAATTAATCAATTTCAATGAAACATAGATATGTAGTTAGGTTTTTCGGGTTGCTGATTACGAATCTGTTGTCAGATTTTAAAAATGTAAAAATGATCACTGTGTTTCTGAAATCAGATTTAGATATGAAATGGAGTGTTTATACATTTTATTTTTGTAGGCTAATAACAGGAACATTTTTTTTATTTTCTGAATTTTATAGACACTAGTTTTGTAATCACCAAACTTAAAAACTCCCAAGCAACAAATTGTAGGCGAATCTTATCCAATCTAAAATCCACTTGAATTCTTACATCAGATTTGTAATCAGCGACTTACAAGCAACAGAATGGTAAAAGAAATATTTGTGTTACTTTACAACTGCAATAAATATAGATAAAAACGGTCTAAAATATATAACAACTATTAAAAAGGGTTAAAGAGGAACTGTACACAAAGTAATAGATACATTTTTAATTAATGTAATATAATTATTTAAGGAAAATCAGTTTTATAAAATATTTTCTATTTAAATTACTTGTTTCGTTTGACTATTGTTTGGCAGATTTATATTGAATAAAATATTCAATTATTAAATACTATCCTTTATTTACTGACTGTACAATTCTTCTTCAAAAAGAGAAATTAAATAAGTTTACCTTCAGACAGGGTGGACATTTTTGTTCCTTCGCTTGAGGTTGCAGAGGTAGTAAGGGTCTATCTTTGCAACCTGGTATGATGTAGTCAGGCGGAGTGCAATCAACGGAATCAGCTCGAGATTTCTTTTTTTCCATGATGTCACCATTAGTGATAACATTTAAAAATGAAAGACTACTGCATTCAACACCATTGTATGCGTCTGCGGGATCAACGGATTTCAACAAATCCCGAACATGCCGCACGTGAATGCGAGCCTCGCGCATCGTATAAGGCTCCTCAACAACTTTGATCACAGATCCCTCCTTTAAACCTTCAATATTTTTCAATTCAGCAAAATTATCCAATGTATTTCCATCAAGTTGGAGAGAGAAACACGTTCGATGACAAGTATCTTCACGATCCATCAAAAGTTGATGAATTTCCTAAGCGAATAATTTGTACCATCGTTATTACTTATCTGAATTTTTATAAACCTAAAATTTTCAGTAGCAATCATTTTATAAAATATTTATCAAATGAAAAGTTCGAAATTACTAAATTTTATTTCGAACGTTTAAAGTAAATCTCCCAATTTATTAACGTATATTAATTTGTTAAAGATAATTAGATGGTTAATAAACGAGTATAGATCGAATTATTCTATTAAGACAATCATTTTCATTGAATAAATGAAAAATTGGGCATTTTACCTGTACAAGTTCCATGCTGGAGACCTGAATATCGAAAGGATCTGCTCCAGGACTTACTATCTTAACAGTGAAGCCCATATCCTGAATGAATACAACCTCTTGTTCACTTGAAGAGTCTTTATCTTTGTCAGCCTCGCCATCTTTATCAGATTTTCCTTTTAGTTTATCCTTCTCTTTTTCTTTCTCTCCCTCTTTGGTTGCTTCAACTTCTCCTTTCTCAAGAACATTTTCAATCGCACTACTCGCATTACCAATTTTTTCTCCGTTTTGATTTGCATCTAAAAGTAGAAAATAAGAATGTAATCACATTGTGAGACAAATGTTGGACAAATGAATGATCATTCATTATTTAAATTTATAATATGTTTAAGATGTTATTATTATTATTTTAAAATGTTTACGATGTTTACTATTATCAATTTCGTGATGTTCTCTTAAGGTACTACTACACTTTAGAAGGCTCTTAAAAGACCAAATTTAAAAAAATTTTTTCTCAGGTCTTTTATTATAAATATTTAAAAAACTTTTTTGCCTATATTACTACACATTTGGAGTATAAAAATTATGGTTTGTTTTTTAATTTTTATTTAATATCATAATCTGCAGACAGTATTCAGATCGAAACTCCAAAAAGTTAGTTGTCCAATTGCGGACAGTTTATCTCAAGATTGACAAATCGGAAACAAAAATCCAAATTGCTTTTTAAAAAGGAAGGTGTCTTGCATAGAAATCTACCACCAATAATGAAAAATCGACTAAAATAAGAAAATAGCAGATGTTTCAATAATTTTTGTCAAAAAACACTATGTTTTTCAGTATTTTTCTAGTCTGCAAAAATGTTTTTTTTAAATTTTTTGACCATTTTCTGGTAAATTGTCACACAGGACATGCTAACAAACAAAACGAGTTATCATTTATTAAAATCGGTTCAGTAGATTCAGAGATAAACTGTCCGCAATTTGAGAAAAACGCGTTTAAACTTATATGTATCGTTAGAGGCCATCCATAAATTACCTAAAATTCTTTTGCAAATTGAAACCCCACCATTTTTTTTATTTCAGACACTGTTACATACATTAGCACCAATGTTTCTACTGGTTGTAACAAAAAGCTGGACCCCTCCATCCCCTTAAAGACTTACTTAATTTGTCAATGACTTTTTACATTAATTGAATATTTTTTGAAAAATTTACTTTTATTTTTTACAATTGGTTATAAATACTTTAGGAGGTGTTTTCTGAAATAATAAGGAGTTAAAAAATACAATAAAAAAATAAAATTTTTTTAAATTCTAAAGTGTAGTAGTACCTTAATGTACATAGATGATTTTTTATAGCTACACTTGGATCTTTTTATGATCATCTGAATGCTTTGGAAAGTCATAACGAAAAATCTAAAAAAATGTGTGGATTTTATTCCTGACAGTTAAAGTAAGAGAACATTCAAATAAGATTCCTGGTCATTTTTCCGAAAAAAATTTTCCGAAATTGTGTTATGTAAAATTAACTTGTTTAACCTCCCTACGGCTAACCCCGAGTATACTCCCCTACTAAAAAAGAACGACTGTAAATACGAGCGTAAATATGACTGTGAATACGACCCTAAATACGGGCCTTAGAAGGGTAGTGCAATTGAAACAGCAAATACAGCCGTATTTATGCCCGTATTTAGGGTCGTATTTACGGTCATATATGAATACCATTTTTTTAAAAAATATATATATATATATACCCCCACAGCACCGAAACTTTCCTAAAAATTTATTGAATATTTCTTGTAATATTCGGCATATTTAACTGAAATGTTTAGTGAAAATTGTTCTTTACACAACTTTCAATAAACATTGCAATTACATATTCCGAACATTGCAAGTAAATATTTAATAAATTTTTAGTAAGCTTTCGGTGCGTAGAACATTAAATAAAATTAATTGTTTATAAAAAATTTATTAAAAAAAAAACTTTTTTAAAATTTTCTAATTCTGAACGAAAGTATATTTTATCCCCTTTATATTCCTGCTTGGTTCATTTAAATCGGTTCATTCATTTAGGAGAAATCAAATTTTGTTTAAAAAGTTGCAAAAAAATTAATTTTGCAATAAATTTTATAAAAAATAATTTTTTTTCTGTTTTTTGGTGGACACATTCTTAAAGCCAAATAGAAATGTTTTTTTAACATTTCGATTTAAATAAAATACTTTTTATTTTCTGTGAAAATTTCACGAATTCTGACCCTTTTGTTATTTGTAAAGTGCATTTACACAACTGTTGGTAGAAAAAAAATTTACCAAAAATCTGTCAAAATTGCCTTCACACAAAACTGTAAATGTTTTTCTATATTATCTTAAAAATACATTTGTTTTGTCTGAAGCTAAGTAATCGCATATTCTGCATATATAATTTACTATAATTTGCTTTGAAGTTAATGATTTAAAGTAAGTTTAATTGCAGCAATTTATATTTGCAATTAATTTGAATCGGAAGAAATAAATGTATTTTCAAGCTATTGCAGAAAGACCTTTACAATGAGGTGTGTAAACGGAAGGCGATTTTGACATTTTTCGGTAATTTTCACTGAACCCTAAACTTTTCGATTTATTTTTAGAAAACTACATTTTAATTACAATCTAATCACACGAGGAGGTATTAATTTTGTGCGAATTTATATTTTTTGATTTATTTTTATTTTTTTTATATTTATCTATTGTGGACTTAACCTAATATTTCTATCGATTTTTGCTATAACAACAACAAACAAAATATACTAAATTTGTTTGTTTTTAAAATAGTAATTAAACTTCTTAATTACATCTAGTTCATAAATATACTATTATTATTTCTGTTAGTATTATTATTATTATTACATTTATTATTAATATTTCAAGTTACGTGTAACTACCCATCCCTATAGACCCAACCTTTTTTACAACAGTGCTTAAGGCCAACGCAGAATAGATCTGTAACCGGAACCGCAATCGTAAGCGTAACCGTAAGAATGAGTTAAAGAAGGATAGGTATATTGTTTATCAATATGTAAGATGTAGACTATCGATCACTCCGAGTCAAATTTGACTCGAGTCGAATTTGACTCGGAGTGATCGATAGTCTACATCTTACATATTATTAATTTGACCGAGTGATAAAATCAAGAATTCTATATATTGTTTATCCTTCTCTAACTCATTCTTACGCTTACGGTTACGATTGCGGTTCCGTTTACAGATCTATTCTGCGTTGGCCTTTACAGTTACATGTGATTCGAGTTATTTGTCGTTTTTATTTAGCTGTTGAAAAATCTACAAGTGTTTTTATTGTGCGTTTGTGTTTTTGTGTTTTTTCTTTTATAATAAAAATAATAAAAAAATTCTTACAGTTACATGTGATTCGCGTTATTTGTCGTTTTTGTTTAGCTGTTGAAAAATCTACAAGTGTTTTTATTGTGCGCGTTTGTGTTTTTGTGTTTTTTCTCTTATAATAAAAATAATAAAAATTACAATTTTTAATAAATAATTGTACCATGTGTATATGTGTGTTTGTGATTAAAATAAAGTGACATTTATATATTTGTTTGTTTGTTATGCATTTATTATAAGAATAAATCGTTTTTCAATACTTACCTTAAATATTATTTATTTTAGTTGCAATATTATATTTAATATATTAAATTAATAATAATTAATAATGTTCCATTATATATCCCCACAGCACCGAAACTTTCCTAAAAATTTATTAAATATTTACTTGCAATGTTTATTGAAAGTTGTGTAAAGAACAATTTTCACTAAACATTTCAGTTAAATATGCCGAATATTACAAGTAAATATTCAATAAATTGTTAGGAAAGTTTCGGTGCTGTGGGGGTATATATATATATTTTTTTTTAAAAATGGTATTCACATATGACCGTAAATACGACCCTAAATACGGGCATAAATACGGCTGTATTTGCTGTTTCAATTACACTACCCTTCTAAGGCCCGTATTTAGGGTCGTATTCACAGTCATATTTACGCTCGTATTTACAGTCGTTCTTTTTCAGTAGGGTCGGGGTACATCTTTCATTTATTTATTTTAAAAAATTGAATTCGAGAGTCATATACATAAAACTCTTAGTGTAACTTGAAGCTGAATAGTTGTATTTAATATCAAAATAAATATGAAATAGTCAAAATTAATTTTAACAAAATTATAATTATAACTTTATGTCCTGCAAAATTGAAAAATGATAAAACCGGAGGAGGTTTAATATATACTTTTTGTTGTAACTGAATTCTGAATATTCTATTATGTGACGTCCCCTACAAAATAGTTTATCAAAATCTGTCTATATCCAAATTCTAAATTCTTAAAAATTAATTATTTTATAAAATTTTATAATTGTTGTTTAAAATTAATTGTTAATAACTTTCTTTAATATGAATATTGTTAATTCATTTTCAACACATAATTATGTAAAATTTACAGAAACTTGTTGAAAAGGTGAATTTTGGCTCCATCTATTAGAAACTACAAACACTTTAAAATCTCTTCCACACAAAAACATCCCTGTCTTAAGTACGCCCAAGCAACTCCTATTTTCGCAAGGCTGAACTTGAAGAGCTCAATACCATCCTTGGCCTAACGAGTTTTTCACCATTTTCCTTTTCAGGGATCTAATCATTACAATTTTCCAATTTTTTTTTCTCCACCCTGAGACAATTCTTATCCAAAACCAACCCAAAAATCAGGAAGGGACAAGAATATTATAAAAATACGAACTCCATTAAAAACTCCATGGAAATTAATAATTAATCCCAGTTACACTATAAAACCAAAATAGATCAAGTAAAAACCTTGGTCACATAATTTTGTTGTTAAAAAGTGAGCAATCACCTTTGAGTTATGTAAGTATTCAGATGCATATAAATTTCTGATATGCTATATACTATCTATACAACTTATAAGCTTACAGGTGCATTTTTGCAACTCAAAAACAAAAAGAAGATTCACTTATTATCAACTACAAACTTTTAAAAAATTACTTTTTAAGGACGTTTATCCAAAGAAATTCAGACCTCTAGAAAAATAACTAATTAACATTTAAATAATTAAAATATTATTATTAATAGTATTTTCTATAAAAAATTATCAATTTTTTAAAAAAAATATTGACAATCAAAAAATTTTTTTATACAATTTCCATACGATCCAAGTTTTTTGTCATGTCGCTTGTGTAGAATTTATTTAAAATGATTCGATTTTAATGTATTAGCTTAGTTTCTTAAAAAAAATAATTCTCTACAACGTCACTGTTCAGATTTTTAAACAAGAATGCCGATTTGAAAATATGCTTATTTGCTTTAAAAAAGTCAAAATTTTCTTTTAACCCTTTCGCGCCAATAAACTATTAATATAGCTTTTTTTAATCACCAACGTAACTACTATATATAAAAAATAAAAAATTACATAGTACTATTATAATTATTATAAACAATAGGTAGAATACCGTTAAAAAAAAAGCAAAATTTAATTTTTTTAAATTTGCTGAAATTCGCTTAAAACTTCTTACTCAGGGTGTTTCGGGGTTGCTAATTAGGGCCAATTTCCACTTACAATAAAACATAAAAATCAATCAAATTTGTTGGAAACTTGTTACTCGGAGGTTTTTGGGTTCGTTGAATTTGAATCTAAAGTGGAAATTTTGAAATTAAAAATTTCGAATTCAATATGGTAGGCAAAAAAATTAAAAATCAAGTGGATTAATTTCAAACTTGATATAAGGGGGTTTTTAGGGTTGCTGATTTGAATTTGAAATCGAATTTTGGAAAGGGTAAAAAATTATTATCTAACCGTTAAAAAGCAATGTAAAAAATATATTTAGTACTAAGTGATTACAAAAGAGAACGTGTCAAAGATATAGTGAAAAAAAAGAAAATGCTAATGTTATTGAAACTATTTTTTTCCTCAACCTTATAAAGAATTAAAATGAATAAACTTTAGGACTTGCAGCAATAAAATGGTATAATTCAAAACCAGCAGCAATATCAATTGCTAATCTTTCATAAAAAATATTTTCACTTTAGGACTTTAATTTCATAATCAGCTACCTTATAATAAATCCTATTGATTTTCAATTTATTTTTTCATCAGCAATTTTGAATTTAAAAATATTAAAAACTTAAAATTCGTAATCAACAAAACTCTGAAAATTTACTTAATTGACTTCCAAAACCCCTAAATTAGTCCAGAATTACGGTCACAAAATGTTTTAAAAATATTTAAATTGTAATATTAACCCTTTAACGCCCAAATGTGCTGATTTTTAACTTCGGTTTTAAGCTCATAATACCTATTAAAAGGAAAAAATTATTAAAAATTCTACAACGACATATCCGTACGTTTTTGGGGTCGCTCTTTCGAATGCCATAGTCAAAATTTCCAAAAAGTGACGTTTAACCCTTATTTTTTCAAAAATACTCAAAAAATACAAGATTTTGGACAGTAATTTTTTTCAGATCCAATTTTAGTTGTCATAACGATTTTTCCAAATCATCTAAGGTATAAAAAACGTGTTCCCGATAGTTTTAGTTTGAAAATATGCTTTGCGTTTTAAGATTTTTTGTATTTTTGATTCAAAGTGGCGCCTGAAAGTTAACAATTTTCCAAAATTTAACACAGAATGGATACAATTTTCAAAAGTTCATGAAATCGATTGAAATTTGTTACTCGGGGGTTTTTGGGGTCGCTGATTACGAATCTAAAGTCATATTTTCAAAATTTATAATGGCGGATCATGATTTTGATTCCTTGTCAAGGGGGCATGAGCAGTTGTAAAATTCCATTGAAATAAGCCTATTTTTAAGTACCATTTTCTCAACTCCAAATAATTATTTCTTATCACACTTTGTTCTGATGATTTTATATGCAAAGAACTAAAATCTGATCGTTTGATACAGACAAATAATTATTATTTTTCAATTTTCTGTGCCATTTTAAAAAAATAATTACCCGTTTTCTTGGTTTTTTTGTTAAATAATAAAAAAACTTTAAATAAACTAATTTATTTGTAAAACTGAATGACCATATTACAGTCCATTAATGTACAAGTATTTTTAAAAAACCATATCCGTTAAGTGGTTTTTGAGAAAATGGAACCTAAGTGATCCGACATTTTGAATTTTTTAAGTCTGTCTTCAGATTCGTTATCAGCGACCCCGAAAACTCCCGAGTAACAAATATGAACCCAATATGATAAATTTTTAATATTGTCATCCGGCATATTGGAGCCGCCATTTTAAATTTTCTAAGTCTGTCTTCAGATTCGTAATCAGCGTGCCCAAAAACCCCCGAGTAACAAATTTGAAGCCAATATATGAAGTTTTAATATTATCGTCCGCCATATTGGAGCCGCCAGTTTGAATTTTTAAATCTGTCTTCAGATTCGTTATCAGCGACCCCAAAAACCCCCGAGTAACAAATTTAAACTCAATACGATAAATTTTTAATATTGTCGTCCGCCATATTGGATCCGCCATTTTGAATTTTTTTAATTTGACTTTAGATTCGTAATCAGCGACTTCAAAAACCCCCGAGTAACAAATTTCAATCGATTTCATGAACTTTTGAAAATTGTATCCATCCTGTGTTAAATTTTGGAAAATTGTTAACTTTCAGGCGCCATTTTGAATCAAAAAATACGAAAAATCTTAAAACGCAAAGCATATTTTCAAACTAAAACTATCGGGAACACGTTTTTTATACCTTAGATGATTTGGAAAAATCGTTATGACAACTAAAATTGGATCTGAAAAAAATTACTGTCCAAAATCTTGTATTTTTTGAGTATTTTTGAAAAAAATTAGGGTTAAACGTCACTTTTTGGAAATTTTGACCTTGCCATTCGAAAGAGCGACCCCAAAAACGTATGGATATGTCCTTGTAGAATTTTTAATAATTTTTTCCTTTTAATAGGTATTATGAGCTTGAAACCGAAGTTAAAAATCAGCACATTTGGGCGTTAAAGGGTTAAAATTGATAGTTTTTTAATTGAATGTGAATTTTTAAAAATTCTTTTTAGTTAAGTCCATAAAACATCCAATATTCCCGATTTAATAAAGAAACGATAGCTGGTATAAAATTATTTTAGTGAAAAACATTAATGATTTATGCCTTTGAACCTTGCGCTCGCCAGGGCTAAGAGCCAATTAAGGATTAGTCAGATATTTTTGTCAGGTATTTTAATAAACAATTAACAAAACAAAACTTATTCTTGTTTAAAAGTTTTAAACATACAGAAAAAGGATCCTGGAGTCTGCAGCTTGGGGTGAATCTTTTGTGAAGCGAAACATGCTTAATATAATAGTGCATAAGAATATTATCTTAAATATTCTCCATTTCAATGAACAGCCGGGTTTTTACCATCAAATTATTTATTAATTAATAAATTATTTTCAAAATAATTTTTCAAACACTCTCTTAATGTACGTGCTACAAGAAAGTTCGATGGAAATAGTACGGCATTTAAGTACCTACTATTTACATTGTGCGTTTATTTATAAGCATTGGTGGCTGCAAGAGCATCTTTGAAAAGGCACATTTCTCTACTAGCTATATTTATATGCATCTACCCGGTGTTATTTTAACAAACACCACTCATTAATTAGATTATGGGAATAAAAAGACAATATTCACAATAATGATAGAAAATTTCCCTAACATCTGTCTATGTGGCTCGTCAACACGTGCATTAAAAGAACGAACTTTCAATGTCGAAAATTATAAGAAAAATGTATAGTTCTACTTTACAATGTAACAATATTTTCCTGATTATATATACACCGAATACAATTGCGCAGCAGTGAAGAATTTTCTCATAAACACGAATGAATGAATGAAAGGGATTCTGTAAATGTTAATGAACATACGCGTGTTATTGTACATGCTGATTAGTTTAATTTCACTTACATGTGGGACATTCTACGTGAAGTAGAACGTTTGGATCTTGTAATATTTTTCAATATTACTTGAAAATGTTTCTACTTCATTAAAACTATAACAAATTTTAACCAAATTTTAAAATGTTTAAAAATATCTTCAAATTTGTGTGGACATTAAAAACTATTTTAAATTTAAAAATTATATAAATTAATTACCGGGTTAAACTCTTTAAATCTGAATCAGTAGATTTCTATTAACAAATAGTAAAATTTAATTAAGTAATTAAGAAAAACAAGAATATTAATGAAAATTAATTATCAACATAAACGAAAGGAAGTATGTCATAAAGCCAAAAAAAATTTAATAAACAAAGTTAGATAAAATAAGAGGCGCTTGGTTGTTTTGATTACAATTCCGATTCACAAAAATTATCGAAGTATTATTTGTTAATGACAGTAATAAATTGATTAAGTGAAAAGAAAAATAAATTTAAATCAGTATTCATAAATCTGAACATAACATTATGTTCATGTGATATATACATATGATTTTGCGTCCTACTTAAAATTTACATGTAAAAAAAAGAATACACATTTTAAGAATTATTTTGCCAAATATGTATTAAATGTGATAATTCGTGCCGATATATCAATACATATCATTTGTATATTATATTTTTATAACAAAAATATTTGAAATTGGATAATCTTATATTCAAATTATTACAATTTCATCGTTATAAAAAATTTATGGTTTTTGTTACTTTTCACACTGCAACAGACGGAAGAACTTTTTTATTTGTTTTAAAATCTGTATTCATTAAAAAAAATTTTAATGCATCTTACAATATTAAGTTATGAAGTAAAAAGAAAGGGATAATAAGGTTTTATTGTTTCTATTAACATGTGTCCCAGTATGTGTACATATGTTCATCGTTTGCAGTGCGGGAGGTTAATCGACAAGAGTGAGCATTTTAAAAGTGTAGTTTCTGCTTCATACACTTATTTCAGTGATAACTCGTAATGATTTCATAATCATGACGCAGCAATTCTATATTCAAATACTATTTGGTAATGATCGATTATAACCCCAATAAATTAGTTAACACAGAACTTTAAGCTCAATAAGAAAACAATAATGATAATAAATTAAACTATTTCTATAAAATGATTGTTTTCTAATAAAAATTGTGTGCTTTCTGAAAATAAATATTAATGCTTCTTACATTCTTCTTTTTTTAACGAAGTAGTTGGTGCAGAAACAGTGTAGGTTCAAAAATTAACATTTTTGCAGTAATCACTAACAAGTAGTTTTTTTAGTATAAGAAGGAAATTTTAAAGAGATTATTTTTCATTAATTTATCCTTTACCAATAATTTGAAAAAGTTATTGATAAGATATCAAAAATATGTACATAGGTAACATAGTGCACATCAGGGACAAGGCCATTTTCTACAGAATGAGAATTACTTATAGGCATTAACGTGTAATTTTTTTCTTAGAAAAAATAATAGACAGAATGTACTTTTCACTTAGGCAATTTTTTACTTTAGAATAAAAGCAATACACGCAAAGCAATTGTTTCTTTAAAAAAATAATTTTTGCCATAGTTCCTAAGGTTAAAATCACAAGGCAATATTTGACATTTTTATTAATTATATTTGCAATTCAAGTGGAAAGAAACTTTTATTTTTATTAATATTTTATTTTAAATAAATATGAAAAAGAACCAGTTTGTCAATTTCAATAACAGTTAAATGTGCGTGTATGAATTTTATAACCAAAATGGTGTCTACATATAGTTTTAATTTATAAAACAATTTTATTGAAAAAGTGAATTTCATACCTTTAAATACTTTAACAAAATTTTCTAGATTCAATTTCTGTAGTATACATTTCTTACTTTGGTTTCCATTGTTTTAATGTTACCTTATTAACTAAGACATAAATTGTTTTTTTAAAGAAACAATTGCTTTACGTGTATTGCTTTTGTACTTAGGCAAAAATTGCCCAAGTTAAAAGCACATTTTGTCTATTATTTTTTTAGTGAATCTTATTAACAGAAAAATAATTTTTAAAATTCAAACATATTTTCTAATTAAACTCTTTTCAAAAATCTACACCATATCATGTTTAATATTTTCTGGAATAGTTTTTAATACAAAAAAATGGTTTCAAATTTCTTGAATTTTTTTTGTCCAACTTTGAAGACCTACATTTTTTAAGAAAAAAATTACACTTAAATGTCTATAAGTAATTCTCATTTTGTAGAAAATGACCTTTAAAATAAGCCTAAGATTATTATTTATTAAATAATCATAAAAGTTAATTCTCTTATCTTTATAGATCATTCACAATGCGTGGAAAATGTATAGTTGAAAATTGTTCAAAAGGTGCTGGTGTTGCTGGCCATTGCCTGCCAAAAATCATTGAACAAGGGATAAGATGGCTGTTTGTTATAAACAATACTTCTATTTCTGGGATTGCGTACGAAGAAATTCGAAAGAAATATGTAGTTTGTCACAATCATTTTCTTGAAGAAGCATATATTGAATATAGTTCACTCTAATTTGTAGCACCGAATTCGATATCTTTGACCAGTCAATATCTTCCTTTCTATTGAGCCTAATTGGTTTTTTCCATTTAATTCTTTCCATATAATTTTCCATTTTTTTCATTTTTCCATTTCCCATATAATTGCTATGCACTAAATATTGTAAAACTATGCATTTATGTCTACTCCTCTCAGAAGTTATTATACACTTATACTTTTCATATTGTTAAAAGTATTATGTTTTCTTTACATTCGTTGTACTATGATAATCCCGTAATTGGTCTTTAAGACTGTTGGATTTGTTCAATAAAATAAAATTAAATAAAATTAAATAATAGTTCGAAAAAATGCTTAAGACGAACTCAATGCAAACAATGCATTTGCCAAAAAATCAAGAGGAGGCGGCTGTTTCTTTTGAATTGAATATTCCGGTAGTAGGTGAGACTGTCTACGACCAGATGTCAAATAATATGCCACCGACATTGTCTCCAAGTTTATGTCATTATCAAAACTTGTACGACGTCTGTTCCTAAGAAAGAAGAAAAATGTTGCATGTTCTCCAATAAAGACGACAATCCACTCAATTGCAAAAGGAGTTAGCAGAAACTGGTCACCGTTACTTTACTAAAATAAGAACGTGTTGTCGTTCCCGTTACCTAAAATAAGTAACGAAAACGATAATGATATTAAAAGTAACAGGTTACTTCTAAACACTTGAAAGTGTTAAATAAAACACTTTGAAAGAAGAGTTAAATACGAAGAAAATGTCTTATTGAGATTATAAATTTAGAATAAGATTTATATTTAGAATTATATTTTGAATGTAGTTTTGGAAAAAAAACTTAAACGTGCTAAAATCTAAGTGTAGAAGATTAAAAATGTTCTTTCCAGGCAAAGTAGTAAAAATATTAAAATTGTAAAACTTTCACTTTTATGATGTCTAGCAGATATCTTAAGGGTTCATGCAAACCTCCCACTTTTCGATTTGGATGTCTCAGGTAAAATGAGTGTAATTGCGAAAAAAAACCCTTGTCAGGTCTGAGTTAGTTGACTACAAGCAGTCATTCTGTATACTTCTGTACATTGCTCTGTCTTGCTTTTTCTATTAAAATAAATATACTTGTTCTGTGTACTATTAAATTGATTTGTTTTATTTCTCCTAGAATAAAACTAAGTAAAAATTCAATAGGTTATGGGCCCAGAACATTTTTGCTGCGCAAGTGTATTTTTCAGAACTAAATAAAAGCAAAGTCGGAGACATTGAGCATCGCGTTGTAGCATCCTCGCGTCATAGAAGTGTTAGTGGTTTTTCGCTCAAACTAAGTGCCTTTAAACTGTGACACCGCGTGTTTACAAGTGAACTAATTTTTCTCCATATTGTTGAACATACGAGTGGTTTAAGTTTTTTTCTACCATGGCGGAAGAGAAGGAAATGTTTGATATAACTAAGCTCAACGGTACCAACTATGCAATGTGGAAATTTGGCGTCACAATTGCTTTGGAATCAAAGGATGTTATGAATCATATAGATGGTACAGCAGAAGAGCCAGAAAAAGCCACAAAACCTGCAGATTGGAAAAAATGGAAAAAGGCAAATTCGACGTGTTCAATGATTTTACTTCAGTCGGTGGAAAAGAAGTTACATCCACATTTAATAAACTGTTCAAGTCCGATGAAAATGTGGAATAAATTGCAAACTCTTTTTTGTGATTGTAGTGAAGACATGAAGCAAAGTGCGTGGGAAGAGTTTTATGCGTTTCGAATAAAAGATGGCGAATCCATATCTCTACAAATAGAAAGATTAGAGAGCATCTGTAAAAAGCTTTCCGATGCAAAAGAAAGTCTTTCTGATTCATTAGTTGAATCAAAGATATTAAGCAGCTTGCCGCTCAGATTTTCAACTTTCAGAATGGCCTGGGAGTGTACTCCAAAAGCGGAGAGAAAAAAAGAAAATCTTATTTCAAGACTTTTAAGAGAAGACAAACGATTAACTGATCTGGAGGACAGCGTATCTACACTTGCACTGCAGGTTAATTCTCTTAAATTTAAAGAAACTCTTAACAGCAAGAGTACAAAAAAGGAAGAAAATAGAAAGCAAGCACAAGAGAAAAATAAGAAAATTGAAGCTCTCAAAAAGCGAACTAAGTGTGCATATTGTAAGGAAGTTGGTCATTGGGTTCGAGAATGTCCAAAAGCTGCACGGAGAGAAATCTGTTGCTATTATTGCTTGCAGAAACTTTACAAATTTTATTAGTCACTGCTGAATAGAATTTTAGCTTGGGGTTATAATAATTTATATACGAAATCATCTATTTAATGTAATGGAGAGTTCGATGCAATAAAAACAAAAAGCAGCTGCTAATTTTGCACGAAATCTTTATTATAAATATAAAGAGAACGTGCTATAAAAGTATTAGATTCTTCTCATAAGAATCGCTCAAACTCCGACTGATTTTCAGGCGGACTTTATACAACACAATCTTACCTGCGTATACGCACATATAACTCACACACATATATATTTTTCTGGATGATTTCGAGGAACGGAACGCGTACAACGCGGTGACGTTTGCAATAACATAACCTAACAATTTTCACATGTTGCTTATACATTCAAACACGAATAAAAGAAGAAGACGGGCTGGCAGTAGGTCGCCAGTTTATTAAATTTACTATTTTATATATTTATTTATTTATTTTTTTTTTATATTTTCTCTTGTTTTTATCATACCAACCCCACATAACCTTGGAGTGCGGAATCCAAGGTATCTGTAGGCAGATTTCCCAAAAGTCCCTAAGCAAAAAAAAAAAAAAAAGTATTAAATACTACATATAATATATAATGTTTTACAGGACGACAAAACTGTCCAGAGAAATATATGTGTGTGTGAGTTATATGTGCGTATACACAGGTAAGATTCAGCAGGGTTGCCAGACTGGTAGAGGTTGAAGTCGCAAGCACTGCGCGTATAAGTCGCACAAAGTCGCAACACATGTAAATCGACCAAAATTGCCGCGTCTTTTAAATATATAAAAATTTAATTTTAAGAAAACAATAAATAAAAGGTAAATTTTGAAACTTTTTTTAATTAAAAATTGTTATTATTGAATTTTTTAAAATATTAATGTTAAAATAATATTATTAAAAATAATAATAATTGAATTTTCAAGTTAATAAACTACATATAATTTTTTAGAGAATAAATTTTTATTTAATATAATTTACATAAACATAAAAAATGGAAAAACGTGTCCATAGATCATAGAATCTGTTAAAACTAAATTTTGGCACATTAAAATTTACATTTTACATTGTATTAAATGGATAAACAATTATAAAAGATTATTTTCGTCTGCAAATAACTCCAATGTTTCGAAATACGAAATTTCATCGTGATTATTATTATTTCTGTTAGAAGCCTCGTTAAGTGAAACGTACATTTGGGACGTAAAGAGTTGAAACATTCTTGCAGTGGGTTCAAAAGTATTGCAGCATTCCTGCATGGTCCCAAATCTCAATCGGATTCTCATAATAGCCATTAATAATACAATTGAAAGCTTGTTTCTAGCTTTTGTCTTCACACTATTCATGATACTGAAGACACGTTCAATTGATGCATTTGAAAATGGCAGACAGAGAATTCTTAAGGCAAAAGAAGCCAGGTCTGTAAAAACTGTTTGCCCCGCTGAGTCTCTATATTCAAAAATTCCACTCCAAAATTCAACTGAATCAACAGGAATTTTTCCATTGAAATGGTTTCGCAAATCCACTAAAATAAGTTGGTCCCATTGGGTTTGGAGAAAATCGAGGTCTACATTAGGATCTAAAAAAAAGTTAATTAAAATATATTGTTATGATTACAAATTTCTATTTTTATTATATGTATAAACATTTACCAGCTAATTGCAATGGCAACTTGAAAAAGTCAACCCTATTTACGGGTTTCAAGCTTTCTTCTGGGGTAAAATATCGAATATTTTCGAAATGGTGCATGTTGTTTGGCAAACGATAAACAAGTTCCTTGCATAATATGGATAAATAGTTTAAACAACGTTGTTTAACTTCTCTTATTTTTTCCATGGGCAGATTAATCCTTCCAAGATGAATAGCGAACGAGGCTCCAAAATCAATCGCATTCAATGGTAGGTAAGCATGGGGACTATCTAACGCACTTTTTAAATCCTGAAAGTCTTGTCCTGATAAAAATTGACCGTTCTGGTTTATTTTGATATATTCCGGCTTAATAATTCTTATTACAAATGAAATGAGCAGCACTCGCAGGTCTACAAAAAGCTTAGTAACCTAAAACAAACAAAAAATCATAAACTTTTTTATTTCAAAATTGTAGTTTAATATAATGTTCTTTATTATAAAATTAAATAACCTCTGTTGAGTCTTGCTGAAATTTCAAATTGGTTTTGCAGAGTTCAGCTGTTACTGGTTTCAAAAATAATAAATACAAAAGGTTACATTCATCCTGAAAAAGATCTCGAAGCTTTCTACCAATCGTGCATTTTTCGCTAGGATTTATACTACGAACGTGATTATCAAAGTGGGTTTTCAATTCCAACCATTGAGAAACGATAACAGCAATGGCTCTGCCCCAAGCTAACCATCTGGTTGCAGAAAGTTGGACTAAATTCTTAGGCATATCACCGTCGTTGATTACCGTGTACAAAGCTTCGTATTGCGAACGCCTTAAAGCGCTTTTTGAAAACCAATTGCGGGATTCACGAACTAAAAATTCCAGATCAGCTGGAAGTTGCTCTGCAGCTTTTGATCCACACAGGTGTATCGAGTGACACGTGCACTTAATTAATTGCGCTCTTGGTACTAATTCGCTAAAATAATGAAAAAATCCTTTCTCACTGCCGATCATATTTGACGCGTTATCGCTCCCAATTCCGATACAGTTTTCAACGTTTAATTTTATTTCTTTCAAGTACTCAATTGTTTTGTCGAAAAGAATTTTACCAGTCGCCTTTTCTACTTCTACAAATCCTAGGAAATCTGTGATAAGTCGTTTTTTATTTAAGCTGAAGTAGCGAACGCAGAATGCTAAATATTTAATTACTGAAATATCTGTAGACTCATCCATTATTAAGGAATAGCTTTGATTTCCAATGTCCTCGATTAATTCGCTTAGCATCGCAGGCGCAATGACGTTTAAAATTAACTTAGAGCATTTCGTTCTATGCATTTTAATATTTTCCAAAGATGATCCTTTGCCTAAAATTTGCAAAAGTTCTCCTAAATGGTCCATACTTTTTACAACAGAATGTGTTGCTATATATACAGCCAAACGTAAATCTGTATTCTTTGCCTCATTTCCTATTACAGAATACCCCTTATTTTCAAGGGTTGGCTGAAGTTTTGTATTAAATTTTTTGGCGTTTTGTCTGTGACGCACAGTACCTGCGTGTTTTAATAAGTCATTATGATGAGCCCTCAATTTCATTTCGCACACTTTGCACATAGCTTCTCTATGATCAGGATCATTGTCTACGTCTGGATTTTTTTGTAACCAGTCTAAAATGAGAAACACATAACGTTTTGTTATTAAGCAATAATATTTTTGATTCGTTAAAATTTTATAAACAATGGATTGTACAATAATATAATTATGGGAAAATTAATTTGTTACTTTCGAAAATACAGAAGTTTCAAATGTTAATTTATGTTAACCCTTCCAAAAGAGAGAAACACATTTTTTTAGTTTATAATTATATAATTACCTTTCAATTCACTCTCCTCTTCCCATTTTGTTTGATACTTTTTTGAATACTTAGACCATTTACCCATCTTTAAATCAACCGGTAAATCACATGGACCAATATTATACACAACATAACCTGAACAAGGTTATGTAAAATAATGATGTGATACACAACTCTGCTGCTTGCACAGGCGCACGGCGCATCATACCGATACCCTAAAGGCGAATCTCCAATATCATTTATCACGAAATTTTCAAAGTTGACTTTGACGCGCAACAAATTGTTACCAACCCCACTGTGACAAGTAGATTTTAATTTTAGATTTTTTAATTTTTATATTTTAATTGTATGTAAAATTAATTAATAATTTATTTATTATAAAAGTAAACAGTTAATAATAATTAGTCGATTTATAATTATTTTAACTGTCGCAGTTGGCAACAGTTGCCCAATAATAGTATCGATTAAGTGTTGACGTGAAAATTAGGTAAAAAGAAGAAACGGAAAGCGGTTAATAGCCAATAGAAACTTCTATTTCAATGAAACTTATTCTAATAGAGAATTTTGATTGGTTAACGTCTTCTGTTTTACAAAATAATGAGACTGGAATTTGAAAACCAACATAGCTTGAATATAAATACGGGAACAAGGAATAAGAATAAAAAAAAGAAATCTTTTATAATTTTTTTGCTAATATTTACTAAACTTTCACAAGTCGCCCAAATGTCGCAAAAAACTGTTAGCAAATCGCCCAATTTGCGACATGTCGCAATAGCCCAAAATAAAGTCGCATTTTTGCACCTCAAGTCGCCCAATTTGCGATAAATCGCCCAATCTGGCAACCTGTGTATAAAGTCCGCCTGAAAATCAGTCGGAGTTCGAGCGATTCTTATAAGAAGAATCTAATACTTTTATAGCACGTTCTCTTTGTATTTATAATAAAGATTTCGTGCAAAATTAGCTACTGTCTCTTATGCTTATTGCATTGAAAGTATTTTTACAATAAGTATATGAATCCATGCTAAAAATATAAGAGAAACGTTAAGCAATTTAAGTAATGTGCTCTTTCGAGTAATATTAGCAGCAGATTTCTCTCCATGTGGAAATGATAAAAAAGATAAGGAACAATGACAATAAATTGGCAACAGCATATATTACTGAATCAATCGCGCTATATTCCGGAAAAAGTGAAAAAAGTGAGTATTTCTGGATTGCGGACACTGGTGCTAGCAAGCACATGACATACAGAAGAGACTTTTTTACTCGTTTTGAACCGATAAAAGAAAAACATTTTGTGGTAATCGCGGATGATAAAATTCTAACAGCACAAGGTGTTGGCACAGTGTTAATTCAAGAAGAAATAAATGGAAAAATAATTGAAAGAGAATTACAAGATGTGCTATTTGTGCCAGAATTGAGACGAAATTTATTTTCTATCGGGACAGTGAATAAAAAGAAATTTTCGTTTCATTCATTCGAACATAAGTGTGAAATTCGGAATAGTGATGGACAGCTGTCATCACTTGGTGTTCGCCACGGAGATTTATTCCGTATGTTGTTTCAAGTGAAAGCGCCAATTCAGTTCAACGTAGCTCAAAGTGATAATAATGACAAGAAAAACATGCTACAGCTTTGGCATGAGCGTATGGGACATGTGAACATTTGTGCTTTAAAAAATACGTGTAAAGTGTACGAAATTGACAATATAGCGAGCGATAAAGACAGTGATTTCTTTTGTCAATCATGTGTGATCGGGAAGCAAACGCGTAAACCACATCCGTCGAGAAATAAAGTGAGTGATGCCTTGCCAGGTGAACGAATTCATACTGATGTTTGTGGTCCAATTAATATCGAATCCCCGCGAGGATCAAAATATTTTTTAGTGTTTAAAGACGAAAGCACGGGTTTTAGAAAAATTTATTTTTTGAGACATAAGTCGGAAGTGTTTGAGAGGTTTAAAGATTTCGAAAACTTTGTAACAACTCAGACCGGGAATAAAATTAAATGTTTGCGCTCAGATAACGGAACTGAGTACACTTCGGTAGAGTTCAGCAACTTTATACGCGAAAAAGGAATCATTCATGAATTTTCTTCACCGTACATTCATCAGCAGAATGGCCGAGCAGAGCGGGAAATAAGAACAATTGTTGAAAGTGCGCGAGCTATGCTTTTAGGCAGTAATGTGGATAGAAAGCTATGGACAGAAGCAATTAACACAGCGTGTTATCTTTTGAATAGAGTTGTGTTTCAACAAGGTGAGACACAAACTCCCTATGAAAAATGGTTTAATCGCAAACCTGAGATAAGCCATGTGAAAGTGTTCGGTAGTTATGGATATCTAAATGTTCCTAAAGAGAGAAGGAAGAAATTTTACCCGAAAAGTAAAAAATTGATTCTAGTAGGCTACGATGGAGAATCAAAGAACTATCGATTATAATAATAATATTTATTGAAAAATAGTTATACATTTATCAATAATACACTTGTTTATGACCACATATTGGGTATTACAAGCAGGGTGTCGCGTTATACAATTACATTTTCCTAATTTTCTCTCAATTAAGTAAGGAACTATTCTCTAATGATTTCCGCTTTTCACATTCGCTGAGTATTTGCATAATTAACCTGACATAGGTTTTCACCGAAGACGTGTCTAACGAAGATACAATCATCAGGCCTTTCTCTGCCAAACTCGCTGAGCAAGAGATCTCCGGAAAGCTTCCCTTACAAAAGTGCAACCATGCCGGACAACGCAGTAAAAAATGAAACAGGCTTTCCTCTTCCAGGCCGCAAAAAAGACAATCTCTACCAACTCGAAAAGTATAAGAAAAAGAGCCACAATTAATTCGAGTAATATATTTATTTAGGAGTCGTGATTGCGCAAAAATTCTTTTATAAAATAATGGAAGACTCGAGAGTAAGTATGGCTGAGGGCCATCTTGAATAGACAAATTTGGAAATATTAAAAGACTGGAAGAAACTGACTGCCGATTTCTATCCGCAGTGAGGCTGCCAACACTCCAGCTTTTAGAATAGGTTCCCTGAGGCTTGCGATTGAGTGCAGAGTTAGGTCCCGCCAAAAGTCGATCATGCCCCGAGGCTCAAAAAAAGAAACTCTCAACTGAGTGAACCAGTTAAACCCATACTCCGGAGACGACATAGACAGGGCTCTTAGTCTTTCGAAACACATTCTACACGGAGAGAAAAAACAAGGCTTTTCCCCATGAAAAAATACGCATTTAACGCGTGAAAATTATCACAGTAAAAATGCAGGACGCTCACAGGTTTTCCCGGTGAGATTCTAGGGCTAAGGCGTGGCCCAACCGCTAAACGCATGAAATTCATCGGGAAATCCGGTGAAACTGCTACCTGAAAAGGCATGAATTGAAGTCACGGGGAAAAGCCTTGTTTTTTCTCTCCGTGTAGGGTATCTAGAATTTTCCATGCGAGAGATCCTAAGGATCCAATTTAGAATGTATTTCAAAACTTTAAGCCCAAGTCGAAGCGCTCCCGTCTCAAGTCTAACCGCCCAATCAGGTGTATTCGTTGTTAAAGACAGAAGTCTCTTTAAAAAGGAAGTTTGAACTTTCTCTATTTCGTCGACATGGCATGTTCCCCAAACCTGAATCCCATAAAAAAGCGTACTTAACGCCAAGCTTTCAAAAAGCTAAGTGTATGATTTCCAAGAAACCTTCCCCATAGAGCAGGTAATACGCAGGATACTTCCTACCGCCTGAGCTGACAAAAGGAATCCCTAAGTAATCATAACTCTTAACAACTTCAATATGATCCGAGCCAAATTTAAAAGCGTCAATTCTGTTAGCTTTGCTATTACCGTTTCTCGTGATAGTGACAATTTTCGTTTTTTGTGTGTTTACATTCAGTCTATTCAATTCGCAGTACTCATACAGCGCTTTAAGTTTTCTTGAGACTTCCACAGGGGTATCAGAGAGAAATACTAGGTCATCCGCGTAACCCAACAACAAGACCTCAATTAAACTATTTATCGCTAGACCCCTGCAGCCCCCATTTATAAAAAATTTATCAATATTAGAGCTGTGCAAAATAATTCGAACCGAACTGTTCGAATTTTTTCGCCTAGTTCGAATGTCGAAAATTCGACATTCGAGTTAGCTTAGTTCGAATGTCGGTTTTTCGACATTCAAACTAGCCCAGTTCGAATGTCGAATATTCGACATTCGAACTAGCCCAGTTCGAATGTCGAAAAACCGACATTCGAACTAGCCCAATTCGGATGTCGAATATTCGACATTCGAGTTACTACAAAATTCGAACCGAACCGAGTTGTGTTCGGTTTTAGTACGCTAAAATGTCGAATTCTAAAATTCGACATTTCAGTCGCCCAGTTCAAATGTCGAATATTCGACATTCGAACTAGCCCAGTTCGAATGTCGAAAAACCGACATTCGAGTTAGCCCAGTTCGAATGTCGAATATTCGACATTCGAACTACCCAGTTCGGATGTCGAATATTCGACATTCGACATTTCGGCGCCCCAAAACCGAACAAAACTCGGTTCGGTTCGAATTTTGCACAGCTCTAATCAATATCTGAAATAAATAATAGAAATAAATAAGGACTCAAAACCTCTCCCTGAAGAACCCCCTGTGAGACGTCCACAAAATCAGTATCGCCCTTGTAGGTTCTAATACACGTCGAAGCGACCAAGTAAAAGCTCCGCAAAATGTTTATCATCTTGGTACTCATACCCAGCCAGTGTAATTTCTCCCACAATAAACTATGAGAGACAGATGGGAACGCTCCCTTAAAATCGACGAACAAAGCATAGACCGCGGCTCTTGGATTTTTCAAATGGATCTGGATCAAAGCCTGAAGAGTGGAAAGATTGTCAAGACAACTTCTCCCTTCTCTAAATCCAGCCTGTGACTCGGGAAACAAGTCCAAATCTGAGGCCCATTTAATCAATCGAGTACAAAGAATCTGAGTAAAAATTTTCGAGATACAGTTCACCAAAGTAATTGGTCTAAAGTTTGAAGGATCGTTCGCATTTCCTTTTTTAAATAACATACAAGTGGCTAATTTTCCCCACTCGGTTGGAACCGTTTCCGATTTTAGGATCGAATTTAAAAAATGCTGAATAAAGAAAATCTAATTTTTAGGCAAACATTTATAAAACTCGTAGCCTATCTCGTAGATACCAGGAGCCTTCCCCCTCTTACAACGAGACAGAGTTAATATAATTTCATGAGTAGTTATATCGCTATCCAAAATCGGGTGTGACAACCTGAGAGAAGGCCCCGGAGTGGGATTAACAACTGAAGGGGGGAAACTCTTAATTAGAAATTCATGCCAATCATTCAAGCCAATATTCGAATCGTTTGACAAAACTCCGCCCCTCACTCTCCTCACAGCCTGCCAGAAAAGAGAAGAATTCCTACAATTATTGAGATTATTAATTATCATATCATTATAATTTTTTTTCTTTAATACTATTAAATCACGAAATTTACGCTTCTTTTTCAGAAAATTATCTTTAAAATCTCCAGCAAAATCATTCTTCTTTGCAAGGCTAAGAGCAGTAGAGAGCCGGCGTTTTGCTTTCTTGCAAGACCAATCAAACCAGGGTCTTCGCTTTCCCTCTGTAGAACACGAGCTTTCCCTCTCCATTCCCAGATCTCTTGCTACTTTAATATAGTATTAACTAACGTCTTATTCAGGGCGTTCACATCTCCCTCCAAGTTCGACACCTCCCCCCTCCAAGCCATCTGATCCCTGAAAAGTTCCCCTTTATTCTTATCAAACCTCAATTTACGTCCCATTCTCGTAGGAGTAGAAGTAACCCCTTCCCTTTCCCAAAAAGTAGAGAGACTTACAGCAACCGGGAGATGGTCGGAGAGAGTAGGAAGGTGCAGAACCTCAAGGTTACAACACGATGACAAACCAGCGAACGAGCACCAAACCAGGTCAATCACACTACATCCCTGCGAACCCACAAAGGTGAATCTCGCCTGGCTGTCCCCCTGAGTACGACCATTTAAAAGAACAAAGTTGCTCGCCTCCATGTTTTCTACCAATAATCTACCCTTAGAATTAAACCTCTTATCTGAAGACTCTCTTACATTATTTAGGCTATATGAATGCAAAATATCTGGATTTAACTGATTCAGTTCCCCCACCCTACAATTAAAATCCCCACCCATTATAAATGGAATATCTGGAAAGCGTTCTGCGATAGAGCTAATTGATCTGACTAATTCATCTAAATAACCATAAAAATCCATACTCGTAGAAAAGTAAGTCAAGCCACAAATAAAATTACAATCATTAAATTTAAAATTAACAAAGATAAAAAAGTGAGAGATTAATAAAATTTCTGCTTTATATAAATTTACGTTATATGCCAGCAAGAGGCCGCCACTTAGCCTACCCAGATTATTGCTCTTCCAGGCAGGCGCTACAATAGAAGCAAAATTTGACGAAGATTGGAACTTCAAACCTGAATTAGTTGACAAGGTTTCGCTGACAGCCAAAATGTCCTCTTCCCTTATATCACTCACTATATCCACAATATTGCTATAGCCATGAAGATTCCAGAAAATGATCCTAGGATGTAATCGGGAAGATAAACACAGACTCGCCTTCTGAAAATTTTCCCCCGAATGAACACCCTCTTTCTGCTATTTTCTATCTTGGTTCTCCATTCTTTTTGCAAATCTCTGCTCTCTCGCGCTGAGTGTCTCCTGAGAAGAAAATGTCCCAGGGATCAGGAAATTATCAAGTAATTTATTATTCATTGAAGACTTGGTATCTAAATTAGAATTTTTTCTAGTACGTCCAGGTTTGTTAGTTCTCTTGCTTGTTTTATGAGATGCTGGAGTTTGAAAAGCCGAGTCATCTTCTCTTTCAACCACCTTATCTACAGATGACAATTTTTTATTCAACAAGATGTTAATTTCATTTAAGGAGACTATAACATCATCCACTAAGATTTTTGAGCCTCTCATCTTGGCCTGATATCCAGAATCCCTCAGCTCATGAACCTTTGCTAACATTACTTGACGAGCTTCACGTTCCTCAATCGAGAGGTCATTGGCTATGTTTAGGTTCAGATTTCTGAGTTCCTTGACCTTCGAAAATACCAACCTGACCCATCTTGCTGCTATAAATTTGATCAATATGGGACGTCTTCCTTTAATTTTTCCCAGTCGAAAAGCATCATCATAAGCGACGTCAGGGATTTGAAGGCCCACCTTTGAAAAAATGTCCGAAACTCCCTTGAATAGATTCCAATTTATTTCCTCTGAATCCTCCAAGTTGAACAAAATCAGGTTTTTGGCACGGGTGACCTTGTCAGCCATTATTAATCTTTTGTCCGTCTCGCTTGTCCTATTTTCAAGTCTACTTAATTGTCGACTTAAGGAATCCACGCTGTTATCCACACTTTTATGATGTCTAGCAGATATCTTAAGGGTTCATGCAAACCTCCCACTTTTCGATTTGGATGTCTCAGGTAAAATGAGTGTAATTGCGAAAAAAAACCCTTGTCAGGTCTGAGTTAGTTGACTACAAGCAGTCATTCTGTATACTTCTGTACATTGCTCTGTCTTGCTTTTTCTATTAAAATAAATATACTTGTTCTGTGTACTATTAAATTGATTTGTTTTATTTCTCCTAGAATAAAACTAAGTAAAAATTCAGTAGTTAGCTTGCTCTACGATAATTACGCAAAAACAGTAGCTGATTTTACATCAAATGGACCTGTTAAAGGAGATATTTTGGCCAAAATCTTAGCTCAAGCTGTTGCAATCATTGAAACCATAAGAGCAAAAATACATGAAATAATATTTGATGGTGCGAGCAGTAACACAAAAATGTGAAGTATTATGGGTTTCAATGAGACTTTAAACAATCGTTACAGTTCGACTGTTCAGACACTGTCCACTCCGCAATTAATAAAGTGCATTTAACAGATGGGGAACTCCTCAAGTTCTCCATACAGATAATGGGACTGACTTATATAGGACCTTATATGTATTTGTTAACTAATTTTTCAGTTCTGTTTATTTTGTTTTAACGTAAAAAATTGATTAAACCGGGGATTCTTTACAATGGATAAGTTGTCGACAGTCTTTAAGGAACTCGAATTAGAAGTTTCATTCGATTCTTCCTCCACTTCTACCGACTTTTCAACAGAAACTTCTTTTATTGGTGACGTCTGTTGGGCTGCCTCGCCTGTTCCCATCGATCTCCCTGATCCTATCGAACTCCCTGCTGGTATCAATCTTCCTGCTAATCCACCACCTCCTATTATTTATCCACCGCCACCAAATTGTCCGAGATTCCCGATTGAACACCTTATCATAAGGGAAAATTTTGTTTCTCCTAGAGCACCTAGGGTCATCCCTTCACTCCTAACTCTTCAAAAAGAGAGGTACAAAAATGTTAGTAAGGATATCTAAAACATCCATTTTTTCTTTTGGGGGTTGGAATTAAATGTTTCATTTCTTAAATAATATATTTTTCTCCATTCTGTTTAACTGAACCAATGAATAAAAATATAGGAGGAGTTTAATTTTTTTATTGGCTAATAGCAGTTTTTCTGTGAGGGGTTGAGACTTATATTTTTTAAAGTTTAATATTTTTTCCATTTTGTTCTTTTGAATCCACGAATGAAAAATAGTTTTTATTAAAAGGGAGGAGTTTAAATTTTAATTTAATTGGTCTTAAACATCCATTTTATCTTTTGGGGGTTGGGACTAAATTTTATATTTTTTAAATATTAATATTTTCTCCATTTTGTTCTATTGAAGCCACAAATAAAAAATATTTTTCTTTAAGAAGGAGGAGTTTAAATTTTATTTTAATTGGTCTAAATCGTCCATTTTTCATTTTTTTTCTTTTTTTATATGATTTATTTTTTAAATATTAATTTTTTCTCTATTTTGTTTAACTCAACCAACAAATAGAAAAATTGATTTTGAAAATGGGAGGAGTTTGTTTATTATTTTTATTGGTCTAAATCATCCATTTTTTCTTTGGGGTTTGGTAATATATGTTATTTTTCAAATATTAATTTCTTTCTCCATTTTCTTTAACTCAACCAGCAAATAAAAAATTGCACTTTGAAAATAGGAGGTGCTTATTTTTATTGGCCAGAAGCCTTTTTTTCTTAATGAGTTAAGACTAAATGTAACTTTTTAAAAATTAAATATTCACTCCCTTTTTGTACTGTTGAACCAACGAATAAAAAAATTGCTTTCTTAAAGTAGGAAGAGTGATTTTTTATATTCTACTAAATATAATAATAATAATTAATTTTCAATCAAAATTAATTGTTCATGTTATTTATTTTTTACATGAAATTGTTTAAAAAATTTTTATTGAAATTTATTTTTCTAAGTAAAATACTGATTTTTAGCTTTGAATAATATTTATTTAAATAAATTCATTTATTTTAATAATCGAAAAAGTTTTGCTAAATTTCTAATTTTTGATCACATTGTTTTAAAAAAACGTTTTTTAAAAGTAAAAGATATGATTTATTAGTAATATCTCTTAAATCAAAGAAAGCAATTTTTTTCAATGTTTACTATATTTAGGGTAGAGTGGGGTAAAAAAGCCACATTTTTACTTTTGATGATGTAAAATCTGTATTTAAAATTTTTTTCTCAAATTTCCAATTGTTATTGAAAGTTTAGTTACTAAGCTTGAAAATTCTTGACGAAAATATTTTTTATCTCATGAAAGGACTAAGTTATAAGAGTTTTACGAAAGCACTGTAAGTGGCTTTTTTGCACCACCTGGTGGGGTGAAAAAGCCACCCTACGATTTTAGCAAAACATGTTATCAATTTAGATATTTTTATAGTTTTCCTTTATTTATATGACAAATAGTCTTATTTGAAAAATATTTTAATAATTATGAAAGAGTTTTTAGCAAGCAAAATTGAAAATTATATTAAGTTTACCTGTTTTCGATTTGCACTGCCAATTTTTCGTACCTTTTTTAGAAGTTCTCTTTAAGTTTCACCACAGATAACATATTTCGTTGCAACCGTTTATTCATTGTTTATTTTTTCAATGCACTTTGAACTACTTTTTCGTCGTGTTTAATTTATTTTATTAAATAAACACAAGAAATTTTGTAAAATAAGAAGGTTAGTTTAAATAGAAAACAAGTGAATTTCACAAAATATTCAATGGATTTTTTGCCCTGGCTTTTTTACACCCAAGACCAGTTATTAAAAAAAGCAAAAATAAATTGTTAATTCAGTTCAATTTCCAAAAATTAACATTGTATACGTTTTCGGTATACTTTTCTCCTTATGTACAAACATTTACTTTTATTATTCGTTCACTTAATCAGATTGTAATATGTTTGAAAAGTTCACCAAAATGTTTTCAAAAAAGCAACAAAAAATTAAAATTACAATAAAAACAATATTAATCTAGGTACAACATTCAAATTAGATTCAAAAGTTGCGTATTACCTAATAGTATTTATATTCTAAACAGCTGATAAATCGGTTTAATAGTTTTTAAATAAAACTCAAATGGCTTTTTTACACCATGGTAGTGTTGCCGCGATACGAGACGAGGCGATAATTTTAACTGTCTCGTCTTGTCTCGTTATTATAGGGCAATTTATCGTCTCGTCTCGTGTTTCGAAAATATTACATATTATCGTCTCGTCTCGTCTCGAGTGTCGAGAATGCTACACATTATCGTCTCGTCTCGTCTCGTCTCGAGCGTCGAGAATGCTACACATTCTAGTTTTCTCTCGTCTTTTTCAGCTTTCTTTATAGAAGTATAGTATTGTAAAAAATTTGACGTGTTAATTTTTTTTAATGTTAATATTTATCTTAGATATACATATATGTCTGTAAAATTTTGTTCGCACATTACGAAAAAATGACTTGACGATTAAGGTGAGACTTGGTAGTCTCTCAGGTATTAGTCTGGTTTAAAATTTTAGCTATATTGGAATAAAAAATGTTAAGCTGAATAATAGTTACAATTTATTTTCAAATAATCAAAAATGCAAATTTTTTTATTTTTTGCATTAAAAAAATGTTTTTGTCTCCAATAACTGATTACTTGTTTTGTTTATTATCAAATAAATTTTATTTGCTTCAAATTCTGAATTCATTGGTTCAAAAATAATTTATTTCAGTAAAATAAAAATTATTTCATTCAAGTTCAAGTGAATACTTTCTTATTTGATTCAAATCAAATAATTTTTAAAAAGATAAATATAAAAGTTGCTAACTTTTTTAGCTAAATATAGAACCCATTTTCACAATAATATTTAAAAATAAGCAAAGAAACTGAATTTATGATCCAAACCCAAATTTTTTTTTCACAATTTTTTTAAATTTATTTTTCCGTTAAATATTGCTCATTAAAAAAAACACTGAAAAATGAATTAAATTTCAACTTTTAGTTAAGAAAGAATTTATTTACTAAATATTATGTATAAAAAAATATAATTTATATAAAATATTTATAATTTCTTATATTTTGTTTAAAAAGACTATTAAATGCAACGTAAACAATAAAAGATTTTAGTATACATATATCTATCATATTTTATATATATATGTTAACCGTAACTATATATTTTCAGAATAAAACTTTGCAATTTAAAAAAAATTCTCATCGAGAATTCTCGTAATTCTCGTCGAGAATTCTCGTCTCTCGTGACACCTCTCTCGTCTTGTATCGTTTTAGCGATAATTAAAAAAATACTGTCTCGTCTCGTCTCGAGTCAAAGTTCTCTCGTCTCGTCTCGCCTCTCGCCATTATCGCGGCAACACTACACCATGGCTTTTTTACCCCACTCTACCCTACACATCATTTTGAAACTTCGCGCGTTTATCCAAATCAGTTCCTTTCGTTCCGCCGTTCAGAATCTGATCGTAGTGAATCGTAGTCTGCTACAAGTATCACGCATGTTACCAATACATTGACAGGTCTCACAGTTTGCATATTTATCATTAATAATTGAACAATTTACGATTTAATTCAACTTAAATAATGGATAAATCAACTGTAGAATAGTTAATTTATTAATTATAAGAGCTTTTTCTAACATTTTTATTTTTTTGATGAACTATTTTCTACTATTTAAAGTCTAACCACCTATAAATTTATGTTTATCGAATCTGTCAGGAATTTCAAGTAATTATTAATTATTTAGAGATTTAGTTATTGCAATATTTGCTAAAATCTATTCCCTAAACATCCATTTTACATTATCAATACTTCCTTTTGCTATATAACACCTTCTAAATAGTTTATTTCCACTTTTACCGTATGTCTACCATTTGTCCACTTTAAAAGTGGACATAAATAGTAAATCCAAATCTGGCAGGGATATGTAAAGAATACGAAATCAGTCGGCAATAATCCGAAAGTAATCCAGTTAAAAGATTTAATCCGAAACAAGTATGGAACAATCTAAAATCTGTATGCAAAGATATTGGTATAATATTGAATTTGTATATTAAAAACAATATGTATTAAATTCAGATTAATTTAAACTATAAATATATTTTCGTATGACATAAACCTGACCATAACCAGCCCAGTAATAAGGGGTGAATTAAAGTGGATTGGCACTTTTATGCCCTTAAATTCCAAACCAATTCCGTTTTTGTCCGCAATCTTAATGAATTCCTTTTCTATTGTTAAATTGTTAATTTCTATCCAATTCAATTCTCTGCAACCACGTGACCAGAGTCTGAATTTACTTTAATGCCGTTTAAAGGAATCATTTGTTGTGGAGTTAATGCCTTTTAATTAACATTGAATTCTTTAAAGGGCATTAAAGGGGTTTCAAATTTTGGTCACGTGGTTACAGAGAATTGAATTGGATAGAAATTATCAATTTAACAATAGAAAAGGAATTCATTAAGATTGCGGACAAAAACGGAATTGGTTTGGAATTTAAGAGCATAAAAGTGCCAATCCACTTTAATTCACCCCTTATTACTGGGAGATTAATTCCGGACTTAAATCGGACTAATTTCACATTTGCAAGTTGCATATTATCAGACTAACTTCGGACTAGATTGGACTCATTCCGGATTCACTGGATATACAAAAACCGTATTGAGTTTGGATTTATCCGGGCTAATTCTGAGGGACAAAAACCTGACCATAAGCAGACTGTTTCGGATTAGCTGCGGATTCACTGGTTAAACCAATCGGATTACTTCTGCATTTACTATTATGATCTGACTAACTTCGGACTAAATCGGACTAATAACGGATTCAATAGTTATAAAAAACTGTATTAAGTTCAAACTTAATTCAGGGTGAAAAAACTCCACAATAAACCGTATTCTTGCGGAAAAATTCTGGATTGGTCCGAAATCGGTCCGACTTTTTGTTCAAGGTATTTACTTATGATAGATAAAATATTTACTTCGGCAGTCAATTTGTTTTTACAAATTCACTAGTATTATTGGTTATCTTTTTTTAATATTATAATTAACACTGATGTGTTAGTTTTTTGTAATTTCTTTTCGTGGCACTTCATAAATTCTATTATGAATTTGAAATCCTATGTGAGCGTGGTATAGTGGTTAGTGTATTCGATTTCGGTGCGTTATAATGTTAGATAGGTGTAGGTTCGAATCCCGAAGCGTTAGAAATTTTAAGTTAATGTAGATAAAATTGCGATAGGTATATCGAAAAATATGTTGATGTACCATAAAGTAATGATAATTAATATGTGTAATAATAATTATTTTTTTTATTAACATTCACTAAATTGTCCGGTCTAATTTTTGACTGTTTCGGACTAATTCCGGATTCACTAGTTAAAATTAACTGATTAATTTCAGACCTTATCCGACCAACTTCGGATTTACTAGTTGTTCACAAACCGTATAGAGTTCGGATTTATCCGGATTAATTTCGGGTGACAAAAACCTGACCATAAACCGCACTGTTTTGGACAAATTTCGGATTAGTCCGAAATCTGTCCGGTTTTTTAACCAGGGAGATTTACATGAAAAAGTAACTTCAATTTTTAGAAAAGTTTCACGCTAAACATTTATTAAAGTGGAACATGTAAACCTTTACACAATTAACTATATTAATTTGAATGTTCTTTCATTCTTTCATTCATTCACTTTTTCTGTCCCTCACACTCTGAAGCTGTCTTTTGTTTATACTTTTGTTTTTGTAATCTTTAGATAACTAGAAAATTTTACGCGCGGAACGTGATATTCAATTTATTATTGTTATGCAAATTACAAATATTTTTAATCTTCAAATATAAATTTTTAAAATAATTTCATAATCAAAATTTAAAAAATTCACTTATTAAGTACAAAATTAATTATTACAGTTCATATTTTCTAAAATTTTAATAAATCCTTCGAAAAAGTTCAATTATTTTTATAAATAGTAAAATTCTTCACAAGAATTAAATTACTTTTTAATCAAATTTAAATAAAATTACATGAAAGAATTTAATTATTTTCAAACATTTCCATAAAATGCAATTTCAACAAGAATTTAAAATTCTCTAAAAATAGTTCAATTATTTTCAAAATATTTTTAAAAAATTCTATATAAAAATTAAATTACTTTCAATGCAATTTTTAAATATATTCGTCAAAAAATAATTGAAAGAATTCAATTATTTTCAAAAAAGTAATAAAATTCTTGTGATGAATTCAATGATTTTGAATATACATAATTTTAATAAAATTCTTTAAAGAAATTCCATTATTTTCGAAACAACTTTAATTGAATTTCTCGAAAAAATTTTATTATATTTTAAAATATTTCTATAAAATTCTTCATAACAATTTAATTATTTCTTAAAATTTTTAAAAATTCTCGCGAAACATTTTAATTATTTTTTATAAATAGTAAAATCTTTCTCAACAATATTCAATTATTTTTTTCAATAGTAAAATCTTTACAAAAATCCAATGATTTTTAAAACAACTTTAATTAAATTCCTCGGATGAATTCAAATATTTTTAAATATTTCCATAAATTTCAATTATGTCCAAAAATTTTAATAAATTCTTCAAAACAATTTTTATAAATATTAGTAAAATTCTCAGGAAGAATTCAATTATTTTCAATTCACTTTTAATAAAATTCTTCTTCATAAAATTCAAATGCTTTCAAAATTTTCAATTAAAATTATTACTCCATTAGTTTAAAAAAAAATTCAAAGAAATTCTTCAAAAGTATTTAATTAGGATATTTAAAATTTTTAATAAAATTCTTTGTGAGAATTCAGTTTTTTTCCTAAATAATAAAATTCTCTGAAGGAATTCTATTATCATCAAATTTTTTGATAAAATTCTTTGCAACAATTCGATGATTTTCAATATATTAATTTTAAAATTGAAAATATTTGAAAAGAAAAATTATAAAAAAGTTAATAATAATGCAATTTATTTTGCATTATTTTTGTTTATGAATCACAATTTATTTAACAAAATTATTATTTTGTTTTAGAAAAAGAAGAAAAATATTTGCAAAATTCCTATTTTTTTAATCTTATTTTTAGTGTGTTCTAGTGTGTTAAATTTAAAAACGATCCGATAAGTTTTTCAAGAGTTATCATGGGAACAACATTTTGTGTCTACAGACAGACAGACGAACAGACAGACACCATCGCCGGACCATGTTTTTCGGGTTCAGGGGACCCCAAAACGTAAAGATTTCATAAAATTAGCAAAAGTCAATTTTCGACCAAAACTAATACCTTCTCATGTGATGAGAATGTAAAAAATGTTTTCATAGTTTTTGGTCCGTTTTTGGAAATTTTGACAGAGTTTTTTTTCTGCCGAAGGTTCTTTTAATTTTTTTGTATTCTTTACGGATAAATAAACAAATTTGCTACAGATAATTTTTAAATAAAATATAGGCGTCATGGAGTTTTTTAGCTTTGAAATTTGAAAAAGAATAGCGTTTTCACCGTTTGTGAAATTTTTTTCGGAAAAAAGTTTAAATGTTAAATGAATTTTTTTGATTAATTTTTGTAATAGCTAAAAGAAAATTTCATCACCCAAAAGTTAAACCCCCCATTGTTTCAAAATAAAAAATATTTTTGAAAAATTCTGAATTCACTTTAATGCCGTTTAAGGGAATTATTTGTTGTGGAGTTAATGCATTTTAATTAACATTGAATTCTTTAAAGGGCATTAAAGGGGTTTCAAATTCTGGTCACGTAGTTACAGAGAATTGAATTGGATAGAAACTATCAATTTAACAATAGAAAAGGAATTCATTAAGATTGCGGACGAAAACGGAATTGGTTTGGAATTTAAGAGCATAAAAGTGCCAATCCACTTTAATTCACCCCTTATTACTGGGAGGATATCTATCAAAAAACATATCAAACACGAATATCGGAGACAAGTTTTTCAAGTGGCTGTTTTTACTTATTTTGCGACCCTATTAAAAGTATGACAACTAGTAAAGAATAAATTGAGATCCTAAAAAAAATTTCCATAGCTTAATGGTATCGAAATTTTAACATTTTACCTGTCTTTCCCCCTTAATACATTTACAAGTAATTTTATTATATTTCTAAGCATAAAAAACAAACATGTACAAAAGTTTGAAATTTGAAAATATAAATTAATTAAAATTTATATAACAATTTCGAAATTATTAGCAAGTGGGGTATTTATTACCCAAACAGTAAAAGATGGGGTTGGGTGCAATGACCTACGCCCACTATTAAAAACAACAATAAATATTATGTAAAACGATATCAAAATATTTTTTAAAATAAGATTATAAAGTGCAATATGTGGAAGCTATTAAAGTAGCAGAAACATTTAATTTGTTTGTATTTTCGATAATATTGTCGTCCACTGTACCCTTTACTATAAAAAATAAATTAAAAGTTTCTTTATAATCGGTTCTTGAAGAAAATGTATTTAATAAAACGAGTTTAATTAAAATGATTTTAGGACTTGTAACAAAAGCGTACGTTACTTGAAAAAAGAAATTTATAAAATTATGAAAATTATGAGAAATATTTTTACATAATATACAATCAACCAAAAATTTGTTCGTAAAATGGAATTTAGTCTGCTACATTGTCTTCTGCTCGTCTAAGTTATAGTAAAGTAAGAGCAGAAGACTTTGGAACAACAGCCAATGAAATAATTGCGAAATAGAATTTAAAAGAATTTCCAGTTAACGGATAATGGCGATTGGTTGTAAGTTGTCTACTGCTTTGGGGGGTCTCACTCAATCGCTGTTTTGCGACTGCGTACAGCGACTCTAGTGAGAGGCCGTGGAAGATTGCGCGGAAAACTTATGGCTCATGGTTCGCGTGACCGACCTCAGATTGGAGCAATGCACGTTACATAACACCGGGTGGCCGGCTCACTTTTTACAAATTCAAGAGCAAAAAAAGCAGGGAAAAATGATTTTTTAGCAGATAAAGATCAAACACATCATTATGATTTTATTTACAAAAAAATATTTCCCACAAATTATTTCATCATTTCGAAAAAATACCAATTTGGAAAAATAAAAGAAAAAATTTTTTTTTTGCATGAATGAAAAAAGTTTTTCTTTTGAAAAATAAATTCTTACCAGTCTCTGCTTCATTCTTCTTTCCGTTGGTCAATGGAATTTTAAGATTTCCTTTCTCTCCATGCTCTCCTGCTTCCAATTGTGAACCCAGAGTCATGCTTTTCACTGGATTTTCAATCGGTTTTCAGCAATTACGAAATTAATCCTTCCCACAAAGACGAAAATTCGACTCTTGTTTTGAAGAATATTCCACTTGTATATTACACACACTCTTTAATGTCTCACGATTTAACGAGAAAATGTTGTGAAATTTTCGAACGACAAAGAGAGTAATATGCACGAGCAAACAACCGATAGAACTAATGAGGAGATAACTGAGTCCAATATCCGCAGATCTGGATAGTGACTGCTTCTTTAAAAAAAAAACTTCTTTACGTCGTTTACGATTTTCGTGACACTATCTCTCTCTGACCACTCGAGCAATTCAAAGTATTAAAAGCTCCAAGAGCCGAGAAAAACGGTAGCACTTGCAGCAGAATTGGACTGCACGTGCACATGTGTGTTTAAATGTATTTGGACCAAAAAAAGAGAACATTTTACCAAGGTTCACATAAAAGTAAGGATGGGTCATTGAATTCAAATTTTCTACAACACTCAACAGGGATGGGTAAATGTAAGAAAATGTACGTGTTTAAGGTACATTTACACGTTTGGTAAAAAAAATAGTTTTTTTATGAAATTGCGTTCACACCCCGCTTTTTCAATAGCAAATCTATCTCTATCGGGAATTTTGAAATCTAAATTTAATTTATAAAATATAAACAATATTTATATTTTGTCAGTAGAATAATTGTGATATGAATAAATCTTTATAATTAGCGATAATCCGATAATGTAGCTTATTGTTACCCAAATAGCTCGTAACCTTGCAGCAACATTGCGGCAATGATTCACAATTGTACAGTAACATTTATGTAATATTGAATGACAATGTAGCTTTAAACATTGAAAATTTACTGTGTAATACTTTGGTAATATTACAGCAATGTTAAGGCAACCTTACCGTGCAATATTAATTTTATTACATTTTATTACATTACAGCACAACATTGCTAACATTGAATTTCGTGAGTGCAAGAGAGATAGTCAGATATCACTATCCTTTCCACTCTCACGAAATTCTACTTTGCATTGTGTTTTCTGCTCAACATGGGACTGTACCCTGAGTTTTAAAGGTTTATTGAAGGCAGCTGATTTGTTAAATAATTGGATCAATATGCCATCTGGTGGTTACCTCCATTTTCCTTCTCTATCTTTTTTTAAAAAGTACGATGAAAAGAGAAAAAAATTTTAATGGAGGACCGGAGTAGGTAAAAGTTACTAGATTATCACTAGACCACCAATCCCAATATTTTAAGTAATTATATTTTTCAATATTATATACACATATTATTTATTTTATTAAAGTCCAACGCACAATAGGTTCGCGAAAGTCGTTCGCGAACGAGATGCATGAGATAGACAAGGACACAAATATATCTCTGTCCTTTTCTAACTCATGCTTTGCGTTCGCGAACGACTTTCGCGAATCTATTGTGCTTAGGCCTTAATACAATGTCAAATAAAAATTGTACTAGCTGTATATAAACAACTAGTACAATATTTATTAAATTTGTGACGTACTGGCAAGTAATATACCTAATAAGCAAAGAATTTTAGGTTACGTTAACAATTTTTTGAGTAAAAATACAAAAGAGAATCAATTACTATTACAGTTTACAAATTATTGATGTTCAAGGCTTCATCACAACCAAAATATTAAATAAAAATGGTTTGAAATTGACATAATTAAAAAGAATTAAATTTAGATTTCAAAATCCTCGAAAGAAATAAATTTTCATTTTTTGTCAAAAAAATTGCGTGTGAACGCAATTTTAAAAAACAAAAATTTTCCTACCCGGTAAGAAGCGTAGAATAGAAAAGAATTCAATTTCTAGAAAATATGCTTGAAAACGAGAATTTTGAATTATTCTGAATACGCGAATTTACCTCAGGGTGGAGTCCCATAACAGCGTTTTGCGTTGCGTCGTAATGGGAGAGAAAAAGACGCAAATATACGTTTGCTGCATTCTCTCTCATTACAACGCAACGCAAAACGCTGCCATGGGACTGCGGCCTCAGGCTGGAGTCCCATGGCAGCGTTTTGCTTTGCGTTTTGTAACTAGGCCATGAGTGCAAATATAGCGAACGTATATCTCCATCTCTCTCACACGCATGGCCTAGTTACAAAACGCAACGCAAAACGCTGCCATAGGACTTCACCCTCAGAGTTCTATTCCACGGGAACCATCAAAATTTCAGAAAAATCAATTCTTCTCTATTGCTCTCGTCGATCGGGAGATAGAAAAGAATTCAAATTTTCTATTTTTCCTAATGCGCAAAGTTTTATGGTATTGCAACAGGAAGGAAGAGTAAGGAGACCGAACTCTGTGTAGAAAGCGCTTTAAAAATCTCAGAGAAATATGCACGAAAAGTGCCAGGCTCACTGCGTTCTAGTCGACCTCCAATTAAGTTGATCATGCGCATAAGCTGTGTTGTGTCTCTGTTTCTCGTAAAAATTGTGCGAGTGAGATGTAAGATCTAATGTTTACATTTAGCCGGTCTTAGTGAGATACATACATAATTATACAATACATTTCGTTTTAATAATTATTTATTTATTTTATTTAAAAAATGTCGTGTTGTCTGCCAGGATGTAAAGAAAGAAAAAGAGTGTAAAAACATTAGTCTCTTCTATCCTTCTACGGTATGTAAATATACTCTAGTTATAAACACAATTCTTCTTAACCATTTTCGCAAAATTTTTCCCTTTTCATGAATATATTATTAAATTATTTTGAAAATCTAAATAATATCACAATTGCAAATAAATAAATTTGCTTTTAAAATTAACACTGTTTAAACTATGTAATATTTACCTTGACATAACCACACTTTTCATCTATGTCAACAGTCAACACTGAACTTTAGTTCAATGCGCATGATCGACTTAATTGGTGATCAACTAGAACACGGTGAGTCTGGCACTTTTCGTGCATATTTCTCTGACATTTGTAGAAGCAGAGTTCGGTCTCCTTACTCTTCCTTCCTGTATTGCAAGTTCTTGAAAAAATTATGAAGTTCTATTCTTGTGAATTGACTGCTAACGATTCTAGGTAGTCAATTCAAAAGAATAGAATGTTCGACGAGTAAATCTGAAATGTTTATTATTCTCAATTGACTGCATCAAATTTCAGAAGCGCATTAAAAGGAATAGAACTTTTGACAAACAATTTGAAAAAACCTAATTTTTCTAATTGTCTGTAAGAGCTTCTCTAGTTATTGTCTTAAAATAAAACGCAGTGACAGTTATGTATTTCGCGTCGTGTGAATTTCATTGTAATTTCAGTGCTAAACTATTAAAAGTAAATATTAAAACTACTGAAAATATGGTTAAAAAACGCAATGTGCTTACGATAAAATATAAAATGATACTGAAAGGAATTTTCATGTATTCAATGTTTAAGTCAAGTTTTGAAACCTAACCTCACTTTCTAGTGGAATCTTGAGTGGCAGTGAGTTAATTCAGAGGAATAGAAATTTCTACTGATTTGCTGTACTTTCTCATTCTTTTGAATGCGCGTTTCATATTTTTGTGAAGTCAATTCAGAATAATAGACTTTTCTGAAATTTTGGTCGTTTCCGTGGAATAGAGCTCCGAGGTAAATTCGCCTATTTTGAATTCTTTTCAATTCTTCGCTTTTTACCGGGAATGATAAGATTGGAAATCCATGTTAAAACAAGTCGAAACAAAAATTGTAGAGGACAATCCAAGATAGAACCATTTCAATTTTATCTTATGGATATCCGTTTCAGTTACATAAATAGGATTTCCAAGTTAAAACCAGTAGAATTGCTACAGGGAAAAGTTTTTCAATTTGGAAAGCAAGTTGACACTAGTAGATCCATGTTCAATTTCTACTAGTCTCAACTGGTTCTTTAATATATAGGGATAAAAAAGCATTTTTCCATATAGGCACAAAAGTGAAGTTACATTGTTTTTTATAAAGTGTTTATAGTTGTGATAAAAGTATTTCAGTGTAAGCGTTATATAGAAACGTTTAATTGGCATTTAAATGTTTAAAAAAAGTTTAAAATTCCCAGGTAGCATGTAGTCTTGCAAAAATCTTCAGTTTTAGTCCTGAGCATGAGCTGCTGCTAAAGCTTGAAACGTTGACATAAAATAAAAAGGTTTTTTAATCTTTATCTTCGTTAGTTTCTTCAAAGATCTAAAGTTGCTTGTTTTTTATTCTATTTACATTTTATAAATAGAATAATAATAATTATTATTCATTTAAATCAATTAGAAAATAAGGGGGTTTTCGGGGTATCTGATTACGAATCTAAAATCAGATTTTAAAAATTCAAAATGGCGGTCATTTTTTCAACATTTATCAAATTCACTTAAAACGTTAAAACTTGTTATTCTGGGGTTTTCGGGGTCACAATTTTTAATTTTTTTAAATCTGACTTTAGATTCGTAATCAGTGACCCCGAAAACCCCCGACTAACAAATTTTATGCAAATTAAATTAATTTTGAAAAAATGTCCGCCATATTGGATCCGCCATTTTAAATTTTGTAACTAGACTATAAGTGTGAGAGAGATACAGATATATGTTTGCTCTATTTGCACTCATGGACTAGTTACAAAACGCAACGCAAAACGCTACCATGGGACTCCACCCAGAGACACCTTTAGGCCAACGCAGAATGAATACGGTTACGGGAACAGGGCATGAGAAAGAAAAGGACACACAGCTTCTATCATCATTTGTATTTGCATGCCCTGTTCCCGTATCCGTATTCATTCTGTTTAGGCCTTTATTTTGACCTAAATTTTGAAAGTAAGAATAACTATTTGTTGGAATTTTAAAAAATTGAATGTTTATTTGTTCGAATAGCTAAAAGTTCGAATGTCTAGTTGTTCAAATTTCCAAAAGTTATAATGTTTATTTGTTATAATTCTGAAATGTTAGAATGTTCTTATGTTAGAATTCTATTTAAGCATGGCTATTTGAACAAATAAACATTCGAACTTTTAATAATTCTAACAAATAAATATTAGAACTTTTAAATTTTAACTTTTAGAATTTAGGCTATAGGACTGTACCTTAAGGGTGGTCACCGTTAAAGGCCAACGCAGAATAGAATCTTTAACCGAAACCGCAATCGTAACCGCGAGAATGAGTTAAAGAAGGATAGGTATATTATTGTTTATCCTTCTCTAACTCATTCTTACGCTTACGGTTACGATTGCGGTTCCGGTTAAAGATTCTATTCTGCGTTGGCCTTAAGGGTCGTTCCAGAATAAGAAAAAAACAAGGAAGAACGCAACGAAGACGCGTCGCGTCCCCATTTGATTAGCATTGGGACGCGTTGCGTCTTCGTTGCGTTCTGCCTTGTTTTTTCTCATTCTGGAACGACCCTAATTAACGTTATTATGTCGTCCAAATGCCGATATGAAAATTTTTATTGGAGAATAGTCTTTATTAAATGTTATTGAAGGAGCATCATCTTATTACTTGCAACTTGGTAACCTGTATTACATTTATTCATAATTATACATTTTTAGATAATTAACTTTAATCGTTTAAAAGATATGAGAGCAATTATAAAATTATAACAAACCAGCAAATGTTACGCGCGCTAACGCTCGGAACGTGATATTCAATTTATTATTATGCAAATTACAAAATTTTTTATTTTCAAATATGAATTTTTGAATTATTTTAGATTCAAACTTTAAAAAATACAATTAATAACTAATTTACTAATTAACTATTCTTGTTTATTAATTTGAAAAATTTTAATAAAATTCTTCACAAGAATTCAATTATTTTCATAAATATAAGAACATTCTTCGTAAGAATTCAATTCTTTTTAAAAATAGTAAATTTTTTTGCAAAAATTTAATGATTTTCAAACAAAATTTCACAAAAGAATTCAGTTTTCTTTAATTTTTAATAATATTTTTCGAAAAAATTCAATTATTTACTAAAATTCTAATAAATCCTTCAAAACAATTCAATTATATTTATAAATAGTAAAATTATTTGCAAAACATCAATTATTTTCAAAAAAATTCCACGAAAGAATTAAATTTTTTTTCTTAATTCGTTCTAAAATTTTTCAAAAGAATTCAATTATTTTCTAAAATTTTAATAAAATTGAATAATTAAATGTTTAATATAAATTATCAACAAACACGATTATTTAAAAAACTTGAAAGAAATTGTTCATAAAATTCAATTACTTTGAAAATTTTTAATTAAAATTATTAAAAAAAACTCCATTATTTAATAAAAAATTCTAAGAAATTCTTCAAAAAAAATTTAAATAGAATTTTTGAAAATTTTAACAAAATTCTTGGCGAGAATTCAATTATTTTTCTAATTAATAAAATTCTTCCAAGGAATTCTATTATAATCAAATTTTTTGATAAAATTCTCTGCAACAATTCGATGATTTTCAATACATTAATTTTAAAATTAAAAATATTTAAAAAGAAAAATTTAAAAAAAAAGTTAAGAAACAAACGCAGCGTATTCAGTACCGTATCACGTATCCGACCTTGGCTTGTGATCTGCCCTTAAATTCTCACGAGAATTACCTGCTCAACTCTGTCCAGCACGTAACGTAACACTGTGTTTCGGCCTAATGGTAAGTATGGTCATTAAACAAGAAAAAGTATATTCATTGGCACTGGCATCTGTTGTCATCTCCATTTCAAAAATTCTGGACTGCAAAAAATGCATTGCATTTTTTCATTACATTATCGATTAATAGTAAGTTCCAACCTGCAACTAATTTTTTTATGACACTGCTCAATTCTTGTCCATTGACATTGTGAAAATAAAGTAAAAAATTACTTTAACATTCAGAATCGGCCTAATAATTATCAATAAATCTGACAAAAGTGACACGTTGTCTGGTAGAGTTGTAAAATTTTGGAGGAATTGCATAAAAATAAGAGTGCCGGATTAGAAAAATAATATGGACGCTGATGCTGAATCTTGTTTAAACGATTGGAATGATTTGGCGCGAGATTACAAAGAACTTGAGGTGAGTGTTCAGTGTAATGTTTAACTCCCTATTATCATAGACACCAATTATTATCAACAAAACAAATTCCAACTTGTTATTGTAATCAAATAGTAAGACTATTTCCTTATAATTTATTAATAATTAAATTTTATCGAAATTGTTTTTAAAAACAAATTTTTGTTATTTTATGTGTAAATTAAAAGAAACTTTATCAATTCAAGTCAATTTACCTTCACTTAAATACAACGGAGTGTCTATTCGGCCAGTTAACTGTCAAAATAAGGTGGTTTAAATATTCTACCAGTGAACTGGCAGAATAAGTTAGTTTTCTTATTTGGCCAGTGTATCTAAAAAAATATACAATTAATATCTAAATCAGGCCAAATAAAAAAGGGACTCTATTTGGCCAGTCAAAATAAACAGTTTTTAATATTTCAAAATACGGGCAAGCTGACATTTTGATAAATTAAAAAAACAACCAAATAAATGAAGTAGAGACAATTTAACAAAAAGGGTGCAAAGGTGAAAAAGTAAAATCAGGGAAATGACAGAAAACAAATTTTTTTGGTAGGTATAAATTAAGAAAATTGAGCCATTTTTCGATTTATTTTCGAAAATTGCAACAAAATACCTCATCTTTTAGTATAAAATGCAAATTATTTTCATTTTATAGTGCGAAAAAAAACTATAACAAATTTTTTAAAAATTATTCTTGAATCATTTTTTAAAACAATTGAAAACAATTATTTCTTTCAGGTATTTTTTTACAATTTTTGAAAATCAACTTTTGAAGAATTTTCATTGTAAATTTTGAAAATTATTGAATTATCATAAATTTCATGAAAATTCTTTAAATGTAAATTTAAAAATGAAAATTAATGAAAAATAGCTTCTAATTTTTTAAAATTCAATATTTTCAATTAAGTACATATTTCTAAAAATTCAGATATATACAAAAAGTAATAACATTTTAGAATTATTTTTAACATTTTGGAGAAAAAAAAACGTGTTCAAAATTTTTAATTAAAATTCCATAAGAAATTAATTAGTTTTTTTTTAAATTATACAAAAATTCTTTTAAGAAATTCAATTATTTTTGAAAAATTACATTAAAATATTATTAAAAACTAATTCTTCGAATTGTTTTATCATAATTTTTTAAGATTAAATTATTTTCGAACAAAATAAATAAAAATTGATAAAAATTTACTGTTTTAGATTTTGTTTAAATTTCTGAGAAATGATGGTCATATTTATAAATAAAATTCTTCAAAATTTCGATTATTTTTATTTAGATACTTTTTTCAAAACTTCAATTATTTTTAGAAGATTTTCAATTGTATATAATTAAAAAACTATTATCTTTCAAAAATTATTTTAAAATATTTTTAAAAAATTAATTTTAAGAATTAAAAGAATTAAAAATTTGTTGTAATTTTTAGAAAATATTATACCTTAATAACTTAAGAAAAAAACATGGACAATTACAATTATTATAAAAAATTTACTTTTTGAGTCATTCCATTATATTTCGACTAAAGTCGTTGCTGACTAATTTTAAAAAATTATAATATTTTGCAGGAATGATGTTAAAGATATTAGGATCACCGAACAAAAAGAATTTTTTAAATATTTTTTATATTTATTGTAAAATAAGCATCTAAAGTATATGAAGTCGTAAAAACTGTCACATTTTCATCTATTAGAAAATATTAAAGAAAACACATAATTTACTATAAAAATGTAAAAAAGTTATAAGAATTTATTAAGAATGAATTGTTTTATTATTATAAATTGATAGAAACAATTATTAATAAGAAATATTAAATAAAAAAGGATTTTAAAGTTCACCTGCCAAATAACCTAATTTTGCAAATTTCATTCACTAAATGTGAGAAAGAGAAATCATTAAATTGAATAAAACCTTATGAAATATAAAGAACCTGTGATTAACTTTTAGTTTTTCTTATCACTTTCTTCCTTTTTTCTTCATAAATGTTAAAAAATAAGCAATTAAAACTGGCACTTTGCTTATTTTCACGATTTTAAAATGCAAATAACTTCTGCCCAGAAAAATGAAAAATTACGAAAATTGGACAATAATTATTTGATCACTAAATACACTCACTGGAAAAAGATTTTCTTTGGTCCCGAAGCTATTTTCCGAAATAATTAATTTTAAACTTTTCACTATTTCTATCAGGTTAATACATGTGATTTTTTTAAAACTGAAGTTGGTTCAAAACGATTAAACAAGAAGAGCTAACTTCGTCCTTTAAAAAACACATGTATTAACCTGATAAAAATAGTAAAAAGTTTAAAGTTAATGAATTCGGAAAATAGCTTCGGGACCAAAGAAAATCTTTTTCCAGTGAGTGTATCTAGTGATCAAATAATTATTGCCCAATTTTCGTAATTTTTCATTTTTCTGGGCTGAAGTTATTTGCATTTTAAAATCGTGAAAATAAGCAAAGTGCCAGTTTTAATTGCTTATTTTTTAACATTTATGAAGAAAAAAGGAAGAAAGTGATAAGAAAAACTAAAAGTTAATCACAGGTACTTTATATTTCATAAGGTTTTATTTAATTTAATGATTTCTCTTTCTCACATTTAGTGAATGAAATTTGCAAAATTAGGTTATTTGGCAGGTGAACTTAAAAATCCTTTTTTATTTAATATTTCTTATTAATAATTGTTTCTATCAATTTATAATAATAAAACAATTCTTTCTTAATAAATTCTTATAACTTTTTTACATTTTTATAGTAAATTATGTGTTTTCTTTAATATTTTCTAATAGATGAAAATGTGACAGTTTTTACGACTTCATATACTTTAGATGCTTATTTTACAATAAATATAAAAAATATTTAAAAAATTCTTTTTGTTCGGTGATCCTAATATCTTTAACATCATTCCTGCAAAATATTATAATTTTTTAAAATTAGTCAGCAACGACTTTAGTCGAAATATAATGGAATGACTCTTTTGTATTTGAATAATTAAATTCTAATAGAACTTTCGAAAAATTGTTTAAAATAATTGATGTAGAGATGAAGTTTGGTAGTAAATTATAGAAAATAATTGAATTTAGAAAGGATTACAATTGTTATTTTTGGAAATTATTAAAATTCATAAATTTTACTCATTTTCCGTAAACTTTCATATTTTCCTGTAAAAAAAATTTGTCAGGGAATATAATTTTAATGTCAGTAAATTGTCAGGAAAATTGATAATCTGAAACTTGTGACCACCCTGACAATATATTAGGTATTTTTTGGCCTATTGAAAAGTTATAATTTAAATAACTTTACCGATTTAGGAAGAAATTATAAGAAAACTTCGTGAGACACAAATTTTAGGAAATGTGTGCAGAATAAAAACAAATTGCTTTTTTTCCTTCAAATGTGCATCAAGAACTTCTTCTATACTAACAACAAAAATAACAAAAAGCATAAGGTGCTCCTACTTTATACAAAAATTTTAAACGAAATGTCTATCTTGGGGCTCTTTTCCCTATATATTTATTATTTTTATAATATTAATTATAATATAAATTTTAACAAAAAATTTCTTAATAAGTTTAGTTCATGTCACACTTACAGCAGATTTACCCGTTTTGGAATTTTTTTAAAATTTTTTATAAGATTGGTTAAAATGTTAAATAAACAAACAAACATCCAACAGATATTTATACCTGATGGGCGCTTTATTAATACAATGGCCAAATAGTAAAACCATCTTATTTTGCCAGTGCACTGGCAGAATTATTTAGTCATCTTATTCTGCCATAGCTTTTCCCTTATTTCTAGTTACTGGACAAATAATTAAACCACCTTATTCTGCCAGTTAACTGGCCGTATAGACATGGTCTAAATACAAACTAAAGAATTAAAAATGATCAATAATTTAATAACATTTTCTCTCCACAATAATTGAGATCAGAAATACTTACAATTTAGATTTTATTAAAAACTGCAACAAATGACATTTAACTTAAATGAGCAATTTCACGTGAAATGAATCAAGTAGAAATTTTAATTTCCTGGGGAAGGTTTGAAACCCTGATAAATTGTTATTCTATATCAAAGTAATAAAAACCAAAAAAAATTATAACTTTCTTAAAAATTAATTGTGTAAATTACGCTGATTGCAGTTATGAGGTTATAAGTAAAATTGTTAACTTGAAATCTTATTGTAATATACATTTATTATAAAAACATTAGGTGCAATTAAAAAAATATTTAATTGGTTTCGGTCTTACAAACGTGACAGATGCAAAAAGTTCTCACTTGTGAAACACAAGTGAAATGAACAGATCTTTTGCACTCCTTACACTTGATAGAATTTATATTTATTTATTTTTATTATATTCATTTATTAGAGGAGACTGGGGCGAAAGGTTAAATTTTGCATAAATGATTTTTTTAGACAATATAATCCGCTTAGATACAAATATTTATATATCAATATTGTAGGGCAACTTGTCCTCTACAACTTAGTGTTTTTTAGCTGTTTTTCCTTAAAAAAATGTATAGGTCAAAACGTGGGACAAGAACTTTTAACTGGTCAAATTATGCATTGACTTTTGCAGCGCACCGGCCCACAGTGGAATTTTTTTACAATTTACTGTTAAAAAATGTCTACAGCTTACAATTTTTAACCGATTTGAGTGTTCTTTATTTTAAATTTAAGGGGAATAAATTCTTAAGACATCCCTCGAGGCCGATTTTTGATATTTTAATTGTTTATAATTTTTTTTTAATCAAAGTTAACAAATTAATACACTTTTTTAAAAAATGACGTTTATTTTCTTATTCCGTTGTTGCACATGATCTAAATCAATTCAAATTTATCCAATATGACCACTAGATAATTAATAAAGCATAAAATAATTTATTTCAATTGTTATAAACAATATACAGTCCAACAACGCGCAGGGCCGGTGCGCTGCAGAAGTTAATGCTTAATTTGACCAGTTAAAATTTCTTGTCCGACGTTTTGACCTATACATTTTTTTAGGAAAAAACCAGACCTTTATGAAAAAAATTTTAAATAAAAAATGTCCATTTGATAAAAAAATGAAATTTTATTTTTTATTGTAATTTTTCAAGGTCAAAATTTTTTTTTTTATCAAATTTGTTTTCACCATTAGAAAGTGCTGAAAAACAGCAAAAAAAACCCAAAATAGAAAACATCTTTTCATTTTGTTTTAAAGAAATTACAAATTTTTCAAATCTTCCATGTAAGGTCAAAAATTTAAAGTTTGACCCCCTCCAGTTTTTACATTTGTTTAAATAAATTAATAATATTTGGTATTTTTAATTGTATCTAATAGGACTACTATTTGTGCAAACTTTTAACCTGATCCCAAACATTTCAAATTTGGACCCGGATCACTTGAGGTGGAATGCCACATATATAAATGACAAGAAAATATATTGTCCAGAAGAAAGTAATAATTCTCAAGTTTTTTAATCTTCGAAGAGATGACTATGAAACTTTTACCATTTTTTCTTGTGGCTATTATAATTGCAAAAATGAGATACAGTTCGGAATCATATTAAAAATGTTCTTGTAGTGATACAGTGGAACCTCGATTATCCGAACCGAAAATCATTTTATCCGAACTTTTTTTTGACCTCCCGAATCTTTCAAAGGAAAATAACGATATTTATGCCAGAAAAATCTTAAAAAATTCTGAATTCTATGTCTTATTAATATATTATTATATAAATTAATATATATTTACGTATATATACTGATGTATATTTAAAAAATGGATTAAATGAAATATATATAATTCAACTGTCGATTTTTTTACTTTAATTATATAAAAAAAATTAAAATCTCTATTATCCGAACTTTCGATTATCCGAACCCGGCCTTGCCAAGGTTAGTTCGGATAATCGAGGTTCCACTGTATTTGAATATTTTGCCCTTGATTTCATAAAAATCAGAAAGGTGATCTACTCATGGAGCTGGTCCACCTATGGAGATATTCTTCTACTACTATATTTGGGCAATTCCACGTGAGATTTTAGTTGACCTCTTAAAATTCGCCAAAAATATTTTTTTTCTATTCTGTATCTCGAAAAAAACAGATACGTATTTTTTTATTTTTGTTTAATTGTCCAAATTTTCGAGTTATGAATTTTCGAAATTTTGGACTTTTAATTGTAGACCTATATTCAGTAGCTTATAAGTCCGAAAATATTCAGTTTAGGAAAAAGTTGTCAAAGAATGAAAGTTTTAGTTTTTTTTTCAACTTTTAAAAAAAGTAAACAAAAAATTTATTTTAAATTTTTTATTAAAAAAAAAAATTTTTTTATAAACAAATTAATTTTTTCTAACTTTGAGCCGGATTTTTTTTATTTTTTCTTATAATATGGAGAAGATTTTCCAAATAGTCCCGAAATGGTCTTGATGTGTTAAATGAGTTTTAAAACATTTTCAAAAATCACTTGCAAGCATCACAGTGGGATTTTTTTACAAATAACATTTTAAAACTGTCTACAGCGTTAATAATAATTTTTAATCTATTTGAGTGTTCTTTGTTTTAAATTAAAGGGTCTACTTCCCAAGGTATGTTATATATGGGGCATTCCAGGCCAAGTCGGAAATTATTTTGCTTGCATCTCAAATTTTTTTTAAACATTTTTTTTCTTTTAGTACTCTTTGAAATGAGCTACCTTGCTCTTTTTCAAATTTTTTCATAAAGCGGTTCAGGAGATACAGATTTTTGAAAAATGACGTTTTTTACGTACATTTTTTTTTAAATGCTTATAACTCGGTCAAAAATTGATCAAATTGGACGTTTTTATAATGAAAAGTTTTGTTTTCACGCGTAGTTTTTAATAAAAATATTTTTAAAAAATTTAAAAATAATTTACGATAAGATTTTAAAATTTTTTTAATAAAATTTCATTTTTAACAATGTATGTATCGATCAATTTTTTTCAAAATTTTTTGTAAGAAACTAGCACTAAATTAACAATTTTTAAGCCTTGTCCGATCGTGGGCAAACGGTGGGATCTATTTATTTTGAAATTTTTAATTTTTATATACGCAGTGATGGCCAAATGACTAACTTGCCATTTGACAAAATCACACAAATTTTTCACAGCAAATGTGTTTTCAGACTGAGTCTCTCCAAACTTAACCTTAATTGTGATTTGTTCAAATGACAAGTTAGGCCTACCGTTTTCACTGTGTATATAAAAATTAAAATTTTTTAAATAAATAGATCCCATCGTTTGCCCTCGATCGGACAAGGCTTAAAAATTGTTAATTTAGTGCTAGTTTCTTACAAAAAAATTTGAAAAAAATTTATCGATACATACATTGTTAAAAATGAAATTTTATTTAAAAAATTTTAAAATCTTATCGTAAATTATTTTTAAATTTTTTAAAAATATTTTTACTAAAAACAAAACTTTTCATTTTAAATACGTCTAATTTGATCAATTTTTGACCGAGTTATAAGCATTTAAAAAAATAGCTCATTTCAAAGATTACTAAAAGAAAAAAATGTTTAAAAAAATTTAAGATGCAAAAGCAAAATAATTTACGATTTGGCCTGGAATGCCCCATATAAATTTTATAAAAATGCTTGCTTTAGAAAGCATAAAAAATACACATTGTTTATAAAATTATTATTAAAAATGAAAAATTTTCATTGAAAATTTTTTTACAATTATTTAATTAACTACCAAAAAAATCCCCATTAATTTCTAACAACATAATTTTGAGTTGTTTATTTTTTTATAAATGATGCAAAATTTTTTAATTTTGAATAGCTACACGGAAAAGTTTTTGTGTGAGCTGCCGTTTCACGATTAGAAAAAAATACTTCTCACAATTTGGGTGCTCCGTTTTCTCTCTTAAGAGAGCTGTGCTGACCGCACTGGGCGAGCAGCACTCCCAGCATGGTGTGAGGTGTGCTGCTCTATCAAACTGGGGATGACTCTCTACTTTAGTTAAAGTCGCGCAGCGGCAACCACAACTGATTCAGCTGCTAACCTAAAAACTTTTCCGTGTATAAAACCGTATGAGATAAAAACAATTTGTTTTGTTACACTAATCATTTCTAAGGTCATCATAAACAGATCTAAGCTTTTGTAATTGAAAAAAATTCTTTTCTACGGTTTTTGAAGGTGGCCGACTACTGTCGATTTAGGTGTTCGTCTACTGACTTGTTTATTTTCTAATTTTTTTATTAAATAAAATGTTTTTTTCATAAACCAATCATGGGTTTAATAATTTTGTGTGATCATAAGGAACTATTCATTAAAAAGATTTTCTTAAGTGGGTGACTACTGTCTGGTTTACCCTAATCGGTGGGCAAGATTCTGGTTTTAAACAGTTTAATGTAACACAAAAATTTAAAGTTGCTTTATAGTACGTAGGATATTTTTAAAATATTTATGTTTGTGAATTAAAAACTGAAATCTTTGTCTTCATTTCATGAACACTTTGAAAAAGTAACATCAAATATTCAGATTAGTAATCAGTGACCCCAAAGACACCCGAGTATTAAGTTTCAAGCTAATTCAATGAATTAAAAAATTTGTTCGCCATATTGGAACCGCCATTTTGAATTATGAAAAACTGACCTCGAATTCGGAACCAACAACCTTAAAAACCTCTAAGAACGTGTTTAATTTTTAAAAATTTCCCCCGTCCTTCCCGGGGACGTTAAAGGGTTAATAAATGAAATTTTACTTATTCAGATTAAAAAAAAAGGTTTCGTTTAACATTTAAAAGATTTTACTAATTTTTAGTAAAAAAATATGTGAAATCTTTTATTCCGCATAGATTGCTTCAGCAGTTTTAGCCCCATGCATATGAATAAATAAGTATTTTTTAAATTTTAATATTCTTTTATAGGCATTAAATAGAGAATATCTTTCGAAGTTGGAACAAGTCGTTGAACTCCAAGCAAAATGTTTAAAAGGAATATCGCACCAGAAGTATCAAATGGGCGTCATTTCAAAATCTCTTAAAAAGTACGTTTCATAAAATTGAAGCTTTCATTTTATAAATAATCTTAATGTTAAGTCCAGAATGTCAATTTTATAATAAAAATTTAATTAAATAAAAATAATAATAATAAAATTAATTAATTAATTAATTTAATTAAATTTTAATCATCAACGCATTATTTGCTTTTTCTTACATTTTTCTACGACGCGACCTTTTAATCTAAAATTGACATTCTGGACAGAGACATTAAAAAATATATTCATCACAGCAAATAATTAACCTTTCTTATTGAAAAAAGCTTGCAGGCAAGCGAAGCACGTGACGCTCTGGATAAGGATATAATGAAACGAGATCAGCAGTTACATGACATGGAGCAAATATTACCAAAACCAAATGGTACTTATCTGAAAATTATCTTAGGAAACGTTAATGTTTCAATATTGAACAAAAACGATAAGTAAGTTTATAATTATTAATATTCAACTTATTTTTCACATACTCTTTAAATTTTTCATCATTTAATTCATAGCTGATAAATGCGTTATTTAAAACTTAAATGTAATAGTAAAAAGATATAAATTTTAATTACAATTTTTTACATCTAGTCTATCTATATGTAAATAATAATCTTATAAAGATAAATAAGTCCATAATTTAAATTTAAGATTAAACTAACAAGTCGTAAAAAATACAAGACATTAACAACGTTCAAAAAATTAAAATTCTGGACTTACGATTATTTTGTATATATCTGATTGCAGTTTGAACTTAGTTGTTTTTGTTAGCATTGCTTTTTTAGCTTTAACAATTCAAACAGTTTTTATATTATAGTATAGTTAAGGTCTGAAAGAGGGAAAACATTCTCAAAGCTAATACAGCAAGCTACATTATATAATCAAATCTTTTAATTGTTAATAAATTTTTCTTGATTTTTTGAGGAAAATTTTTTTGTCAAATTTATAGTTATGTAATAATGAAGCAAAGAAAATATCATTCTTTTTGAAGGAGTAACCGATAAAAGTGATAATTTTTTGGGTGGTTTTTTTTAAATCACACACGGAGAGAGAATATATATTAAATTTTGTAAAAATATTTTCAAATTGGGGAAAAAGTGCGACAAAGCGAAATTTTGATATAAAAAATACTAAACTTTAAAAAAACTTATGTGAAATTTAGTATAATTATATCAAATATCAAGAATATTAATTAAATTCTAATATAACTTTAATAAATTTCACAAAACTTTTTTTAAAGTTTAGTATTTTCTATATCAAAATTTCGCTTTGTTGCACTTTTTCCCCAATTTGTAAACTACTTTTACAAAATTTAATATATATTCTCTCACCGTGCAGTTTTGTCATAAAAGTCATAACATTTTTTCAAAAATTGATAGTTTTGAAAAAGCTACAGTCCAAATTTAAATTGAATCCGTAAAAAATTGGGAGAAATCCTTATGGCCTTTGAAGTTGTCTTGAAAGACATGATCTCAGTTAAACTGTTGTAACAGCGCAATTTTTTAGTAAACAAATTTCTTTTTTATTTTTAAATTTAGTTTGATACATGTATTTTACTTTAAAGAAAACCCAGCATTATTATTCTGTAGCTTTTTCTTAAAATAATTAATTAAAATAGACTCAATTTTTTATGTGCTCTGGGTAATGTTACCCCTTAATTCTCTTTTTGTAATAACAATTTCCAAAAGGAACGTTTGCAATAACTATGATACATTTTCTACAATAAGAGTTTAAAAAAGTGTGTTTTTTACCAATTCTGCACCAGAAAGTTCTTTATGCACAAAAAAGGTGTCAAGGTAATATAGACTGTTTTTTAATGAGTCAAATTATGTCCATGAATTAACATTTTTATCAATGATTATTATTCATATATGTTACGGTCATTGCCCGGGTATTTTTAACATAATTTAGTAAAATGCTGCTAATATTACTCGAAAGAGCACATTACTTAAATTGCTTAACGTTTCTCTTATATTTTTAGCATGGATTCATATACTTATTGTAAAAATACTTTCAATGCAATAAGCGTAAGAGACAGTAACTAATTTTGCACGAAATCTTTATTATAAATACAAAGAGAACGTGCGATAAAAGTACAGTGGCGGATCCAGAATTTACTCCAGGGGGGGGGGTCATTTATAGATTCGGCGAGCAACGACCATAATTAGCTGACCTTTTTTTTATGTAAATTTTTCGCCCCAGGGGGGGGGTCATGACCCCCCCTGGATCCGCCACTGTAAAAGTATTAGGTTCTTCTTATAAGAATCGCTCGAACTCCGACTGATTTTCAGGCGGACTTTATACAACACAATCTTACCTGCGTATACGCACATATAACTCACACACACATATATTTCTCTCTCTCTATATATATTTGATATTTCTCTGTCCTGTAAAACATTATATATTATATGTAGTATTTAATAGTTGTTGCTGTTATAAAAAGATAATATTTATTTAATAGTAAGTATATTAGTTAAAAATTATTGCATTTTTATTCGTGTTTGAATGTATAAGCAACATGTGAAAATTGTTAGGTTCTGGGTAAGACTCCGTCAGAAAAATTACAATTTGCATGGGGTCTTCGGATTATTCTGTAATTTGGTGAAGTTGTTATATTTGATAACAAAAATAAGTGTACCAAAGGATTTTTAAAAATTTTCAAAATTGTAAAAGTTACGGGATTTTGAATTTTTTTATAAGATTTTTTTTGAATGTGAATATTTCCGAAACAATTTAACGGATTTTAATGAAATTTAAATATGTTATACTTAAAATCATGTCCTTCCAGAATTTTTCAAAAAAAGTAAAAAAAATTTTTTGAATCGATTTATTAAGCACAGGACCGATTTTTGAGTATTTTTCGACATATAATAAAATATTCCTTATAATTTCACCTTTTCATTTACAAAAAAGAAAACGATGGAGACTTTAAACAGTTTTCGAGATATTGCAATTTTTGTGGAAGCGCGACCACGTTTCAGTGCCAGCGCAGTATCTTTTACCCGGGACGCCTCACAGTGGGATTTTTTACACTTTACTCTTTAAAATTGTCTAGAGCCTACAAATTTTATTGGATTTTGATGTTCTTGGTCTTAAATGAAAGGGATAAAATTTCTAAGAGATCTCTTTAAACCAATTTTTAATTGTTTATTTATTTTTTTGTTATTCAAAGTTAACAATTTACAATATTTTTGTAAAAAATACTGTTTATTTTTTATTTTTCCATTGCACAAGATCGAAATCAATTAAAATTAGTTTAGTCTGACCACCTGACAAATAATAATGCATAATACAGTTTATTTAAAGTGTTAAAAAAAACAATTTAAATTAAAAAATAGATAACTTTGGTCCTTTTTTTAAAAAAAAACTTGTTTTTTAGACAAATTTATGTTTATTCAAGTAATGTAGGTATATCTATTTTGTAAAAAAATGATTTTAAAGTTAACAATTATCGTTGTTATTAATAATTATATAACAAATAATCTATTTTCTTTTGCATTTATAAACATTTTCGTAATTTTTTAAACTTTAAATATTTATATCATATGTACATTCTTTCAAAAACTTAAAAAATTTATTAGCTTAAACAATTACATTTGTTATCAAGAAATTATTAACTTTATAAACAAATAAATGGCTTATTTCTGCAAAAAAATAGAACCTTTTTGAACGAGTTTAACATTTTAAAGCTCTACTTAAATATCGATAACTTGAGTATTGTTAATATCAATGATAATTATTAACTTTAAAATAATTTTTTTTACAACGTAGACTTGAATTACTTAAATAAACATAAATTTGTCTAAAAAAAATAATTTTTTTTAAAAAGACCAATGTTATCTATTTGTTAATTAAAATTGTTTTAAAATCAATAAGTAAATTTTTTAAGTTTTTAAAAGAATATACATATTATATAAACATTTTAAGTTTAAAAACTACTGGAAATCGGTTTAAAGAGATCTCTTAGAAATTTTATCCCTTTCATTAAGGACCAAGAACATCAAAATCCAATAAAATTTGTAAGCTCTAGACAATTTTGAAGAGTAAAGTGTAAAAAATCCCACTGTGAGGCGTCCCGGGTAAAAGATACTGCGCTGGCACTGAAACGTGGTCGCGCTTCCACAAAAATTGCAATATCTCGAAAACTATTAAAGTCTCCATCGTTTTCTTTTTTGTAAATGAAAGGTGAAATTATAAGAGATATTTTATTATATGTCGAAGAATACTCAAAAATCGGTCCCGTGCATAATAAATCGATTCAAAAAATTTTTTTTTACTTTTTTTTTCTTTTGAAAAATTCTGAAAGGACATGATTTTAAGTATAACATATTTAAATTTCATTAAAATCCGTTAAATTGTTTCGGAAATATTCACATTTGAAAAAAATCGTATAAAAAAATTCAAAATGGCGTAACTTTTACAATTTTAAAAATCCTTTGGTACACTTATTTTTGTTATCAAATATAACAACTTCACCACATTACAGAATAATCCGAAGACCCCATGCAAATTGTAATTTTTCTGACGGAGTCTTACCCAATAGTTAAGGTATTATAATTATAATGTAAACAAATAAATTTGTTTCGAGTACGAAACACTTACTACTTGCACTGCATACTTGCTCAATTTTTTTTTGTAAAAGATTTTTCCAAATTTACAGTAAATTTTTAATACCGAAAACTACTACCTAATTGGGTCTGGCTTTCTGAAATGTATCATCAAATTTCGATAGGTAGTCCAATTTACTTCAAACTTTTTTTTTAATAGTAAATAATTATATAAACAAAATTCATAAATATTTTTGTCAAAAAATTTAGTTATCAAAAGTTATTAACAATTATAAATTTTATCAACTTTTTGGAAAAATATTGATTACTAATAAACGAATGCTCAGAATTCTATAAAAATTAAACTATACCTAGGTATTTAAAAATAAACAGTCTTCAAAATACCAGAGCTAGTTTTAAATTACCATGTAATTTCTTTAAATAATTGGAAATTTTTATAATCAAATTAAATTTTAAATATGTTCTTAATATGATAATTAAATTTTCTTTAATATTACATCTTATTCTACAAATATTTATAAACTATTACAAAAAAAAATTTTGGGGCCCGAATTATAATATTAAAATAGAATGTTAAGGTGTATTTAAATCGTAATATTTATTAATGTTTCTTCAAATAAATTTTTCTGTCTTATTAAAATTGTTATATTCATTAATTAAGGGGCGGTAGCGATTCTACGCAATTACATTCTACAAAAAAAATCATCACAGTAAACTCTACAAGAAAATAAATTTTTTTTTTTTAATTGTTTAACCCTTTGAGGGGCGGTGGGACGTATACGTCCCACCTACAAAAACCTCAATATCTTTGACAAAAATTAATATTTTTGAGTCAAATTTAGTGCGTTCTTTTCAGGAAGAATAGGGCTTTAAAAATATGTAACCTAGATCATGTTAAAAAATTCCTATTGTTTAAAAAAATTTATAAATTATTGTTAAAAGTCACGAATTTTTTAAACATTTGAAAATGGACTAAAAATTGTTACTCGGGGGTTTTTGGGGTTGCTGATTACGAATATGACATCAGTTTTTAAAAATTCAAAATGGCGGATCCAATATGGCAGACGATTTTGTAAAAATTGTTTAGTTTTACATGAAACTTATCACTCGGGGGTTTTAGGGATTGCTGATGACGATTCTGATGTTAGTTTTACCTGAAGCTTGTCAATCGGGGGTTTGTGGGATCGTTGATGACGAATCTGATGTTAGTTTTTATAAATTCGAAATTGCAGATCCAATATGATAGATGACAAATGTAAAAATTTATTAGATTGTCACGAAACTTGTTACTCGGAGGTTGTTGTAGTCCCTGATTACCAATCTTTAGTTTATTTTTAAATTTAGATTGTGGATTAATAATTAGCGGAGAAATTTTTAAAATTAATAAACTGGAATGTTTATTATAAAACTCCTGCTAATTTTACAACAAAAATTTCTAATTATTACAGAGCAAGCCATGCATAATGAACTCCTTAAATGAGCTAGAGAGTTTCAAATATTTATGTTCTGAAATTTATTAAGGGGTCGTCCATATACCACGTGGACAGTTTAGGGGGGAGGGGGGATTCGCCAAAAATCCACGATTTTCCACGGGGGGGGGGTCAATACAAATGTCCACGTGGACACAAAAGTTTAATTTTATATCTTTTTTAGGGTTTCGTGGCCAAGGGCCAAAACCCTTATAGCGAGACTTCGGTGTCCGTCCGTAGTTTTTACGTCTTAAGTCTTAAGTCTTATATAACGATCCGAGACTTTGGTATAAGAAAGTCTTAAGTTCTAAGACTTAAGACTTAACTTCGGTATAAGAAGGTCTTAAGTCCTAAGTCTTAAGTCTTAAGACAACATAACAACCGTTGCCGTTGCAACCGTTGGTATAGTAATGGTTGCCATGGCAACCGTTACTATGATAATAACAAAAAATTTCAATCTTAAGTACAAAAAAATTTCTAAATAAATTATTATTTATTTATTTTTTTGTCATTTTAGGCCACGAAACCCTATGATGTAGGCGCATTGCGCCTGCTTCTCTGACTGATTTTTTTCTTTTTATTCAACTTTATTATTAGATTGTGATCAGACAATATTTGTAATCCGAAATTTATTTAACTGTCAAAAAAACGCCAAATTGTTTTTTAATTTATATTACAAAATCATTATCGTAAATGCACAAATATGAATATGCAAATTTGACAATTAGGAATACAAAGCAACCTCTACAAACTCTTACAAATTCTAAAAAAAATAATTTCTATTATTGTTTATGTGAAGGCTTAAAGCTATTGGATTTTAGAAAATTTAAGATTTGTTACCGAAGAGATTAAGTATTTCTACTAATATAATAATTGAAGATATATTGCTGCCAAAGTCCTCTCCATAATACTAAAAATGGTATTTACCTATTTAATAATATTTTAAGATAATTTAATCTTTATTGAATTTTAAAGAAGTTTGTAATAAAAAAAATTTAAAGAATTTTTTAATTGTATTTCTTATTAATTATCTTTTTATTATTCACTATTTTGAAATAAAAAACCCGATTGTCCACGTGGACAATCAGGGGGGGGGGAGAGGGGTTCGTCAAAAATCCACGATTGTCCACGAGGGGGAGGGGGGGGGTCAAAAAGTGTATGGAGATTTAAAAGTATATCATCCATAGAGTGGTATGAAGACCACTTTATATCGTTTCGTCCCGGTCCCCACTACTTGGACTCATCAGTAAGGCTACGTAGTGGGAGACCTGCCCTAGACGGGGGAAGCAAATTCGGAACTTGTATATATGCTACAAGACTAGCCCGTATTGCACTTGTGAGAGATCTATATGGGAAATTGGCGTAGATGCGAGATCTATTGGCCAATCCCCACATACTCCCCCCCTAGTATCATCGAAGTAGATGATACGATTGGTTAAAGGAATAGGAACGAAGGGAAAGCTTCAGGAAACTCAAGTACTATGTACGAGTGGAAAGAAGACTTTGCGTGCACAATGTGCAGATCAGAAGGTTTTTGGAAAGAGATAGACGGAGCGCGTTGCGAGCGAGAGACAGCGAAGGCATCTGTTTTCTAGTGCTCACCGCTTCGTGGCAAGTGCGAGGAAAGGTACGAAAGGAGCGTTGTGAGCGACCCCGAAAACTCGAGCTCTTCGTTAACACCGTCGCAGAAAATTGCAACACGAAGCGGCCCGTCGGCGGTCACCAATATGGAGATTTAAAAGTATATCATCCATAGAGTGGTATGAAGACCACTTTATATCGTTTCGTCCCGGTCCCCACTACTTGGACTCATCAGTAAGGCTACGTAGTGGGAGACCTGCCCTAGACGGGGGAAGCAAATTCGGAACTTGTATATATGCTACAAGACTAGCCCGTATTGCACTTGTGAGAGATCTATATGGGAAATTGGCGTAGATGCGAGATCTATTGGCCAATCCCCACAAGTGTCTAAAAAGTGTCCACGTGGTATATGGACGACCCCTAAGTGAATAATATTTTGATTTTGTTTCAGATTCAAGTATAAAGATGAATACGAAAAGTTTAAACTTGTACTTTCTGTTATTGGCTTTGTTTTATCAGTTATCAATCTCCTCACCAGTATAAGGTATATATAACAATTTTCTGTTCTTCCAGGTTTGCTGGTAACATATATTATTCATCTATTATTCACTTATTTTAATATTCAGTTTGCACCATAGTAATAATAATACAAACAATTTCAGAACTTTGGAGTTAAGTTTTATGTTTTTGCTAGTCTGGTATTATTGTACTTTGACAATAAGAGAGAGTATACTTAAAGTTAATGGATCAAGGATCAAAGGTTGGTGGCGCTTTCATCATTTTTTATCGACCGTCGTGTCAGGCGTTCTTTTAGTTTGGCCTAATACTGGAGCTTGGTACTCATTCCGTGGTCAATTTATGTGGTTTAATGTATATATTAGTAAGTTCCTTTTTCAAGCATTATTTTCTAAAAGAAATGTTTTCGCTATTTATTATAAAATTTTACTCTTCATTACTTTACAGGTGTAGTACAATTTCTTCAATTTCGATATCAACGGGGAGTTCTTTATCGATTAAAGGCATTGGGTGAAAGACACAATATGGACATAACGATAGAAGGCTTTCATTCATGGATGTGGCGAGGACTGTCGTTCCTTCTGCCATTCCTTTTTATGGGCTACGTCTTTCAACTCTACAATGCTTACACGTTATATACTCTGTCCTCACATTCGGAAGCCACTTGGCACGTTCCAGTTCTTAGTTTAATGTTTCTCGTATTATTTTTAGGAAATATAATAACAACAATTATGGTGATCCCTCAAAAATTACAGGATAGATTCAGAGACCATTTACAAAGTGTTTTTGTTTCAAAGGTTCAAGAACGCAAGAAAGATCATGTTTTAAATGAAGAGACAGATACTGAAAAAAGAGACTAAATTATCAACATTTTTAAAACTGTAATAACGTAACATACTTTAAATGAAAAATACAGATTTTGGTAGTGACAAAAGCCAAAAAATGTACAAACTATATATGAGTGGTTTTTTTCGTTATCCAAAGATCGCGCCAAATATTTCTTCTTAATTTCTTACTTTTTGTAAAACACTCAAAAAAAATCACACTTATTGCTTTTAAATAATAATTTAAACACTTTTAATGTCTCATTTCTTTAAAAAGTTTGAAATTTTATAAGCAGAAATTAATCAACTTAGAAGATAATCCCCTTTTCATTACATATTGTATTTTAAATATCGTAACGTTTTGAATGCAAATTAGATAACGGCGCATGAAGAAACTACAAAGATGATTTCATTAGTATTTTTTGGTGATATAATTTTATTTGATAAAATTTTCCCTTTTCAGAATTATTGTATAGACGAATTTCTACTTAAAAGAATTTTTATGTAATTTAAATTAGAGTAAACTTTGAATTAGAAGAATTTTTATTTAACTCTATATTTATTTAAAAGATTTATTTAAAATAATTTTTATTTTGCGCTGAATTTTCAAATTCTAGAATTTCCAATTCAGCAAATTTTTTTTATTTTGATGAATTCCAGCACAAATTTTGAAAATTAATTAATTAACAATTAATGTGTTTTAATCGTTTCTGATTGATCAATTTTAAAATTTATAGAAATCGTTGAATTCCATGAATTCAACGATCAAATTCATGGAAATGGGAATTCAGAAAATTGAAAATTTGGTTTCATTCTGTTAAGTAGAAATGCAGTTGGCATTTTGATTGAACGAAAATTTTGCCAAAGTCCTGTAACCAGAAAATTCTAACAAATGACCGTTTGGGGCTTAAACAGGCGCCTCTATAAACCAAACTTTTAGTTTCAGATTTAATATGAATTTTATATAATTCTTCTTTAATTTTCTCTAAAGAAAATAAAGAGATGCATTTTTTATTTTCGAAATGTTTATTTTTACAAAGATTGACATTGTTATAAACAAGTACATTTTGACAAAAATAAAGCATTATGTGTAACTTCTAAGTTTGTTGGTTACAAAAAGGACTTAATTTATTTAACCCTCTATCACACGCATTAGATACAAGGACAGATTTAGATATTTATTTCGCAATAGTCGAGTTTTAACAATAATTTTGGGTATTATAACATTATCATACAATTTTTATTGCAAAATTTGAAATAAAAATTTTCTAAATTCTATTTCCTTACATTTTTACTCAAATTTGTCCAATTTTTTTTTATTCAAATATTTTTTTGAAAGGAATATTTTCATAGACTTGTTACTGAAGTAAAAAAAAGTAAATTAAATTTTGAAGCTTTATAAATTATTTTATGCAACTCAGGCGTATTATGGTCACTTTATCTACCTGTACAGGCGCATACTAAGTTCCCCCTTATTTATAACCCAGCGGCCAATAAAGTGCCCATTATTGCTCTAGGGCAATAAAGTACCTATTACAATATTGAAGAACTCGGACATAATTTTGGATTTATAGATTTTTAAGCTTCTAAAACAGTCAAAAAACTGCCTATTTACAGAAACGCTGGCAAACTCTCCTACATACTGAAATTTTTAATGATCAAAATTTTTCACAAATTTGACGACTTTTTTTTAAAAATGTTAATTAGTAAGTTGTAATAATTACCCAATATTATTATATTTTATTAAATGAATTTACTTGTATATTAGATTTTATATATTTTTTTTTATTAAATTTCCATTTTCATCAAATTGACAAAAAGACAAAATTTCTAAATTTAATGATAAAGTGTAATAGAAAAGTTTATAAATTAATAATATATTCTAATGTTCGTTACAACAATCAATTTTTACTTAAAATAAAAAATGATAAAAAGTATTATAAATATTCCCTATTAAAAATAATCACATGTAATTTCTAGGGTTAAATTTCACTAAAAAATTAGTAGAAATGATTATTTATTAGTAAAATTTACTAATTCAAAAGCAAAAAGTCAGTCACTAAATCAAATTAAGTAATCATTTTTACTATCTCAAATTTTAGAGAGTAAGTAAAAATTTACTTGAAATACACTTATTGAGGAAAACTAATAAACAGAACTTACTCTATTATACTAGATTATAAATAACAAATATTTAAAAAATTAATACCCTGAAAATGGACCTTGAAAAAAATTATTTTGGACCTTGAAACCCTTGAATTTGTTTAAAGAATCGCTGGTCACCCTGAACAAATTAAGTTAATATAAATTAAAATTTTGAATTATTCTTCAATATACAGAGATAATAAATATAGATACATTTATCCTTCGAATATATCCTGTATTGTTTACGTGTAAATATTTTGGTATTTTTGTCAGCTTCATGTACTAACAGGAAATAATGTTGAGGAAATGTCATTGCTGTGTGCGTGTACGATATATATATATATATATATATACTTTGTACATAAATCATCAATATATGGTATACGTAAATTTTTTCTAAAGGGATTCAAGTTCAAAAAAGACTTTAGTTCGAAAGTTTTCATTTTCTCATATATCCAACAATTAAATTATTTATGACCTCTAATAATAACTAATTAACTCTCTAATTTTTAAATTATTTATTGACTTGAATCATAATAACCTCCTGCTTCTTACCGGCTATATTCAAGTACAGTGCGTTCTTGATTGTATTGCCCATAATACTGTATACGTGTTAGTCTCAGTAATATACATATATATGTAATAACTGTTATAACTAGATGCTTTGTCATCGTTTTCAATCTTTTCCTATCTTTTCTTGTAATATTACGTGACACTTGTTCTCGTTGCGTAGTAGTTTAAAATTAAGTAGCGAAATTTAAAAATGTCATCCGTTCAAAAGTATGGCCCTATAATTGCCACCACTCTCTTCCCAAACGTTGGGGGTTGGATTGGTAGTTACATAACCAGAAAAAACCTTAATCCCTGGTACGAGGTAAGAAAAATATTATTTCATTTATAACAATTTTTCTATGATCTATATACTTTAACATTTCTCAGAGTGTTTTATTGACTAATTAGTAGAATTATTATAAGATTAATTCGTCGAAAATTAATTCATTTCAATTCGTTTGAATTTGTTATTTTCTGGTGGCGATAGAGTTTTTCTTTAAAACGAATAAAAAATTTCAAGTACTTGAAAAAAGAGGTTTATATCTGTATACATGTAATTTTACCTTTTATTGGACTTTACATTTTTATCAAATTATTTTACATTATATACACGTACTATTAGTGGATCGCTCGATTGCCCTAGGTTTCTGTTTACATACATAAAGTTCGCAGATAATTTAGGCGGATGGGGGGTCAAGAGGGAGGTTTCGTTGCAACAACAGAACAGTATATTTGTATGTCCTGAATACGAATTATCTTGGTCTATTGTTTTTTTTAATTTTAAAAGGATTTTTTATCGAAGAAATTATTTTTAGCTTAACTTTAAGATATTTTTAAATTATCGTAAATATTTTTTTAAATAAATATCCATTTATTTACCATTACCGCTTACAGTACCGGCCAAAATTGTCAGTCCATCCATTTTTGAAGGAATGAAAATAATTTTTTAACATAAAATTTATGAAAACTCAAATTTTTTTTGGTTTATATTTTGAAAGACGATAAAATTTTAAAAAGAATACCTAAGACCTCACAGAAGTCATTTGACCAAAATTTGTAGAAGATATTCTTAAAAATCGTCATTTTCAATGTTTTACAAAAATTTGAATAACTTCTAAAATAACGAACGCTTTTTAATAATCTTAGGCTTATTTTAAAGGTCATTTTCTACGGAATAAGAATTACTTATAAGCATTAACCTGTAATTTTTTATTTGGAATAAGCATGACGTCAAAGTTGGACAAAAAAATCCAAAAAATTGAAATAAATTTTTTGTACTAAAAACTATTCTAGAACATATATAAAGCATGATATGGTATAGATTTTTCAAAAAGATTTAATAAAAAAATATGTTTGAATTTCAAAAATTATTTTTCTTTTAATAATATTATTTCAAATTTTTTGAATTTTTTTGTACAACTTTGACGTTATGCTTATTCCAAGTAAAAAATTACAGGTTAATGCCTATAAGTAATTCTTATTCCGTTGAAAATGACCTTTAAAATAAGCCTAAGATTTATTAAAAAGCGCTCATTATTTTAGAAGTTATATTCAAATTTTTGTAAAACATTGAAAACGACGATTTTTAAGAATATTTTCTACAAATGTTGGCCAAATGACTTATGTAAGGTCTGATTCTTTTCAAAATTTTATCTTCTTTCAAAATATAAACCAAAAAAAATTTTAGTTTTCATGAATTTTATGTTAAAAAAATTTCTCATTCCTTTAAAAATGTGTGGACTGACAATTTCGGACGGTACTGTAGTTATAAATAAAATCACACTTTTATCTGTACATTGCTTAAAACTTGAAGAAATCAAACTTTTTTAAAAAATTCGAAAAATCAAAAAATTTTTAATTATTTATTTTTTAATTGAATTTATTTAATTTGAATTTAATTGCTGTACTTTCTGTAACAGTGAAATTAATATCACCAAAATACATTTTAATTTGCTTTCACAATAATGACTGCAATATATTTTAAAAATATTAGATTAAAAAAAAACGATTTGAATGGAAGTTATAACTTTTTCGAAAAATCAAAAAATGTATATTTTTAATTTTTGTCTGGTTCAAGCGACACTAATTGTAGCTAATTTTTGAGATAAGTACAACCTACTTTTAAAATAAAATTTAAAAATAAATAATAAATTCGAATTTATAATCCAAAACCATATTTTTATTTTTAACAGTTTTTTTGAAGAACTATCATAAAATTATTACTTATAAATTATTATAATGAACAATTGTACTTAAATATTTTAAAATTAATTGAATTCTCAAAACGTTGCGCTTACAATTTTGATAAATAGGTTAACTTCAAAAGATTTTAATTTGAAATTTAATAAAATTTCAATTTTTAATGAATTTTATTAAAACTTTTAAAGAACTTGGATTTTTGAAAAATTTTAATAATTCAAATTCTTCTGAAATTAGTTAAATTTTTCAATATATATTTCATTAATTATTATAGTTAATAATGGATTTATAGAAGAATTTTCGTTAAAAACACTAAAAAATTGAATTTTGGAGAAGTTACAAATGATTGCAGAAATTCAAGTATATTTTCAAAAGTAATCAAATTATTCGTAGAAATTCAATTATGTTCAAAATTTAAAAAAAAATTCTCGTCAAAATTCAACTATTTTCAAAAATGTCAAAAAATTCTTGTCATAATTTTAATTTTTCCAAAAATTTTCCTCATTTTAATTATTTTTAATATATACTATGTAAACAAAATTTACCAAAAGAATTCAATTATTTAAAAAAAAATTTAACAATAAAATTGTTCGCAAACATTTAATTATTTTCATAATAATAAAAATTTCACAGGGATTCAATTAAACAAATTTAATTTCCCGATGAATTTCATGCGTTTAGCGGTTAGGCCACGCCTTAGCCCTTATTGGCCTTAGCTCGTTGCAAGAATCTCACCGGGAAAACCCGTGAGCGTCCTGCATTTTTACTGTCATAATTTTCACGCGTTAAATGCATATTTTTTCATGGGGAAAAGCCTTGTTTTTTCTCTCCGTGTATATATTTCAATTATTTTTAATACATACTACTATATTTAACTTTATATGATGTACCTATATTTTTAAATTACTGTATTTTTAATGGTTGTCCTCGTGGTATTCACCTAGGACATAATAAATAAATTCTATTCTATTCTAAAATTGATTTAAAATTTTTGATTTAAAAATCAATTTTAGTTAAAATTTTATGGAATAATTAAATGGTTAAGGTCATGTTATTCAGTGTGACGTTTTTCCATGGTAAAGTACATGGGGCACGTGACCACTGAATAACATAACCTTAAAGCATTATAGCATAAAATTTTAGAAATAATTGGATTTTGAAAAGGTTTCAAATTAAAATCTTCGAAAATTTGAATTTTTCATACTTGTAACTAACAATTCTGTAAAATTATTTTTTTAAAAAAGTTTAATTGAATTTTTTTTCTACTCAGTCATCTTTAATTATTACAAAACATGAAGATATCGATTGCTCCAAGTCGATGACTCGGAGTGATTGATTTCTTCATGTTTTATAACAATATTTTATAAGTTGTTTAATTTCAAAAAGGTTTGATTTTGAAATTTTTGAAAATTATAATTCCTATGGATAATTAATAATGAAATATTTATTTAAAAAAGAAGTTATTGATGTTTTTGAATAATTTTACACTTAAAGAAATTCGTAAATAAATTTAACAGAACATTTTTTTTAGTATAATTTCTTCTTTATTTTCGAAAAATTCAAAAATTTTCAATTTCATTTTCAATTAAAATTAGTAATTAAAATAGAATTTATAAACATTTTTCCCTTTATTTTTAAAAAACTTTGAATTTTATTAAAACGATTATAATTAAGAAATAGAAATGATGGAAATCATTCCCTTATGAAAATTGAGAATTTTCTACAAAAATATTAAGAAACGGGAATATATATGTAATGTTTTTTTTCCCAAAGAAAAGAATGAGTTTGTGAACAATATTGTTATTGAGTAATAAAAATTATGCCTAAAATGGGTATATTTCCTATTTTTTTAACATAATTATTTAACAATTCTCTAGTTTTTATAAATGAAAAGGAGAAAAATTTGCATAATTCAAATCAGTCAAACGAAATTTATTATAGAAAAAAGCATTAGGTATAATATACAAAATGGGTATATTTTTTATTCGTTAATCATAATTTTTTTCAAATTTTCTAATTTCAAATATTATTTTATTATAAATCATGAAAAAATACCTGCTTATTTTCGATTTATCAAACAATATTTTTTAAAGAAAAAAATTGTACATTATGCAACAAAGGCGTATTATGGTCAATTTTTGCTATATGTGACGGTGCATGGTAAGTTTCTCCATATAACACAGCTGGTCAATAAAGTGTTCATTATTGCACTAGGGTAATAATAAGTACTTTATTGACCTGTGAGCAGCGGTCAATAAATTACACTTTATTGCCCTAGGGTAATAATGGTTACTTTATTGACCTGTGAGCAGCGTTCAATTAAGTACACTTTATTGACCTAGGGTTATTGTTTAGCTCTTTAATAATTAAGTGAAATTTTATTCACTATTTGTAGTTGAATAATGTAATAAATATTGCAGTCGCTAAAAAAACCCACTTGGACTCCGCCAAAATGGATGTTTGGTCCAGCTTGGACTAGCATTTACTGCTCGATAGGTTACGCATCATACCTCGTTTATCGAGATGGAGGTGGCTTTCAGAATGCAGCCTTGCCTCTGTCCATTTACGGATGCAATCTAGCACTCAATTGGTCTTGGACGCCAATATTCTTTGGAGCCCACAAAATAAGATGGGTGAGAATATTTCTTCCGTTATTTCCAAAAACTACTATTTACCAAATGTAAAAATTACATTTAAAACTCAAGTACTTATGTGAAAATTATTTCAGGCCTTATATGAGATTATTATTCTCTGGGGATCCACTGTCGTAATGGGAGTTGCATTTTACAAAGTGAATCGAACTGCAGGCTTATTGGTCCTACCATATTTTTTGTGGAACACATTTGCAACCGCTCTCAACTATGTGATAGACAGAGAAAACACTGAGTCCTCTATAACATCATCAGAGAAAATCAAATAATTGAACAAAACCTTGTTTTTATAATTATTGTTTTATTGTTGCGTAAATGTTGTTTTACATTCTACACTTTTGTTAACACATTGTTTGGAGATTTTACATTGCACGCTTTTAATAAACAATGAGTTTCTCTCCTAGATAAATTTCGCGTTAGTATACGTACCCAGTAAGAAGACTTAAAAAAAATTAAAACTATCTGATATTCTTGAAAATGTTATCTATTCTATTTGGAAAATTCCCTTTCTTTTCAAAATTATAAAAAACTTTATCTTCTTTTTCTGGAATAAGTTTGGAATATTTTTTAATGTCGAAAAGTTTCGTTAAGTAAAACTTGAAATAGAAAATTTTTTAAATCCCCTAAAGGGAAATTTCGGACTTTTCATAATTTCAAGTGATTCATTTATTATAATTATGACATGTACAATTTTTTATTTTAAAAGTGTTATTTAATATTTTTAAGATTTAGAAGCAAAATAGTGCAATCTAATTTCTTTATACAGAATAAAATAGTCTAACATGGACATAAAAATAAAAGAAGAAAAGATTTACCAAAAAACTAAAAATCAAAATTAATCCCTTAAAAACCTTGTCTTGTCTATTTCGACACTACTTTTTTATTTTCTATGTGCAAAAAATTAAAAAGAAGAAGGAATTTTCCTTATTAAATGGAATTAATTTTTTTTATTACATTATATTCCAGCCTTGTTAACCGGGATTTTTTTTCCATTACCATTAATGGGAAATAAAATAAAGGTCAGTCTCGTTGCATCACGAGTACATTACAGTATACAGGTACTTACAGATAGGTAACAATAATTAATTCTTTATAATCATACAAGCCAGACTGAATAAATAATAATTAATTGATTTACAAATATTTACTACTCCAAATGTATTAAACAAACGAAATTATTCTCATAATATTTTGTTAAAAATATGCAAAAATTTCAGTATTCTCCATTGTACATAACATTCAATGTTAAATTAAAAATAGCGCATCTATTATATTTAAAAAAAAAACAACAAATAATTTAGGTCATTTCTTGACTCATCGCGTCAGATGAAATAATTTAAAAATAATAATCAATTGTTTAAAAATTCTTTTTCACTTACAAGTAATTTCTTATAAGGTAAAAGATTTTCATAGGGTCTGGAAAGAACACTGCATCATGTGGACTTGCACTTGTGCTACGTTGGATCAGTTGCGTAAATGAAACCTTGCTGCTGTAAAACGTATAATCGTTTCTCGACAGCATCTTTATCTACAAAAAAATACGATTCTTTTAATGTTAATACTTTTGTTTAATGTTAATACTTCAGGTGAAAAATTTGCTTTATATTTTCTCATGGATAACAGTCAAAAAGGGGACTTTTATTTTCAAAAAGGGGATTTTTATTTTCCAAAAAAGGGATTCAGTTTAAACAAAGGGGAATTTCCAAAATAAGTAAAAATTATTGTATTAGGATAACACATAAAATTTATTTAAAAATTTTTTTCAATAAAACTATAGCTTTTTAAAATCAAACAATTTTTTTGTTGAACTTTTTCTATTAATTATTGATATTTTTTTAAAATCTATTTCCGTAGTCTGTAACTTTCTTTAAATTTTTAGTCAGAATTTTGATTACAAACCTTAATAGTGTTTTAAAATTCCATTAAATTTAATTTATACAAAGTAAATTTCAGAAAATAAGTAGTAAAATTTAATATTAAAAATTGTTATTTTCAGAATTACTTTTGCATTTTCAAAGTCTTTGAATCCATAAAAAAAATTAGAAAAATTTGTTTTAAAAATAGTACCTAAAATTTTCTCAAAAATAATTTTTGATCAGTAATTGTAATGTTCGAGAAAAATTTGAACAATTTTTATATAAAAAAATGAACATTATTCAAAATTTACTATTAAAAATTGTTATTTCCAGAGTAAATTTTATTAAAAATTAATAAAATACCTATATATATAATAATTTAATTTAGTAAAATTTATTCTGAAAACAATACAATTTGTCAAAAATTCTAAACTATATACCTATGCATTTTTTAGAAGTAAAAGTTATTTTATATTTGTTATCTTTTAGAAAAAAATTTCTAAGTTTAAAGACTATGAGAAATAATATAGAAAGAGTTTTAAGTTTTAAAAAACTGAAATTCTTCCAAAGTGCTTATCGTATTAGTAAACCAGTAAAATAAAAAAGATTTTTGTAAAATTCAATTATTTTCAAAATTTTCAATTGAAAATATTAAAAAAAACTACATTATTTTCGAGTAACTTCAAAAAATGTAATATTTACGAAAACTCTAATAAAATTATTCAAAAACATTTAATTTACTATCAATAATTTTAATAAAATTTGTATCTAATTTAATTCCTTGAATTTAATTATTTAAAAAAATTGTAATAAAATTTCGAGAAGAATTTATTTACTTTCTAAAAATCCTAATAAAATTCAATAATCAAATGTTTAATTACAATTTATTATTAAAAACACGTGTATTTTAATAACTTGATAGAAATTCTTTATGAAATTCAATTATACTTTTACAATATTTCATTAAAATTATTAACATAATTATTATTTTAAAAAAATTCTAAATTTCCCGAAATTATTCACAAAATTTTTTGCGAGAATATAGCTAATTAGTTTCAATATAATTTTAATAAAATTTTTCGAAAAAATCAAATATTTATTTAAAAATATTAATAAAATAAATTAAAATAATGTAATTTACATCAAAATTCTTTCAATGAAAGCAATGTTTTAAAAAGAGGCGAATTTGTTGTGAAAATTAATTTTAATAAATAATTTGAAATGCATTCTTCTTAATAAAGTTTGAAATATTTGAAAAATTGTTTCTTATTCTTCGATTGAAAATAAATATTTTAAAAATTTGCCAAAGTAAAAAACTAACATGCTTATTTTAAACACTTGCGTTTTACTATGTTAATTTAAAAATCTTTCTATATTATTTATCATAGTCTTTAAACTTAGAAATTCTTTCTTAAAAGGTAACAAGTATAAAATAACTTTTACTTCTAAACAAAAAAAAATTCAAATTTTTGACAAATTGCTTTATTTCCAGAATAAATTTTACCAAACTCAAAGTATATTTTACTAATTTTTAATAAAATTTACTCTGGAAATAACGATTTTTATAATAGAAAAATTTACTATTTTCATTGTTAATTTTTGTATATAAAAATTATTCAAAATTTTCTCGAATATTACAATTAGCTTTTAAAAATTACTTTTGAGTAAATTTTAGGTACTATTTTTAAAGTGAATTTTTCTAATTTAAAAAAAATTATTTTTGAAAATAGTTAAAGTAGCTCTGGAAATAAAAATTTTTTATATTAAATTTTAGGTACTATTTTTGAAGAAAATTTTAAAAAGCTATAATTAAGAGAAAAAGTGAATAAAATTTTTAAATAAATTTTATGCGTTATCTTAATACAATAATTTTTACTTATTTTGGAAACTCTTCCTTTTTTAAACCGAATTCCCTTTTTGGAAAATAAAATCCTCTTTTTTACCTAATATTACGAAAAAAAAATCACTTTGATCCCTGAAATAAATATGCATTTCTCAGTTGTTTGTCGATAACCATCAACTGAATAGATAAGCATTTAATTCATTATAATTTTTGTGTGTTTCAATATATTCAATTTAAATTTATTCTTAGGAATTATTATGTCTTTTGAAATTTTTAATTTAAATCTATTTTTTTATTAATTAATTTTTAAGGTCTCTGAAGTTGGCGTCGACGCTCAGCGTCGAAAATTATTATTTGTGGTTTTTAGAGACGAAATTTTCACTAATTTCACTTCTTTTATTTGCCTATAGAAATAAATTATTTTTTAGGGAATTTTGGTAATATAAATATTATTTAAGAATATTATGATATAAATGTTCATTTCACTTACATTTGATGAGAAGTGCTCGGTCTTGGCTATGACTAACGTGTTGTGACAGAGAATGTAATAATATTTGCGCGGTATGATATCTCTGAAAACATTCGGCAGGATTTCCGAATAATTCGTCCAATGCTGCCGATTGGCACTAAAAGGAAAAAATTAATTTTAGAAAGATTCAAAGAAATTTTCTTGTTACGGTCAATAGTTCCTATAATTACCATTTGAATAGCGTGATTATAGAGTATTTTGTCTGCAGTTGCTCCAGTTTGACGCAAAATACCAGCACTGTTCAATTGTTTACACTCAGCCAAACACGATCTGAACTTATCATTCATTGTACTGACAACTGGAATCAAACATTAATAGAAATGTTAAAAAGTCAGGAAAGCAGTTTACCATTGGTAAATATCAAGCATCACAGTACTTTTTATCCTCAAAAAGGTGTTAAGGGAAATTTTTTTCTTAAAAAGGGGACAAAAAATATATCAAACAACAAATTAAAATTAGAGCTGTGCAAAATAATTCGAACCGAACTGTTTGAATTTTTTCGCCTAGTTCGAATGTCGAAAATTCGACATTCGAATTACTACAAAATTCGAACCGAACCGAGTTTTGTTCGGTTTTGGAACGCTAAAATGTCGAATTTTCGACATTCGACATTTTAGCGCCCCAACACCGAACAAAACTTGGTTCGAATCGAATTTTGCACATCTCAAATTAAAATGTATTAAAATATATATATCAACAATGTATTAATATTTAAATTTTCAGAAATTTCAAATTTAAACCTTTTTGAAATTCAATAACTTATAATAATAATTAAACATGATCGAGTGATAAAATCATTATTTTATATTAGATATAAGAATATTGTTACTGTAATTTTTTCAAAATTATTTCAGTTTATGAATTCCCTGACTAGAAAAGTAAATTTTTATAAATTGTTATTTACTTTGTTCGAAGGTAATTAAATCTTAAAAAATTATGATAAAACAATTCTAAGAATTAGTTTTTAAAATATTTAAATTTCCCGGGCAAACATTTTTTTTCCTGTCAATGTCATTTCCCTGATTTTACTGACAAAAATTTTGTTTTCCTGACATTTCCTTGATTTTACTGATATGTGGCCCCAATGAAAAATAAATAATTTATTCAATAATTGAAAATTTTTAAAAATTGAATTCTCATAAAAAATGTAATCAACAAATTTTTAAATAATTGAATTCTTTTGACAAATAATAAAATTTTTAAGAATAATTACATTTTTCGAGGAATTTGATTAAAATGTATTGAAAATAATTTAAATTCTGCAATGAGTTTTATTATTTATGAAATTACGAAATAATTAAAAAATTCCTAAAAAGAATTTTATTATTTATGATCTAATTGAATTATTGCCAAGAAATTTATATAAAGTTTTGTAAATAATAGAATTCCTGTAAAACTTTTATTATTTGTTGGAAAATTTTATTAAAATACATATTAGATATTGAAAATCATTGAATTAAGGAAAATTTTTGAAAATAATCGAAATTTTGCCAAGAATTTTTAATAGAATTTTTGAAAATAATTGAATTTTGGACAAGAATGTTATTATTTATAAAAATATTTGAAATTTTTTTTTAATTTTAGAATATAACATGAATTTTTACGAAGAATTTTATTACTTTTGAAAATACTTGAATTTCTGCAATAATTTGTAACTTTTTCAAACTTTCATTTTTTTTAGTGTTTTTAACTAAAATTCTTCTAGAAATCCATTATTTTTAATAATTAATTATAAATGTATATTTAAAAAATCAATTAATTTCAGAAGAATTTGAATTATTAAAATTTTTCCAAAATCTAAATTCTTTAAAAATTTTAATTAAATTCTTTCTAATTAATTTCTAACTAAATTTATAAAATTTCAAATTAAAACCTTTTGAAGTTAATTTATTTAAGAAAATTGTAAACGCAACGCTTTTAAAATTAAATTAATTTTGAAATATTTGAGTAAAATTATTCATTAAATAATAATTTATAAGTCATAAATTTATGATAGTTCTTCAAGAATTTAATTATTAAAAAAAAATATTGTCAGAAACATTAAAAATTCAAGGTTTTGTATTAGAATTCGTGGTAATTTCATAGCTTATGAAGCAAAAGGGAGTTAATTATTAAATTAACTCCCTTTTGGAGGAAAATTCTTATTTTTACTGTGTAAATTTTAACTCCCTTCATTTAACTCCCCAATGGGTGCGACTTTTATAGAATCCCCTGGGGAGTTAAAATTTAACTTCCTTTTTTTAAAGTGTACTGGTAGCGCTTTATGAATTAGATAAAAATTGGTTACTAGTTTCGATGTGAGACAATATTTTTATTTTGAAAAAAGTTGTCCCCTAAAAATTACCTTCTTTAACGCTGGCCGTTGGTTGCAATCTGCCTGCTTTGAGCTGTTGTGTCGCGAGACTCAATCCAGAACTGAGCCACTGAAGAGCTCTAACTAAAAGAATAACTTGCTCAGCTCTTCTTCGAGTAGCGGCATTGCTCGCTTGTTCAATAGCACCCAAAGGCGCTCCCAAAGGACCAGCTCTAGTTCGCGCAACTTCGCAGACACATTCACACAGGGCTACGACGAAATTAAGCTTTGCCAGTATTTCATTGTGATCCCTTTCAAGTAGAGTTTCCTCCGGCAATTCCGGAGCAAAGAACGTCAGCAGCCTATCATCTGTCGTTCCTTGATTAAGCTCAGGAAAGAAGCTCTGAAAATTGCCTGCCTCTGAAATAAAAAATTAAACCCATTGCTGTTAATCTCCACAGAATTAAATTTTTTTAAAGTTTCTACTTTAAATAGTTTAATGTATTTTCTTGTCGCAAGGAAATGCAGTCGTGAAGAATAGATATTTTCAGTTCAGAAATAAATGTTGAAATTATGCAACAAGAGAGATTTGTTATTGGACTTGGAATCAAAAGAGTTTAGGAACACATTTTTATGGCAATAGAAATACATATTTCAAGATGTGTTTAAGAGATTGCAATAACAAATTATGAAATATTACCTGAAATTTCTGGCAACGTGACTGCTCTGGTTCCAAAAGGTATGACTGGCGAATGTCGTAAAGTGTTGTTGTTATCCTGAAGAGTCTTCGCAGTGGGGGAACCTAACACTGCTAAAGGTCCAGTGAGAAGTGGCGATGAGGCGCTGTTATTTCCAGATGATCGTCTCAGTGGCGATGTTCCAGTGGAATTGAGAGAATGCCTGGCAACTGGACTCACTTGCCAAGTGTTGGGTGGAGGAGGTGTTTCACTCAATCTTAAAAGAGAGGAAAATTGAACAATTTAATATTTAATACAATTATGTGACCTGGTAAATTATTTAAAAGGGATCTTAAGCCCAAAATCATGTTTTCGAGAAAAACGCTCTTAAACAGGGTTGCCACAGGTCAGGGAATTAGGGGAAAAGTCAGGGATTTTTATTTAAGTACTGGAAAAAAATTGAATTTTGGAGAAGTTACAATATGATTGCAGAATATCAATTATTTTCAAAAGTAATAAAATTTTTCGCAGAAATTCAATTATGTTCAAAAATTTTTAAAAATTCTCATCAAAATTCAATTATCATTAAAAATAATAAAATTCTTCTCCAAATTTTAATTGTTTTCAAAAATTTTAATAAAATTCTTTGCAAAATTTCAATTATTTTCAAAAAAATTTCCAATTTTCTCTATTCAATTATTTTCAATATCTACTATTTTAATAACATTTTTTAAAAGAATTCAATTATTTAAAAAAAATGTTGATAAAATTCTAAGCAAACATTAAATTATTTTCATAAATAATAAAAATTTCACAGGAATTCAATTATGTTGATAAAATTTGTTATGATAATTAAATTTAAAGAAACATTCATTTATTCAGTAAATTATTTATTTTTGTATTTAAATAATTGAATTCTCGTAGAATTTTCCAATAAAAATTGATTTGAAAATTAATATTAATGAATATGTTAAAAGCATTATAGCATGAATTTTTAAAAATAATTAATAATTGAATTGTTTCGAAGAAATTTAATAAAATTTTTGAAAATTTACATTTTTCGAAAAATTTACTTAAAATTGTATTAAAAATAATTAAAATCCTGTAAAAATTTTTATTAATTTATGAAAGTAATTGAATCCTTGCAACAAATTTTATCAAAATTTTTTTAAATAATTGAAATAATGTAAAGAATCTTATTATTTATGAAAATAATTGAATTCCTGCAACGAATTTTATTACATTTTATTTAAATAACTAAATTCTTTTGAAAACTTTTATTAAAATAGTAAATTTTGAAAATTTTTGAATTTCAGCGAAGAATTTCAATATTTGTGGAATGTAATTTAATTCTTGCAAAAAATTTTTGAAGATAATTTCATTTTTCGAGAAATTTATTTAAAATTGTATTAAAAATAATTGAAACCCTGAAAAGAATTTTATTGTATATAAAAATAATTGAATTCTTGCAACGAATTTTATTATAATTTTTGTAAGTACATAATTTATTTTTTTTTTGAAAATTATATGGAAATCTAAATTTTTATAAAACATGAAGATATAAATTACATTTTTTTGTTAGGAATCAAAAATTAACTTCAAACTGCGAAGAGATTCGGGAATTCAACGATTATTGTTAATAAAGATTTTGCAAAATAAATTAAAAATAAAAATAAGAAAATTGAGTCCTTATTGAGAATTCTATTCGTCACCTATTTTTTCCATTTTTAAAAGTATTTTTTTTACTTGAAAACTTTAGTTTATCGATCGATTTTGATTTCCTAGAATATTAAATTTTACGTAAATGCAAAAAAACAATTTTCCATACAGATATTGAAGAAATGCTTTCTTCCTATTTACTTTCTCTTCTTCGATAAAAATCAAAAACAAAAGAAATAATTTTGTTAAACTATCAGTAATTTACATTTCGTGTTAGTCAGAACACTTTTCTCATAATTTTACACTCAACTCTACAATAACAAACTGTAAAGTATCCTCGACAAATTTTTCACTCTCTCCAAAAATACAAAATTGGCTCAGACAAATCGCATTTTTTTCAAAAGTATAACTGCAAAACTAAAGTGTTATTTTTTAATATTTAAAAAATATAATTTCAAGTTATTAATTATTTTACCAATTTAATTATTATTCCTGTACAATTATTACAAGAGAAATTTTTTTTCATTTTTTCCCTATTACACTATTGAAAAAATGTTTATAAAATTAATAATCATCACTGTGTTAATTATTTTCAACAATCCAAAAATTAGTGGAGAATCCGATACAAAATGGATAGACAGTTTAACTAAAAGTGTTCAAAAGAATAAAATTCACCAGACAATATTTTTCATAAATGAAGTAAAAGTGACGAAGAATCAAATAGTTGAGAACCTAGTGAGAAAGTTTTCGAAAAATATCCCAGTCATAGAAATTGTCACACCAAACTATGAAATACCGACAGAATTCGATTTTACTCGATACAATCCAAGAGTTTCGTTATTTATTCTCTCGAATTCGGAAAAAGATCCCCCACTCGTTCGAACCATCGATTTCTTGACTAAACTGTCAGAAGCGAAACGTCGACCAAAATGTCTGCTACTTCTATTCTACAAAATTGAAAATTATCGAAAATTTTTCGAACAACTCTGGCATCGTCAATTTCTCGATGTTACTCTAATTGAAATTGGAAAAAGAATAATTGGAACCGATTTAATTGTTCATACGAAAGATCATTATCCTGATCAGAAGATGATTAATTACAATCCCTTCTTAAAATTGATCACTAACAAAACACTAAGAACAAATAATGTTTGGTTTCCGGACAAACTAAAAAATATGCACGGTTATCAACTGGAGGCAATTTTACTTTTCGCTCCTCCGGACGTAATTATTCCCCAAGATCCTTCGAGTGAAATTTCTGGTTTAGCAATCATGAAAATAGAGGCTTGGGAAAAAGTGATAAATTTCAAAATGGTAAGATCGCCACTTCGAGAATGGGGAAAATTCGGATGTACAATTAAAGATAGCACTGGCGTTTGTCTCTATGTATATGCAAATAAAGCACAAATTTTAGGCGTCGAAGCTCCCGTAGCATTATGCGACGGAAAACCAAGCGAACTCAGCAAAAGTATCCAAGCAAGTAAAATCGGAATGCTCGTGCCACTCGTAAAAAAAGACATCGAAATCGATCAATTAAAATGGCAAATAAAAAGTATTCTCACGGTTGTAATTTTACCCATTTTCTTTTGGATTGTTTCCGTACTTTTGGACTTTTCGAGAAAAAAATGGAAGCTCCACTACATGTTTCAAATAACCCTGGGCAATGTAATACCACAGGAACCGCAAACATTCGGTGAGAGAATTATTTTCATCGCATTTATCATCGGATGTTTTATGTTCTCGTCGGAGATTTACACAGCTATAAATCGAGTCCAATTGAAAGGAAATTCACCGTATAAATTCGAAACTCTGGAAGATGTTGTCGACTCGAATGTACAGATAATTATTAACAGGAACTATGTAAGCATTCTGAATACTTCTGATGATGTTATTATGCAGAAAATTTTGAAAAATGCTGTCGTAGTGACTACCCATCAAGAAGAATGCGTGGAACGTTTATTGAAGTACAAAAATGTGACTTGTATTCTACCAGTCCTGAGAGCAGAACTACAACTTCGGAATAGAAGAGATGAATGTGGACAACCGCTTTCAAAATTTATTCTCGATAAATTTCTCTATGATTCCGGAGCTACTCAACTTGGTGCTGGTGTTCCTTACGCAAAACGCTTCGATCAAGTGCTTCAGAGAATTATTGATTCTGGTATTAGAAACAAGTGGTTGGAACCATATTCTGGGACAAATGCTCCGTTATCTAAAATCGGAAAATCTTGCACTAACAATGAAATGGAACCTGTTATGACCAAGCGGCAAATAATAATTGTTCTCGTCACTGGTTCTTTCTGTTCGTTTGTTATTTTTATTTTGGAGCTTATTACCCATCGTGTCTCTTAAAGTAATCGAACTTTATTTCAAAAAGTTTCTGTAACATAGTTCCAAATTAATAAGAGAAAAAAATGCTTAATTCATTTTTCTAGTATAAAATTATTAATATTTCCCTCATTCATTTCTATCCAAATCTGATTTTAAATTTTGTAATTTTATACAGAAATTAGCAAATGTTACGCGCTGAACATGCTAATCAGTTAACTATAATAATCTGATACTTTTGTCTTTAATTCATTGTCTGCATTTTTAAGTTAGTTTTTATGGTTAATTATGATTAACAAATAAAAAATATACCCATTTTGTTTATTATATATGCTGTTTTCTATAACAAATTTCCTTTGACAAAACATTCAAATTTAAATCTTTTGGAAATTCAACAACTTATAAGAATATTGTTACTGTAACTTCTTCAAAATTATTTCCATAATTTAAATTCAATTATTACTTTCTAGAATTTTTAATTAAAATTCTTCTTTAAATCAATTATTTTTAATAATTTTGGAAAAAGTTCTTCGAGAATTTTTAAATCCATTTGTTTACAATTCAATTTTGTGAAATTTCGAATATTCGAAAATTTTTCAATTAAATATATATTAGAAAATAAAGTCAAATAATTAAAAAAAATTCCTAAAAAAAATTTTATTATTTATGAAAATAATTGAATTATTGCGAAGAAATTTATAAAAAATAGGTAAATAATTGAATTCCCGTGCAATTTTTATTATTCATGAAAATAATGAAATGTTTGAGTATAATTTTGTGAAAATGTTTTTTAAATAATTGAATTCTTTTGAAAAATTTTATTAAAATAGTATATATTGAAAATTATTGAATGGAGGAAACTGTTTAAAAAAAATTGAAATTTTGCAAAGAATTCTATTGAAACTTTTGAAAATACATAAATGAATTTCCAAGAAGAATTTTATTATTTTTAAATATAATTGAAATTTTGAGAATTTTTTTAAATTCTTGAACATAATTTAATTTCTGCGAAGAATTTTATTACTTCTGAAAATAATTGAATTTTTGCAATCATTTTCTTATAACTTCATTATTTTTAATAATTAATTGAATATACATATATTAAAAAATTCAACTAATTTCAGAAGTATTTAAATTGTTAAAAGTTTTCAAACTAAGTTCTTTAAAATTTCTAATCTATTTAAGAATATTGTAAACACAACTCTTTTAAAATTTAATTAATTTTGAAATCTTTAAAAATAAAAATTATTGTAGGAAATAGAAAAAATTGAAGGTTTTGTATTGGAATTTGTGGTAATTTCATAGTTTAAGAAGCAAACAAAAAAGACATCAAAATTTAGAATTTTTTTATGAATTCTATAAATTAAATTTTGTCTATTACTTTTAATAAAAATCCCTGACTTTTCCCTGAATTCCCTGTCTCAAAATATACGATTATTATAGTTATAATTGTATTAAAACTATATTACAATTTATATTTTATTTTTATGAAAAAAATAATTTGAATTTAAATAATTTTTAAAATTGCTAATTTTATTCAAAAAAGCAGGTAATAAGTTAGCCGCGCTCTTTAGCGCGCGAATTATTGCTAGTTTATTATTATTATGCAAATTACAAATTACTTTTTTCAAATATAAACTTCAATTTTTGAATAATTTCAGTTTGAAAATTCTTTAAATTCAGTTATTAAGTACATCATTAGTTATTATTATTGATCATATTTTTAAAAATTGTAAAATAACTCTTCGCAAGAATTCAATTATTTTTATAAATAGTAAAATTCAGTTATTTTTAATACAATTTTAATAAAATTTCATGAATGAATTCAATTTTTAAAAAAAAATTTTCCAAAAATTTTAATTTTTAAAAAAAATTTAATGAATTCTTCGAAACAATTCAATAATTTGTGAAAGTAGTAAAATTCATCGCAAGAATTAAATTAATTTTTATAAATAATAATATTCTTTTCAGGAATTCAATTATTTTCAGTAAAATTTTAATAAATTTCAATAATGAAATATTTAATTATAATTATTAACATGCAGACACAATTATTTAAATTTTTTTTTAAAAATTCTTTATTTTATTCAATTATTTTCAAAATTTTTAATTAAAATTAGCCAAAAAACTACATTACTTTGAAAGAAAACTTAAAGAAATTCTTCATAAGAATTTAATTATTCACAAAAACTAATAAAATTGATAAAATCAGTTTAGTTTTCTGTCAACAATTTTAATAGTAAAATTATTAATTAAAATTATTAACAAAATGGATTAACTTCAATAAATAAAGGGGATCCAACTTTTGACATTGCAGATCGAAATTATTAAAAATTTGCAACAACCTTATTTTATTGAAAAATAGAAAATTTGTTGACCTATAAATTTGGGAAACTCATTTTTTAACATAAATACACAGGATAAGTATTTTATTTGTTGTAATTATTTTTAAAAAATTAAATATGATAGTTATAGTTTTCCTGTAACAGGTCTAATAATTATTATTAGACTAATAATAATTATAGTCTAATAATTATTATTATAATTATTATTAATAACACTGTTCGACAAAATTTTTCTACAAGAATAAATGAAAGTGATTCTTACAGGATTTTTGACGTAGATTACGAATCTGTAAGTGAAATTGTCCCATCACGTCTCAATTTTGAGAAGAACGGGGTCAAAGTGCAAAAAAATGGCTTTTATGGCACTTTTTGAAGTACAATAAAAAAGAACGCGACGTGATAAAATGCTCAAATATGGCTTAAATGAGAGCTCAAACCATCAACTTTAACATCCAAAAGCAAAAAAACATTTAGAAATAACTCAAAATTGTTGGGAACAACTTTTTGCCGCATGCGCGTAAAACAGCTATTATTTTAGCGATCATATAGGGTAAATTGGTAAAAAATTGTTCTCACAATATTAAATTATTTCTACATGGTTTTTTGCTTTTGGATGTTAAAGTTGAGGGATTAAGCTCTCATTTAAGCAATATTTGAGCTTTATATCACGTAGCGTTCATTTTTTATTTAACTTCAAAAAGTGCCATAAAAGACATTTTTTTGCACTTTGACCCCGTTTTTCTCAAAATTGAGAAGTGATGGGACAATTTCGCTTACAGATTCGTAATCTACGTCAAAAATCCTGTAAGAATCACTTTCGTTTATTCTTGTAGCAAGAAAAAACCTTAATTTTGTCGACCAGTGTAATTATTATTAATTATTATTATTAGGATTATATTATAATTATTATTAATAATTAGATTATAATCTAATAATTTGACAAAATCCGTTTGAATTTTATGTTTTAGGTGAATCTACTTTTCATAATCTTGATCACCGCAATCTGTGTTTTTCATGCAGACCTAATTAAGATCGCACAAAACACTTCCATTTTTAAATATTTAAAAAAAATTTTTATTCGAATTTGAAATTCTAATTGTCTACTAGTTGGATTGCCCTAGTGAAGTTTTTCCTTCAAGGTCGATCGATGTTTAAAACCTCGATATTTTTTTATTTCGATGTTTCCGATGTATCGAGATTTTTTCCCGACATTTGAAATCGATGTTAATTAAGTGGGGGAAAGAGGTTTTTTTAAAAAAAAATATCTCCTTTATATTTTGCCTCTAGCAATTTGTATTTTATCTTGTAAACAATTGCTCTTAGCGCATTGAAAATCTTTAAACACAAATTGGTATACACAAAAAATAAAAAAGATATTTCAAAAATAGTATTTGCCCCTCTTTAGCACTTTTGCTCCATTTTCCCCTAAATTTTTATTAAAACCAGCCAATATCGTAGGTTTTGAATTGCCCAAAATGTGAATCATCCTAAACTGCTAAACTATAAAATGCTATAATAAATAGTGAAAATTAAAATACGACTGAGTGATGTAATCATCTCTACTCTTATAAAATGCTATATTTGTCTTATAATATATTAATTAATATAATTTAACTGATAGAATTTAATTTTCATTGATTTCTATATTTCATTGTACTTTAATTACTTTTCTATTGAAAACTGGAAATTGCGCTGTTAAAAATTACCATTTTGATTTAAATCTTTTTAAAATCATCGATGTTTTTCTTTCGATGTCCCATCATTAGGTTGCCCCGTTAAATAAGTTAAATTTTGAAGATTCTAGATTTACCTTCTTCCTGGTGGAGTGCCAATGACAAATTGCACACTAGGTGGACTTAGAGAGCCAATATCAGGAGCGTGCGTTCTATGTGAGTCGACGCTGCACTTCATACTGATAGGTTGAGATCGAGGGATGACATTGTTGCTTGATCTGCCTGAAGCCGAAGGAGACGATGGTTGAGCAGCACTTCTCTGTGTCGGCACAGGAATAGGTTCTGAAATTGGTAGAAAACAAGGTCGAGGAGGGCTCACTGCTTCACGGCTGTTTTGCTTCGTATATCTGCTGAAAAAATTATCAATTAAACACTTGTATTCAAAGAGCAATAAATGAATATAAAAATATTTAGGTACTTGATCAATTGTGGATTCGGGTTGTTGTCAGCGTCACTACTCAAATCACTGGGCACAAGAACAAAGTCATCTTCAGGACTGGAGCACGGGCTATGCGTTTCAGGACCCGATCTCAGGACAACTCTTTCTGGAACTGGCAAAATACCAGGAGACGCTGGCAATTCAACCGGAACTGGACTCTGATTCTCTCGGGGTCCTTGTAAGAATGAGTGATTGAAAAATTCATCAAAAGACATGCGGTCTCTTGCATTTCGTCTCAGGAGGCCAAGCAATAGATTCGATAATTCCGGAGACGTTCCAGCTGGAATTCTACGAAATTATGTCAATTAGTATTCAAGTCTAGAAATTTAGAATCGTGGCAAATCATCCAAGTTGTCAACTTACTTTGGACCCAAATTGGCATTCTTCTCGTAATAAAGTTTCAGCGCTTGGGGTGTGTGTGCTTGGAAAGGAGCTTTACCCGTGAGACATTGGAAAACAATTGTCCCAAGGGACCACAGGTCTGCTTTTGCGTCGTATTGTAAGGACATGATAACTTCGGGAGCCATGTACATCGGAGAACCACAAAGAGTCGCAGCCATAACTCCATCTTGTAGAAATCTCGCGAATCCAAAATCCGCTACGAAATAATTTTAACTTAGTCTCTTGAGAATTTTTTTTCTTTCTTCAAGTTTCTTGAAAATTATTACTTACCTATTTTGAGGGTTATTTGATGAGGCTGAGGACAAGCTTTTCCACAATTATGACTGAGGAGAATATTTTGCGGCTTAAGATCTCTATGGACTACTCCTTTAGCGTGTAAAGCCTTCATTGCACCAGTTAATTGCTTGAGAAATACTCTAATTGTATCCTCTGATAGAGTTCCTTTAGCTATTTAAAGACACGGAAGAAATTTTTATTTTTTACATCAGTAAACAATGATTGAGGATTTTAAATTTTATAACTTACAGCCTAGATAATCAGCCAGATCACCGCCATTGCAAAACTCCATAACTAGGAAGACATTATGATGTGACTCCTGCGGAGGAAAGGTAAAAAAATTAAGATACCAAGTTAGGATTTACCGTTTCGTTTCATTTAATTATTTATTTATTCACATTAAAAAGTAAATACAAAATACCAAAAATTCTTAGAAATATATCTCGAAAATTAGTATGTAATAACAATACAACTGCATAATTTCAATGAGAAAGTAATTACATACCTTACAATCTAATAAAGCAACAACATTCTCATGATGCAGCTCCGTCAACTCCTGTAATAAAAATAAATTTTTAAAATATAATTACCGAAATCACAGTTAGTGATTTTTACATGTAATATTAGGTAAAAAAGGGATTTTTATTTTCAAAAAAGGAAATTTTGAAATTAACTTTATTATTGTATTTTATAGCGTATAAAATTTATTTTAAAGATATTTTTTTTACTTTTTCCCTTAAACAGAAAGAAAATAAATATTAAATTTTATAAAAGTGTTTTATATTTTGGAGAAAAAATGCGACAAAGGAAAAGTTCGATGTAAAAAATACTATACATTATTTTTTTACAGAAATTAAGATATTCAAAAATTTGAAATTCAATAACATATATATGTAAGAATATTATTATAAAACATGAAGATATCGATCACTCCAAATCTTCGACTCGGAGTGATCGCTCTCTTCATGCTTTATAATAATTAAAACATGCTACTTTGTTATTGTAACTTCTTCAAAAATTATTTTCATTATTACGATTATTCATTTCTAGAATTTTCAACTAAAATTCTTCTTTAAGTCAATTTTTTAAAAATAATTTTGGAAAAAGTTCTTTGTGAATTTTTAAATTTTTTTGTTTACAATTTAATTTTAAGAAATTTTGATTATTCTGAAATTTTTCAATTAAATATATTAGAAATTAAAAACTTCAAATAATTAAAAAAAATTACATTAAACTTATTGAGAAAAATCAATTCTACAGAATTCTTAATTAAAAGTATGAAAAGTTCAAATATTCAAAGATTTTAATTTGAAATTCATTTTTAAATCAATATTTATTAGAAAATTCTACGAGAATTCAATTATTTAACTATAAAAATAAATATTTTATTAAACAATTGAATTCTCATAAAGAATTTTATCAGTAAATTTTTAAATAATTAAATTCTCTTGACAAATTTTAATAAATTTTTTAAGATTAATTGCATTTTTCGAGAAATTTGATGAAAATTGTATTAAAAATAATTGAAATTCTGCCAAGAATTTTATTAAAAGTTTTGAAAATAATTGAATTTCGGACAAGAATTTTTGTAAATTTTTAAACCTAATTGGATTTTTGCGAAGAATTTTATTAAAATTATTTTTAACTAATTGAATTCTTTTAGGAATTTTTATTAAAGTTGTAGATATTAAAAATCATTGAATTGAGGAAAGTTTTGTAAAATAATTAAAATTTTGCCAAGAATTTTATTAAAATATTTGAAAATAATTGAATTTCCGAGAAGAATTTTACTACTTTTAAAAATAATTGAATTTCTGCAATCATCTGTAATTGCTTAAAAATTCAATTTGTTTTAGTGTTTTTAACTAAAATTCTTCTATAAATCCATTATTTTTAATAATGAATTAAATACCTATATACTAAAAAATGTAACTAATTTCAGAAGAATTTTAATTTTAAAAATTGTTTTTAAATCTAAGTTTTTTTTATATTTCTAATTAAATTCATTTAAAATTGAAATTTTACAAAATTTTAAATCAAAACAATCAAACACAATAACTTTAGAAAACAACAATTTTCCAGGATTTCGATCGAAATTCCCTGACTTTTACAGGTTTTCCATGTTTCCAGGTTGCGTAGCAACCCTGTGAATTTTTTTTAAAGTTTAGTATTTTTTGGACCAAAATTTTGTTTAGAAGCACCATTTTCTTTTCCTGAAATTACAGCTTTTTTAAATCAAATTTTTTTTAAAAATGTTTTCTGTTAATTATTGATATTTGATATTTTATATCCTTTTTCCGTAGTCTGTAATTTCTTTAAATTTTTAATCACATTTTTTATTACAACTCTATTTTTGTTTTAAAATTCCATAAAATTTTCTATATCTGAAATAAATTGCAGTAAAAAATTAGTAAAATGTACTTCGAATTTGATATAATTTCCTTCAAAAATAATAAAATTGAATAATAAAAATAGTAATATCCAGAATAACTTATACTACTTTCAAAGAGAGTCATTCCATTATATTTTGACTAAAGTCGTTGCCGACTAATTTTAAAAAATTGTAATATTTGGCAGAAATGATGTTAAAGATATTAGGATCACCGAACAAAAAGAATTTTTTAAATATTTTTGATATTTATTGTAAAATAAGCATCTAAAGTATATGAAGTCGTAAAAACTGTCACTTTTTCATCTATTAGAAAATATTAAAGAAAACACATAATTTACTATAAAAACGTAAAAAATTATAATAATTTATTAAGAATGAATTGTTTTATTATTATAAATTGATAAAAACAATTATTAATAAGAACTATTAAATAAAAAATGATTTTAAAGTTCACCTGCCAAATAACCTAAATTTGCCAATTTCATTCACTAAATGTGAGAAAGAGAAATCATTAAATTGAATAAAACCTTATGAAATATAAAGTACCTGTGATTAACTTTTAGTTTTCCTTATCACTTTCTTCCTTTTTTCTTCATAAATGTTAAAAAATAAGCAATTAAAACTAGCACTTTGCTTATTTTCACGATTTTAAAATGTAAATAACTTCTGCCCAGAAAAATGAAAAATTACGAAAATTGGGCAATAATTAATTGATCACTAGATACACTCACTAGAAAAAGATTTTCTTTGGTCCCGAAGCTAGTTCTCGAATTAATTAACTTTAAACTTTTTACTATTTTTATCAGGTTAATACATGTGTTTTTTAAATGACGAAGTTAGCTCTTCTTGTTTAATTGTTTTGAACCAACTTCAGTTTTAAAAAAATCACATGTATTAACCTGATAAAAATAGTAAAAAGTTTAAAGTTAATTAATTCGGAAAATAGCTTCGGGACCAAAGAAAATCTTTTTCCAGTGAGTGTATCTAGTGATCAATTAATTATTGTCCAATTTTCGTAATTTTTTATTTTTCTGGGCAGAAGTTATTTACATTTTAAAATCATGAAAATAAGCAAAGTGCCAATTTTAATTGCTTATTTTTTCACATTTGTAAAGATAACCTACCTGAAAATTTCTTACTCAGAGGTTTTCAGGGTCACTGATTACGAATCTAAAGTCAGATTTTAAAAATTTTCAAAATTGAAAATGATGGACATCTTTTTCAAATCTGCTTAAATTCCCTTGAAACTTGTTATTCAGGGATTTTTGGTATCACCATTTTGAATTTTATAAATCTGACTTCAGATTCGTAATCAGCGACCCTAAAAACCCCTGAGTAACAAGTTTTAACAAAATCCAATAGCTGGGTTTCCCGGGGCACGAAAGGATTTTATTATTTTATTCAATTAAATAAAATATGTTTTGTCACTTTTACTTAAGAATATGTATTTATTGGTAAATTTTCATATATTTTATCTTTTCAAGGAAAAGATTTTTTTTAAGTGCTAGAAAAATTGTAATAAAACCATTTTTCTATAATAAACTTCATGCCTTACTATGGATAAAATTGTAATTCCTTCAGTGAATAATTGTGTTAACTTGTTTGAAAGTTTATAGTTTAAAGTGATTAAATATTTAACTACTTATAAATATACCTCCTCATTTTGCTATACGTACATTAAATAAAATATTATCTATTGTAGAATTAACCTTATATATCTATTTTACATATTTTCTATTTCTCAATAACAATATTGTTCAAAAAAATTACAAGTTTCTTTAAGGAAAAAAAAATTACGTAAGTCCTGTTTGTTAATCACAATTTTTGCAGAAAATTGTCAATTTTAAAAAAAAAATGTGAAAAAAGTGCAATTTTAAAACAAAATTCCAAGATTGTTTTGAGCAATAAAGTAAAAAAAAAGTTTATAAATTCAATTTGAAAGTCAGAATTTTTATTTTGAAACAAAATTAAGAATTTTAACAGATTTTTGTAGCAACATTTCTATTCTGTAAATAAAATTTTTTTAACAAAAAAATTTCAAGTTCTAAAAATTTGTAAATAAAATTTTTTTTAACAAAATTTCAAGTTCTAAAAATTTGTAAAACAGTTTTTTTTATGCTGAACGTCGACGCTAACTTTAAAAACATAATAAAATTAAGAATTTTTAAACAATTTTTATAAAATAAAGGGAAAAAATTCAATTTATCAATCCTATTTTTTTACAAGATTTTTAGTTTCTTTGGTAAAAAATTTCCATAATTTCTATTTTTAAGTCCCAATTTTTAACGACATTGTAATTTTTCATAAAAATCCAGTTTTTTCGACATTAATAAACAAAATTTACATAATTTCTATTTCTTCATCACAATATTTTTAAAAAATTAAAAACTTTGCATAAATTGCAATTTAACTGTTTTCAGAAAATAAATGAATTTTTAGCAAGAATTTTTTAACAATATTTCAAAAACTAATAAATTTTTTTTTAATAATTTTAATTAAAAATTTGGAAAATAATTGCTTTCTTGAAAATTTTAACAATAAAAAAATTATATTTTAAAAAAGTTATTAGATATTTTTTTATTTTTTTGTAAATATGTTCTTGAATCATCGAAAATATGTAATTAAAAAAAATTAAAAATACTTCAATTTTACCGAAGTATAATACAAAAAAAATTCTAGGAATTATTTTTTTACAATAATTTCTTAATATACTGTTTTTTAAAACTGTTTTATGTTTTGAAAATAGTTGAAAAAAGATTAAAAAGTTGAATTATCCGAGGCCTGTAATCACGATTTTCTAACAAAAACTTTTTGATTTTTGAGAACCAAACGTCAAAAATTGGCATAATTTTGTAAAAAATGTTGTTTTTTTAAGGGAAAAGAAAACATCGTGTATATTTAAAAAAATTCTCTTTTTCAAAAGTGCTATGTTCCTGGAAAATTACTCATATACGCTAATTAGAATCATTAGTGTATTTATTTATCGCAGTTCCAGATTTAGATACTGAGCATTTTTCTATGCTTTTTGATTTCTGTTAAAGAAATACTTTAAAAGAAATTAAATTTTGTTTTATTTTATAAAAGAAAATTAGAAATTTCCGTGAAAATTTTTTTTTTTATAGAAAATAATTGAATGTTCGCGTAGAATTTAATCAAAATTTTTGTGAAAATAAATGATTTTAATATTTTATTTTTGAATTCTTGTGGGAAATTTTATTAAAATAGTCGAATATTGAAAATAGTTGAATTAAAGAAAATTTTTTGAAAATAATTGAAATTTGTCGAAGAATTTTATTTGCTATTCATTTATAAAAATAATTGAAATGTTGACAATTTTTTTTAGATTTTTTGAAAATAATTGAATTTCTGCAAATAATTTTATTAATTTTGAAAATAATTGAATTCTTTTGATGAATATTGCTATTTATGAAAATAATTGAATTTTGCAATGAATTTTATTAAAATCCTGAAAAGAATTGAATTTCGACGAAGAATTTTGCTATTTTTAAAAAAATTGAAATGTTGACGAGAATTTTTTTTCAAATTTTTGAAAAATATTGAATTTCTGGAAAGAATTTTGATATTTATTAAGATTCTTTGGAAGAATCCAACTGAATTCTTTCAAAGAATTGCGTTAAAATTTTTAAAATTGAAACTAATTTCAACAGAATTGAAATTAAAATTTTTCAAAATGTGTAGTTACAATTAAATATCAAGAATATGAATTAAATTTTAATATAACTTTACTAAATATCTTTTAATTTATTTTAAAGTTCAGTACTTTTTATATCAATGAAATTTCGCTTTGTAGTATTTTTCCCCCAAATTTTAAAATATTTATATAAAATTTAATATTTATTTTCTCTCCGTGTAGTTATTAACAGTATAAAAATTAAAATTCAATTCATATTTTATTTTTATAAAAAAAATTAAAATCTAATTCATATTTTATTTTTATAAAAAAAAAATTTGATTTACAAAATTTTAAATTCTATTAGATTTAAAATTGTTAATTTCGTATAAAAAAGTAATTATAAGAAGTTATTTTTTTATTAATTTTTTCTTTTGAAAAAAAAATAAGAAATTAAACTAAAAGGCAATTACAAACCTTTAATATTTTGATCTCTTTTCCAAGAAGATTTTGCGACTTTGCAAGACTTTTCTTGGTGATGCTTTTGATAGCAACAACGAAATTAGGTTTCTGAAATGAAACAAGAAGAAAAGAATAAGGAAAATTGTTGAAAGTGATGAAGAGATGACATTGGAGAGAAGAATTGGTACTCACCTTGCTGTGCCTGCCTTTGTAGACAACGGCGAAGGCTCCATGACCTATTAGGTCCTTGGGATTATATTCGTAATCGCCGACAATCTCCATGATTGCGTATTAACGAAATCCTAAAGTTTGGTTCTGTTAAACTCAAACACGAACTAAAATCATTGCAGCAGCCATACAAGCGAGATGGGAAATTGCTATTGTAAGCTGAGAATAGGATCGATATAAAGAAGAAGTGATTCACTTGTCAAACTGCATAGAGAACAAAGTTTTGATCTTCGTTTTAATGTGTGTCCCTTTTATTGCGCACTCCTGCACAAAACTCAATTTCTTGGTCTACATTTTGCCACTTCACATAAATCTACATAATTATTTAATGTCACCAATTCTAATTGTGAAAGTGAAATAGTTCGTCTACTTGCTGCAGAGCAAACACACACACAACAATGAAAAACGTCAAACTCAAGAAAAAATAGAAGAACAGTACAAAAGCAGGGTTGCGCAGTTACACGTAAACACACGTAGATCGAGTTTGTGACGACGTATTTATGCGCATGTGTTACTACGAGTGTGACAGAGATGCAGCCTACAGTCTGTCGTGTTCGGACACGTGCGTTTTGCGTTGAGCAAGGAGTGTACACACCGGTCATCAAGCAAAAAGAAATGCGACTAAAATGGATCTAATATCTAAAATCTGTTTCAACAGGAAGTCTTTTCACCCTAAAGGTGCTTCTATACCTCCGGTGGATTGGTCAAGCAATCGGCTTGATGAATTTTCACGGTCGGAAAATGTACTTTCATGGCGGGTATTTTTGAAAAAGTAAATGTTGAAAAGGTTTTTACTTGAAAATTTATTTAAAAATATGATTTTATCATAGAAATTATTTTGAAAGTAATGTTAAAAAACATGTTTTATTTTAAAAGTTATCAAATTTTAATTCAAAATGTTTTAATTTTCCAAAGAAGTGTAAAAAGCCTAATGTTTTTGAAATGCTAGTACAGACGGTACAGACTGTTTGTTATGAATGTACATAACCTAGCGTTGTGTTATCGTGCTTGTGATATTATTATATTCTAAATTTAATGATTTAATTATATTAAATAATCAAAATAATAATGAACAGATAACACAACGCTAGGTTATGTACATTCATAACAAACAGTCTGTACCGTCTGTACTAGCATTTCAAAAACATTAGGCTTTTTACACATCTTTGGAAAATTAAAACATTTTGAATTAAAATTTGATAACTTTTAAAATAAAACATGTTTTTTAACATTACTTTCAAAATAATTTCTATGATAAAATCATATTTTTAAATAAATTTTCAAGTAAAAACCTTTTCAACATTTACTTTTTCAAAAATACCCGCCATGAAAGTACATTTTCCGACCGTGAAAATTCATCAAGCCGATTGCTTGACCAATCCACCGGAGGTATAGAAGCACCTTTAACCTATTAACACATAAGGCCAACATTATGGAGAGTCTACAACTCCACAAAAAGCACTTGCACACACTTCACTTTTAAGAAGATTAGAAGTTTTGAAACCAGGGGGCAAATCTTAGGTAGCGGGGATACGTAAAGCGTAAAATCCGTAAAATAAGGTCAATGCACAACTGCTTTGCGAACCTTAAGGCTGCGGTTACACCTCTGCAGGCAGCCTGTCTGCCTGCAGGTTGTCATGGTAACGTACAATAGTAAGAGAGTCAGTGACTTCAAACTTCTCCCTTACTCTCGTTGCTCCTGCCTGCGCAGGCAGGCAGCCTGCAGAGGTGTAACCGCAGCCTTAGGCCGCAGTCCCATGGCAGCGTTTTGCGTTGCGTTGTAATGAGAGAGAATGCAGCAAACGTATATTTGCGTCTTTTTCTCTCCCATTACGACGCAACGCAAAACGCTGTCATGGGACTCCACCCTTAGAGTGCAGTCCCATGGCACCGTTTTGCGTTGCGTTTTGTAACTAGGCAATGAGTGTGAGAGAGATGGAGATATATATTGGCTATATTTGCACTCATGGCCTAGTTACAAAACGCAACGCAAAACACTACCATGGGACTGTCATAGGGCCGTTCCAGAATGGACTCAAATGGTCTCGACGCAAACGCAGACGCGACGCGTCCCAATGCTAAAGGTGCTTCTATACCTCTGGTGGATTGGTCAAGCAATCGGCTCGATGAATTTTCACGGTCGGAAAATGTACTTTCATGGCGGGTATTTTTGAAAAAGTAAATGTTGAAAAGGTTTTTACTTGAAAATTTATTTAAAAAAATGATTTTATCATAGAAATTTTTTTGAAATTTATGTTAAAAAACATGTTTTATTTTAAAAGTTATCAAATTTTAATTCAAAATGTTTTAATTTTCCAAAGAAGTGTAAAAAGCCTAATGTTTTTGAAATGCTAGTACAGACGGTACAGACTGTTTGTTATGAATGTACATAACCTAGCGTTGTGTTGTCTGTTCATTATTATTTTGATTATTTAATATAATTAAATCATTAAATTTAGAATATAATAATATCACAAGCACGATAACACAACGCTAGGTTATGTACATTCATAACAAACAGTCTGTACCGTCTGTACTAGCATTTCAAAAACATTAGGCTTTTTAAGGCGCTCTCTCACCTCTACTGCCTGCCTGCCTGCACAGGCAGGCGCAATGAGAGTAAGGGAGAAAAAACATTTAATTTGAATTTTCTGACTCTCTTACTCTTATGTGTTACCATGACGACCTGCAGGCAGGCAGGCAGGCAGTAGAGCTGTGCGAGCGCCTTTACACTTCTTTGGAAAATTAAAACATTTTGAATTAAAATTTGATAACTTTTAAAATAAAACATGTTTTTTAACATTACTTTCAAAATAATTTCTATGATAAAATCATATTTTTAAATAAATTTTCAAGTAAAAACCTTTTCAACATTTACTTATTCAAAAATACCCGCCATGAAAGTACATTTTCCGACCGTGAAAATTCATCAAGCCGATTGCTTGACCAATCCACCGGAGGTATAGAAGCACCTTTAAGTCCAACGCACAATAGGTTCGCGAAAGTCGTTCGCGAACGAGACGCATGAGACAGACAAGGACACAAATATATCTCTGTCATTTTATTATTTTTTTTTTTATTTATTTTATTATTATTATATTATATATATTATTATTATTATTATTATTATTATTATTATTATTATTATTATTATTATTATTATTATTATTATTATTATTATTAATTATTATTATTATTATTATTATTATTATTATTTTATTATTATTATTATTATTATTATTATTATTATTATTATTTATTATTATTATTATTATTATTATTATTATTATTTTATTATTTTATTTATTTTTTTTTTTATTTTATTTTTTTTTTTTTTTTATTTTATTTTTTTTTTTTTTTTTATTATTTTTTTTTTTTTTTTTTTTTTTTTTTATTTTTTATTGCCTTTAGAATTGTTTCGTTGTGGACTCAACCTTAATCTTGGATCTAATGTAGAGATACCTTAAGCCCGTCTGGCTACCCAACCTAACATTATGCTATATACAATAGTGATGGGATATCGATATTAAATATCGGAACATATCGATATCTATGTCACGATAATCGATATTTTAATATCGATATTAACGTTTTGATATATCGTTACCGTTATCGATAAAATTTTTAATATCGATAATTCTAGCGCGCAACCGCGTAACGACCACACGATGTGTCACACGTTTTGAGTTTTTTTTTAATTAAGAAATTAAGTAACTATTAAGAAGTACTAAATATAAGTACCTAATTATAAAACTCTTATATTATAAAATATTTATAACGTAAACAAAACTTTTAAACCATTTTTTACATTGATTTTTAGGCCAACGCAGAATAAAATCTTTAATAATCGTAAGCGTAACGGTTAGAATAAGTTAAAGAAGGAAAGGTATATTGTTTATCCTTCTCTAACCCATTCTATGCTTTCGGTTACGATTACGGTTCCGGTTAAAGATCTATTCTGCGTTGGCCTTTATGTGGTAAAAATAATGTAAATTTTGAGGTTATGATTGTTATCCCTGTTCTTTGAATATATGCAAGTTCGAAAGTTTTATTGAAAGCTGTCATTTTTAAAGCATTAAAGGTCATCATTTTGTTTACATAAAAATATAAAGTTTGTTTTTATTTATTTCGGTTATTACAAATAAACAGTCTTTATATACTTAAATTAAATTTTCTATGTTCATTAATTAATAATTAAACGTTTTCTTTATATATTATATCTATAAAATATACATTAATATAAAAACCTTATTTTCCTATTCTAAAATTTTTTTATTTTTTTCTTTAAAAAGAAAGTGACTTAATTTATTTACGTTCTTTATATTTATTGAAAAATAATATTAAATAAATAATTATTAATAATATCAAATACACATTCAAAAATTTCTTAGAGTTCTGCGCATGCGCGATATCGTTTTTACGATATATCGATATTTATTTTCGATAACGATATATTTTTAAATATCGATATTACAGATGCAATATCGATAAGCGTAATATCGATATCAAATTTTTTCGATATCCCATCACTAATATACAATGCTATGTACGCTATACACAATGTTTAAATAATTCTGAAATATTTTTTAGCTTTATGTGTAATAATTAATAGTGAAAAAAATGTCTCGAAGAAAAAGTGAAAATTTAAAACGTTATTCTACAGTAGGTAGATTGAGCATAAATACTACAGGGAGCCTTGACGACGATTCGAATGTATTCAATGCAAGTAAGTTTCAAAACTTATATATTGAGAGTAACATAACAAATACTATAAAACCCCTTTTCCAACTTTCATATTAAAACAGTAGGTACTTTAATACTTGAACGTATAAATCCGGTAAAAAGAGGATGATTGAATAGAAAATTAAAATCTTTACAAATATCGCTGAAATCTGAATCATTTTAATGCCAAACCAATGTCACTTTTCAAATTTTGTGTAAACATTTTAATCTATTTTTATAAACCTCTTCTTACCGGGAATTTTAGTTCTATTAAATTCATCTAAATTTCTGTGCCATGGAAATATTTTTGGCAAATTTGATTCCTTTATTTTCAGTCTTAAGTAAAACTGTTTCACTCTACACATGGTAAATTATTGTTTATATTATGTATATTAAAATAACGCACGCTTGGATGCGTTAAAGTTTTTTTGTTTAAAGTTTATTCAAAATACTTAATAAATGAGTTTAGATTTTTTTTAAAATTAAAATGCTTCAGAAAAAAAATGGTTAAAAGTCCACAAGATTATGATCAACGAAAACATGTTTTAAATAAGTATATTATTCAAAGAGAACGCAAAAATATTGTCACAAAAATGTATAAAAAAAGAAGATTTTTATTTTTGCTTTAACAATAATTGTTGTATTTTTCTTTAAACCAATATTCGAAAACTTAAAAAAAAATTTCGTTGATCAACGTTGTGGACTTGAACTTTGTAAATGTGACCTATTTTTGACATGTTTTCAAAAAAAAATTTTCACAATTTTGCAAAGTTTGTAACTTTTTTCTGGATGCTTTAAAAAATTGTGGGTTTTGCACATATTTTAATATTCATATAACTTACCTTCTATTACAATATTACAATTATTACAATAATTACAATAAACTCAGATATTCATCTATAGATTCACAAATATTAAAACTAGATTTTTTAAAAATATGCCAGCAACCACTCTCAGATTTTCAGTAGATTGACCCTTTATTTAAACTAAAAAATATAAAATCAGTCATTATAGAAACTGACCCTTTGAATTTATACAATATTTTTTCCTTAATTAAATTAAATTAAAATAAATTGCTTTCTGTACATTCCATTATTATTATCATGTGTAAATATTGTAATAATATACTTCCCTTACCCTTATTAAATCTTATTACAGAAAAGGTGTAAAAAATTAACTAAAAAATTAATTTTTTTATATGGTTTTTTAACATATTTATTACAAGCAGCAGAAAAAATATTGCTGTTTCTTATAACTAATTCAAGTCTTCTAAAATATATGCGTGAAAGATTTTGAAAGAAAAAAGAGGTTAACTCGTTAACACCTTTTTCAGATTTTGACGATTTTGTCACAAATGGGGGTTAGAAACGAATTGAATACTTCTTACATATTTGTAATTTAAAGAAGATCGAACAATTATTTTCTTAAATGTTAGATGATCCTGTTTTCTACAATCGAATGGGACAGTTCAAGCGCTCCTTAGATGCCACTCATACAGAATCAAGTCATTTTGACTCGGAGTCACTAGTATCAGCGGGAACACCTCCCAAAAATTGGCACAAGAACTTGGATAAATTTAATAAAACATTAATGCATTCTCCTGCAAAGCGTAATCCTCATCATTTAAATACAGGTAAGACATTTTTAACTTTGTACTATATTATTGTATTCTCCAAATTTATTTGAAATTCTTTCTATTCAATTATTTTAAATATTTAAAAAGCAAAGTTTATCACTTTATCTTGAGAAGTCTGTAAAAGTCAAAAATTTTGTATATTAGTCCGTAAAGACACCCCACACTTTAAGCTTGTTTTAAAAGGTTTCTATTTGACGTAAAGTCAATTATGGGTAGTGAATTTTATTGGTTTTTTTAGTAAGGAAAACAATGATATAATTCATATTTTGATAAATTAAAAGAGTTTTGATAGCAAAACTGTCAAAAAAAAAAAAAAAATTGCAAAATTGCAAAATTGCAAAATGACTTTTTCTACAAAAAACGTTCTAGTTTCTTAAAAATTTGACTAATTTAAAAAATATTTTTGATTTTTAAAGTTCAATAGATACAATTTTAAGAAAAAAAAATTAGTTTTTGTATTACTTAAAAAACATAATTATTTGAACTACTAAAGTGAAAGAAATTAAAGACAATTGGCGAATAGTGAAAATCATAAAAATGAACTATAAAATGGACTTTAACAATTAATATAAATTTACTAAAAATAGTGTTATAAATTCAAAAGTTTACAAACTTAATATATCTGAATACAGTAGAGACTCCATTATCCGGACTAATGGATGCAGGCACTTGTCCGGATAATCAAAAATCCGGATAATCGAGTAAAGTACGAATTAAACAAATTTTTTATTCATAATTTTATGTATTTATTTGCATATGTATTAAAATAAGACTGAAATAAACTAAAACTTTTAAAGTCAACATTAATAAATATTTAGTTAGAAATATTTCAAAATATTTACATAAACATTTTCTTAAAATAATTAAAACACTTTAAAACGCAACATTTCGTGTAAATAAATTTAAAATAGAAGTTAATTAACGGCTTGAGACCTTGTAAACTTTATATTAAAAAAAAAATTTGTAATTTTAAATTTGTCCGGATAATCGAATATCCGGATAATAGGGGTCCGGATAATGGAGTCTCTACTGTATATTAACAATAAAATTTATAACTTATGAAGTGATTCTGTAAATTAATATTAAATCAAAGTTTTAATTAACAATTTTAAATGCATCTAAAATATGTTAAGACATTATTAACAATATAGAATTTATATTTTTAATTTTACTGTCATTTACCACATTTTTTTGTTTTAGAATTTAATCTCTGACTGTAGAGAGAGCACAGAAATTTTTAATACCTAAATCTTAACTCAAATTTTATAAGTAGTTACAAATACAAAATGTCTAGATTTTTCATAAAAGTAGAATTTTTGTATAAAAATGTTCCTTTTTTATAAAATACAACTTTTTCATGCATAACCTATTAATTTATACTTTATCAGATGATTTTAACTGATTTAAAATTATTTTTTAAAAAAATTTAAATTTACTTATTTTGATAATTTTTGTAACGCTAGGGAGTAACTGGGGTGTTCAGACACCCCACTCGTATTTTAACAGGAGATAGAGCTCTTCCTAAAGCAAAACTTTTGGCGGCACTACAGCTGTCAACAGCCTAAAACTTTCAAGTATTGTACTTGATGTTTTTTTTTAATAAAATAAAATTTCTCATTTTAGGACAAGTTGCAGAGCAAACTGGAAGAGAAATGTTTGCGTCGAACAAGTCCCCATCCGAAGAGGAGTCCCTGAACAAAACCAAAAATTCAGAATTGACTGACTTGGACAAATCTACTACTCTTAATTATTCAGAAGAACTCCTCAAGAAACGCAAACCACGAACTTTACAAAAACTTGGGAACATTGAAAGTAAATCGACAGATGTTTTTAAGAAATTCTTTGATGATGACAGCTCAAGCGATGCGCCTAAAGGGAAACAAGCTTCCTTGGAAATTTCAAACAGAAGGAGATTAAATGAAAGAAGCAAGTCGAAAAATTCAGAAACGACAGACTCGGACAAAAGCGTTGAATTCGATTATTCAGAAAAGCTCCTTAAGAAACGCAAACCAAGAACTTTACAGAAATTTGGAAACGTTGTAAGTAAATCAACAGAAAGTGTTTTTAAGAAATTTTTTGATGATGATGATGATAGTTTAAACGATAAGCCTAGAGAGAAACAAGATTCCATGGAAATTTCAAGCAGAAGAAGAAATACCTCCAACGAAAGTGCAAACGCGTCTCAAACTAAAGCAATTATATCAGTGAGTCGGAAGAGAAAGTTAGAAGGTCTTGAAACAAGTCACAATTCATCACTCACCAAGAAAAGGAGCTCAGCGGGATCTGAAAAAAGTGTTAATCTGTCACATAGTCCAACTATGTCGTTAAAGTATATAGAAAAAAGTGAAACGTTTACACAACCTCAGAAAGAGAAGTTAAGGGAGCTTTTAAATGAAAGTATCAGTAAAGCAAGACTTGGTAAAAATGAATCAACAGCAAGTCGGAAAGTATTGATCTCTCCTCCTATTGAAGGCGATAAATCAACCACCGAAATTGTTCAAGATTCAAATTTACAGTCGAAAAGTATCTCCAGACATTCACAAAAAAGCACTCATGTTCAAAATAAAAGTGCAGGAAAAAGGAGTTTTGTCATTAATGAACAAAGTGCTGTTGACAATTCAGAATCAGAAATTGACGTGGAATCGAGAAATGAACAAACTTTAAAGGGTGATGCGTTACAAAAAATTGCTCAACTTGATAATCTTCATGTGTTGAATGCTTCTCAAAGCGAGGAGTTGGTGAACAATAGACACAGTATTTCCGACAGCAATATTAAATTAAAATCTCCGAGGAGAAGTTCTCGTTTGAACAAAAGTGTTGAGTTCGAAAGGCAGTTTATATCCAGCCACTTGAGTAATAATTTCATTGAGGAGCCTCAATTTGAATCGACGAGGAAATTAGACTCGAATCAATCCAGGCCAAGTCCAAGGAAACGAGAAGCTATTAGGAAATCAAGATCGAGTGGCATCCAAGTTGTTGATGAAGGTTCAGAGATTAAGCCAAGTGCAGCAGTGCAAAGTGAAAAAACAGTGTCTCTTAATAACTCCAAGACTCTAAATCGAGATGTTAGCGATGAGAAAGAGGCATCTAATTACAATATCCAAGTTACTACTTCTAATTCTAGTCCTAAAAGTAGTACGTCGAGAAAGAGCGATGCAGTGAATAATTGGCCAAAATCAAACTCGAAGACTATTGGAGATGACCATTCCGAAAAGTCTCTTACAATTAGCTTATCTGAGGAAGGAAGCTCTCGTGCAAGTGTATCATCTAGAGAGGGATCTGTTGAGGAATTCCCTCACAACAGCAGTCAACGATTGTCGTCAAGCTTCAAGAGGAGCCCTCAAAAGAGTTGTTCGCCGGCAAGTGCCAATAAAAGTATCCAAGACACAGAGCATCGATCCCAAAAACCAAAAATTATCAGTTCTCAAATTGTAAATCCCAACGATATTGACTTGAACAAACTGAGAGGAAATTACAAAGAATCGCAGACTGAGGAGAGTGTTGAGGGCAACCTTGAGGGCAACCTCGAGAGATCCGGCAGAAATTTCAAGACTTTTTCGAAACGTCCTCGCGTATCAACAATTGAGGAAGAGTTCAGCCTGATGCATGGAGTTGAAGACGATCAAGTTCCATCCACTTCCGACGGTCGAACCGGCAATTCTCGAAATCGTACCACCCTTGTAAGCAATAATGTAAGCAATACGCTCAAGTCCACAACGCAGCACAATTCTTCCCTGAAGAGTCTGCGAAAAACATTAGAAAGCGAAGAAGACAGCGAATATAGCGATAATCCTTTGATAACCTATTATCAAGATGATGAAATTAATAAGGAAGAGAGTCCTACTTCTTCACCAGCCGCTGACAGAAGCAACAAGCAAAACAAGGAGAATGTTCCAGAACCAAATAAAGTTGAGGAAAATAAAAATATCAAAGACTTTGTTGAATCAAGAACTAGAGAAAGTTTAGCTACTTCAACAAAATCAGTTGCGAAACTCAATACGGATAATAGTGAGTTAATGACTGTTTCAGAAGTGATGAACGATAAGAAGAAATGGGAAGAATTCTATAAAAGATTGTCAGAAAATAAAAGGCAGACACAAAAGAGATTGGATGCAGCAGCGGCAGCGGCAGCTAGGCTCAAAGTTGAGGCCCAGAAGAAGACTGTCAAGCCAATTAAAGAAAAGAAACTACCAAAACCTGTTCATCCTGCTTATCTGGTGAATGGAAAAGTTTACAAGCAACCAAAACTTCCTAGGCCGATGCCTTGGGCCACAGACAGACTGTACGACTACATCTCGAAAAAGATAGAACCAAAATATGACATCAGAACGAGAATAGAATCCGGCAATATTGTTAATCATTTGGCTGCAGTTGTTAAGAAAACCTTGAAAGCAAAGTTGTTCAAAAATTATGCGGAGGAGCTTGGAAACCTGAAGAAACACATGGCTGAAGCAGGACTCATTGTTACTGACAAGGATTTCATAGATTTTTGCACCGAGTACCTACCAATCAGCTTTAGAATGAAGGCGACGCCAATGTTGCTTCCCGGCAACAAAATGAACATGCCTTACGATTGGTCAAAACTTTACACTCCTATAGAATATTAATAACTTTACAACACTTTATATGGTAAATTAAAAGGCTAAATTATCAAAATTATTGCACAAATGTATAAGCAAATTGTTGAAAGGCATTTATTACACTTACACTTTTATATTACATTCACAAATTTCTTTCGTTAAATTATCATTAGAATTCATGCAAAAAATTAAACTACATTTATCATAATATATTTCGCGCTTCAGTAAGTGTTAATATTTATTTTTCTAATGATTTTATAAGAAGAGAAAATGTTTCTATTTTTATAGTTACCCAAAGTGTTCCAATTATCTATAATTAATTTTACATAAAAATTAATTATTTTCATAAGAAATAAAATAATTAACAAACAGTAAAATGTTTTTAATGGAATATTTCATATTCTGTTTGTATTACGAGTTATTTGTATTTAATATACATATCTCAAGTCAAACGTGGATTTATATATGTTAAATAAATTATTTAAATAAAAATTTGTTTTTGCTTTAGTGAAAAATCAACTGTCTCGTTACTAAAACACATAAGAAAGTTTCCTTCTAATACTAACCGTCTATTAACCGGGAATAAGCCAGGAATTTTATGCCAAACAGGACATTTTTTCACCGAATTAAAAAAAGTTTCATTATTTTAATTTGTTTTTAAAAAATCGCTTTTTATTTCAATTTTTATAGATATTTATACTGTTTGATCTCAGTTTGAATTAGTTAAAAATAATTAATTGGATAGTAAAAAATCAGTCACTGATTCAACTTTTTAACAAATCGAATTTTCAAAGTATTTTAATTTAATAATTGATAATAATCACTATTACAAATACGTAGTTGAAGAAACTGATGAATTTGCTGCGTGTAAAAAGAAAGAAAATCTTTAAAAACACGAAGGTTCTCCAAGTCTGAAAACTATATTGGAACTCAATGTACAATTGGTAAATGTGACGCGTCGCGAAAAAAGGAGCTTAAACCTGCCTGCCTGCCTGCCTGCCTGCCTGCCTGTGCAAACAGCGCAGCTGCAATTGGTATAAAAAAAATTGTGAGAGAAAAACATTTAACGGTGTTGGAACAAAATAAATTTTTACAAATGTCTTTCAGAACTCATGCTTCACTTGAAATGGATTATTATATATCACAATTCAAACAATTTTCGCAATATTTAAAAAAAACATCTGGAATTTTTTTTTTTTTTACAACAGCCGATTTGGCAGTAAATAAAAATATATACTGTAACAGATTTGTAAAGTCTTTGTCTAGCAGTAAAATACTTGATGTATTTTAGAATCCACTCAATGAATTATTCCTATTATTAATAATTAATTTAATATCACGGTTAAACAGACCATCTTCTTTGGACCAACATTTTGATATCTCTGTAAACTAGCCTCGACAGCAACTGAAAAATATAATATAAATATATACATAATTTTAATTTGAACGTGAAATAACGTGATGACTGAACAACTTTAGAACTTACACACAGCGCCAAGACGTCGGCAGCCATAAGCATGTAGAAAACATTGTGCCATCCGTAATAGCTGGAGACAAGGCCAGCCAGTAGTGGCCCAATTGCGGCGCCTACGCTGCCCGTTCCGTCAATAATGGAGGTGACGGTTGCGAGAGCCTTCGCGTTGTTGCCCAAACTGGAATGTGTGCCTAGCTCAGCGGACACTGCGGTCGTTATAAGGGCGTAGGGTCCGTTCACTAAAAATCCTGCCGTGAGTAATAACAATACATTCACGCCGAAACTGACTGTGCCCAAATAGTCGTAAATAAAGAGCTGAAAAGTTGGAATACAAAACGTTTATTATGTAGTTGCTTCATCATTTTTTGCCTAAGAAATTTCAAACGATAGAGAATCTTTTTTGTAATTTAATTCAACGCTCTGAAATATATTCTCCATAAAATTACAACCTGTTTAATTACCTAGTGTTTCAAGACACTTTATCGAATAAACATTTAATAAGAAAGTTCTCTCACTAGTCCTGAGCTTGAAGGATTTGAAACATTTCTTCTATGGAAGCGTTCACAAATGATGACCATGATGACATGCACTTTTTTTATATTTCAGGCAATTTTGCGGTCTTTTGCATGAGAAAAATACATTGTATCGCACGTTTAGTAGAAACACTCAAAAAACGTGACATCATTTGTGAACGTTTCCCATCGTACAATGGCATAACCATAACCACAAAGTAGTATAAGAAACTTGCCTAATAATCGCTTTCTCTCCACAGTATTTTAAGAGGCTTCGCTCTTAAACTACTGATGGCTTTTTTATACTACTTCTCGGACTACTTACTGTAGGCACTGCAAGAGCAAGCATCACAGCACAGGTTAGAGCACTCATGCCAGAATAGTCCGACAGCATACCAGCTGCAATGGCCCCAAAAACTCCTCCAATGTCAAATACAGTTGAAATGTTGGCACTTTCTTTTGCATTGTACGTTGCTGTAAAATAATTTATAAGTCATCAACTAAAACATATTCACATAATATAACCTAGTTCATTTGTCGGGTCGAATTGTCGTTTAACCCTCCATCCGTCGCATGATGAGGACTTTCCTCACCCAGTTTCTTTTTTTATTTATAACTGCTAAAATACAAAAAATTATAATTCCATATTTTCAGTACCTTTCACAGCACACTTCTTCTTCTTCTTCTTTATATAATTATATTTTTATTTTTTTGTTATTGAAAATGGAAGTTAATTTTACTGCCAATAGGTTTCATAGAAATTCTAATGAACATTCCTAAAATATTTGGCATTTTATAACAATTTTGGACTAATTTATGATGGTGAGCAGTTTGCTCTTCTGCGACGACGGATATAGAGGGTTAAGTTTAAACCTAAAGCTTACTCTTGTACCCTTGTACTAAAGGTTTAGAGACAATTAAAATAAATCGCGTCTTTTCTAGCTTACTTTTGCTACTTAAAGTAGGAATTCTCCTAGGATTGCCAGTGACTATCCCTTTTCTAACTTATTTACTTATGCGTTTTAAAAGTACTCCACAATGCAATGTTCTTCCATTATCTATATCTATTAGAGCTGTTCATTATACATATATAAACATATCCGTGAATTTAAGCAATAAACAGAGAAAAATGGAAAAACGAGTTGGGGTACGATTACACGGCTTTTGGAAAAACCTTTCTCGCCTTTCTCTTTTCTACGACAGATTGGCATAAGTTTGTCTCACTCTAAATTTTCTTACTTTTTGTAGATTGAGACACATTTATGCGAAGCTAATGTTACATACATTAGCGTCATTTTTTCTGCTGGTCGTTCCCCTTGAAGTGGTTTTTGTTATTAAATTGTATGTATATACCCAAGCCAAACAAGAAAAAATCTTTCATTTATCTACAATATTAAAAAGTCAAGGCAAAATGAAGTTTTCAAATTTTTATAATTTTAAATCCTATTGCAAATAATTAATGGAAATTTAATTTTTTATACATTTAACAATCAAAATTCTTTTTTAATTTAACAAAAACATGACATTTGACTTTAATGAAGCATGCGCTAAGAGATTATTTATTATTTATTTTTGAGAAATAAGAAAAACACAGAACGCAATTTTCGATTTTAAATCGACTGTAAAACTTGTGTCCTTCATTAATAATTATTCAACAGATTTAATAATCATTTTATCATGACTTCGGTGTAAATTAATGTTTAAAAAATTAATATTTGAAGTAATTGAAATACTAACATGAAGCAGCAATGTAGAGTGGTATATAAGGAAAAGGAATATTCGAGAACTCCTGGAATATTGATTGCTCCTAGAAATCCTATGGGTATGTCATTTTTTGCATGTCTATTGATACATAGCATAGGACTCGTTTCCGTCCGTAGATTTTCCACTTCCTTTAAAAATAATTACTCGTTAGAATAATAATATTAAAATTCACCATAATAAAAATAGGTACTAAATTAAAAACAGCATAGAAATATATTTTATTTTGAATGTAAATAACTTATGAGTAACGTACTCTGAAGAAAGCTACCCAAGCAGCATTTAACATGTCTACAGTTTGCAGAGAAAGTGCTTACAATTATTTAATAAAACAATATTTCATTTCAAAAGAATAATGAAAAATCTATTATGAGTAACTTGTAATTTTTTGCTGCTCAGATACCTATCTCCAGAGCATACTATAAATATCCATATCTGAATGCAGCGTTACCACAGTAAATTGGTAAAATATTTTGCTGTCTGAAAAATTAACAACGCTCCTAACGCGAAAGAACATTAGCCACTGTGGGTGTCTGAAAAATAAATTATTACATAACCCCTGCCTACATATGGCATTTTGACCTTCGACGACTAAAGAAACTTTGGAGGTGGATCTACGTGATCTACACGGAGAAAACTGGAGGGTCAAAATATTGATGTTCAACCCAACTATTGTGATAGTTCAGTAGTCCTGATTTTATTTTTTGGTAGTCAAGAGAACTCTCCTTGTATATCTGTTTTGTTCAAGAAGACTAGAGACTATAAAGTGCCAACACATGCTTAACTGTATACACTGTATCTGTGTTCTTGAGTTAGTGTTTGTTTTTCGTCAGCTGTTGCAAATGACAGATAAAATATGTATATAGTTACGCATGTGTCGTCCTGTCTCTACACTCAGAGATCTTTTGGACTGTAGCGGAGCAACGTGTGTGACAGCAGCTCCACTATGGTTGTGGTGCGCTGCAATTTTGGACGCGTGACTGTCCAAAATGTGGGTGTTGTTCAAAGTGTCCAAAGTAGTGTTGTTGAACAACTTTTAGACAGTCACGCGCTCAAAATTGCACTGAATTGAACCGCAGCAACCCAAAAGTCTTGTATGACTTGTGTGACTATATTTAAATTTTAAAGTGTTGTTTACCCTGAAATATAGTTAATCGACACTCTAGGTAGTTTCTTCAAACCTCTATTCTTCTCCGTGTACTAGGTGTCCATGCCTATTATATGTACACTACAAAGCCCACGTAATTTAACTAGCGCTAAAAGTGCGGTGGTAATGCATAGTATTTAGTGATACAATAAGGGTTATAATAGTTATAATAGTGCAAAAAAAACCAAAAGTTTAATCGAGTACGTTCGAGTTGAACCGAACTTAATCAGTTTGAGCTGAAGTCGATCTATATAAAAAGCTCGTCGCATATGTTTTAATTAGTAAATTGAAAACTCATTTACTAATTACTTTATTGATTCAGTATACCGCATAAATTTGAAATTTTCTACTTATTAATAGTTTTTTGAGCAATTGAAAAGCTCGAATTCAATCGAGTACTCGATTTCACTCGATACATCTTTTTATCTAGCTATATACGAGCTTTTTGCTCAATTCAAGTTGAAATGCAAAAATTATTTTTATTTAAACGCCAACAAGTGTTCGACATTATTGCTGTTAAATTATAAAAAAATTGATCAACATGCACTTACATGAAAATCGCTGTGTTGGTGCCAGCCACGCCGATAAGCCACATTCTAGGTATAGAAAATGATGTTTTCTACGTTAGTGTGAAGCATGCTGTATGCACAGAGTAGCATAAGGAGACCGAACAGTGAAACACTTTTAAGCTCTTCGCAGAGCACTGCCATGATGAACAATAAGAAGACGGAAAAAATTTGGTGTATCAGACGTTCCTACCAATTGCTAACTTTTATAAGGAATTTGTATAGATTAATGTTTGTCAGTCAGCAGAAAGTGTAAAACCGAGCAGAAGCAGAATCTCATGAGTGCAAGAGAAATAGTCAGATATTCCTGACTTTTTCACTCTCATGAAATCCTACTTTCGGTTTTACGCTTACTGCTTACATGGGATCGCGTCCTGAGATTAGAAAAATTTGACAAAATTATGAAGGCAAGTTCCCGCAACAAATAAAAATTTGTTAAAAGTCATTTAAGAAGAAGAAATGTGTATGTCATTCGGTTTTCTTACACTACTCCATGGCTATGTGCATAGAGCAACCCACATACATAATATGCTCAATATATAGAAGGTGCACTGATAAAAGCTGTTATGTGTCTGTTATGTATCATAATACCAAATTAAATATAATCACAAGAATTTTTTAATTACTACAAATAATGCGGTTGCATGAAATATTTAAATTATTCATTAAAGAGTAACTGGCAATTTCCAAGTGAAAAGAAGAATATTTACGGCTCTATTTCAAAATTGATTTCTAACTTTGGGAAATTTCTGTTATTGCTGACAATTGAACCGCCGGATCGTAGAAGGGCATATAGCCAATATAATTCAAATGGGGTATATGCCCTTCTACGATCCGTCGGTTCAATTAGTCCCACTTTCAGAAAACACAACAAAAAGTAAGCTTTTTCAAAACTAAAATTGCCAGCAACCCCTACAAAAATTAGTAACAATGTGTATTAAAAATACCTCAGTCTACTTTACGTTCAACTTGAAAATTTGACAAGTCGTACTTTAGCTATCTAATATAAAACTATTTTAAAATTAAAAACCCATACAGCGCATTGTATTTCAACAAGATTCACAGAATTTTTCAGTAAAAGATTTACGACATTTAAGGTATTAGTCGCGCTGCTGGCTCTGGCCAAAAGTTTACCGGGCCGCTTACAAGAGTGGGGCAGTGAGAGTGAGAGAGACAGTTTAACTCCCCACTCTATTCGTTCGTATGAAATTTCATATAATTTAACTATTTTTTTACCTTTCTGTCAATATATTTATAGTTTGGTGCGGTCAAAAAAGGTCATGTTTTTTTTATGCATTTGTTTCATCTAATTGAATACTTTGGCAGTTTTATTTCAAAATCTGACGATTAGTTATCATACATATAAATAATTATTTAACAAATTTAATACATGCATTGAGTACTCTCTCCATGCAAAACGTTTGAACTTTGAATTCATTTTTTGAAGCTTTGAAACGGTCAAAATTAATGAAATTGGTCTCATTCTGTAGATAAATACTTGAGGAATAAGTATGCAAAATTTGAAAAAAATCTGACGAAAACCATTTTACGCGACTTATACCTTAAACACGTCAGAATTTTTGTCACTGAAAATAAAAAATGGACCAATCTTTGTTATTCTATTAACAGACGCGCTTCACAGTGGAGAAAAAAGTCCACCTTTTGGACAAAAATCTACTGACAACTCAAATCTTAACCGATTTTAATATTTTTTTTTTTTAAATACTCAAGAAGGTTTGGTCTATGAAGCACAACTGCGGTAAATTGAATAAATAAATATTAAATTTAATAGGACATTGCATTGTTATCATAAGATTTTTGTTCAAAGAGGTGCACTTTTTTCCCACAGTGAGCTTGCGCATAAAGAAATATGAAACAATGGACGCAATAGCGATATTTTCAGCTGTTGAGTATTATGCTTGTAATAATAACCAACAATAATAATCCATGTGCAAATCATTAATACGGTCAAGAGGGAAAAGAACACAATCAATCTAGCACTGAAAAGTTCGATGAGCTTCTTGAAAGTTTTTATTAAAAGTGAAAATTTATAAGTGCACTAATCAATTTTCTATGGTAAAGCTCTTTCTATCCTGCAACTTTTCTGAAGCTTAGAAACTACCCAAGTATACTAAAGAAATACACGAATTTTCTTTTTAAAACAAATTTAAAAATTCAGGTTTCGTTGCGATTTCAGCACATACCTCATCAATATTTCGTGTTTCTTCATCTCCACCACTACTTTCATCTGAACTTCCAGGTGTTTCAATTTTTCTATATCCCAGTGGTCCAGGTGTTGAGTAGCCAACATTTTCTGGATGAGGCACTAAAAATAAGAAAATGAGAAAGCCACAAATTCCCATTATGGCTCCAGGAACTATGAAGCTTAAGCCCCAATCACTTTGGACATAGTAAGCTGCAATCAAAGTGCCTAAAATATTCCCTAAAGAGGTGTGTGAATTCCAAATTCCAAATATATCAATCCACGATTTCCTCTTCCAAACCAGTTTCCAACAACTGTAACAACGCCTGGCCAGCCAGTTGTTTGGCATATTCCACCAAATGTCTGAAACACATGTTTCAGATTTAAGTCTCTTAATTTCAAAAGTTTTGGCAATTTTCAACATTTCCAAAGTAATTCCGTCACTTTGCTTTACATGATATTTTTGAGAAAACAAATTTTGCGATTTTACGGTTACAACCATGTGACCGGGAATAACAAAAGTTTGGTAATATTAGAAATTAAAGACTTATTCTTCAGGCTGTTTAAATTTAAAATAGGTATTCATCACGTGAAACCTACCTGGACCAGAATCAAATAAGAAAGACTATGTATATTATGTATATGATCTTGCTATTCCAAATAAGTAAGATGCAATTCCGGATGTAAGCATTCCCAGAGCCAAAAAATAACGTAGATTTACCCTTTCAGCAATAAAGCCACTGAAAATTTAAAAAATTTAATTTTTAATCTTGTCTCTGAAATTTCAGAGTCAACTGTTGATAAAATAATTCATTTACTTAATTAAATCGAATTACAATAATAAAAATGAATTTAATTACCTAAGGAACATCGCACCAGCATATGCAAATAAAAATGCTGAATCGAGTGTTCCAAGTAATGCCGATGAATCGTGAGTATCTGGTATCTGCAAAATACGGAAATCACTGTGTACATACTATGTTGTGAAAAATTAATTTAAAAAACTTATTTTTGCAACCATTTAGAAGAAAACTGTATTGGGTATATTTTTTTATAATGTAAAAAATTGCATTACTAAAAACACACTTTTTTGAACACGTGTCATCAATTTTGCAAGTTGGATGTTGTTGTTGTTGTTGTGTTTATTATAACATTTTTTGTTTTGAAGCGGGAAAGCCTTGCCAAAACAATTGACGAGCAGTTGCTATGTCTGCAATAGAGCAGCTTACGGTAAATAGATAAGTATTTCAAGGAATCCATGAGTAATGATTCTGTCAATTAGAATTTAAGATTCTTGTTTTTAATAAACTACCAAGAGAATAGTATACGAATCCAGGGTTGCCACGCTTCTGCTCTTTTCAAATTTCCTGACTTTCCCAGGTTTTCCAGGTTTTTAAAACTACATTTATATTTTACCCGTTTTACCAAATTAAATAACTACCTAATTTCCAGACAAAATTTTGACTTTCCCCTGATTCTAAAGAACTTTATTTTTAAATAAATGTTTAATCACTATTATTTTTTCATAGAAATTAATAGTTTCAAAAGTTTTAAACTTTTGGAAATCTTTATTCAATAACATATAAGAATATTATTATAAAACATGAATTTTAAAATGTGCAAATAAATTTCACCATGAAAAAAAATTCTTCAAAAAAAAATTTGTCAGGGAAATTGACAAATTGAAACTTGTGACCACCCCGAGTTAGTAATAAAGGAGCGCGAATTTCAATCACACGGGTTTACAAGAAAAATTAAAAAAATTCTATGATCCGATGAGAAATTCCATGAGATTTCCATGAATCAAAGTGAAATCCCATGACAATTCCATGATTTCCATGACTTGTAGAAACCCTTTCATCCCTCATCAGAAAACTGTTTATATTCTCTTGTTTTCTTAAAAATTAAAACAAATGTTAATAGAAATAGCTTTTAACAATAACTTGTTATCTCGATCAATTAATTAAGACATTATAAACGAGAAACAAGACTTTATAATTTTTGATTAAGTGACATTTTTGTATTATTACTTTTTTCATAAACAAAATGTAAAAGTATATGATTAAAGAATGTTGTGTGTGTGACTTTTAATGACGATATAACTTTGTTATTAAAATTTAATCTTGAAACAATTACTCATAGATAATGATAAGAAAGGTTAAATGTGACATTTTCAGAATTAAAAAATTATTTTATATAAAACTAAAAATTCTTAGCTGGAAAATACAGATTGTAGTTTGAAAATGGACTAGATTGTAATTTAAAAAGAATATATTTTTATAAACATTTAAACAATAACAGGCAGATAAGTTGAAACTCGCCCCCAAAACTTTTGCAACTTTATTGAAAAGAAAAATATATATTATTAAAAGTAACTCACCAAAAGGGGCCCAATCACACCAAGTGTCTCGATTGCTAGAATTTACAGGGAAATTAGGTGGTGGAGATAAGTTACTGCAATTGACAGTCAGTACATTTTTAACGACAGAGATTGGCTTTCTGTTCAAGTGGTAGCACATGTAGGATAGAAAGGTGAGCACCAAAACAGCGCCTTGGTTCCACAACAAACGTGTTGACTGATGACAAGGGCAACATCTGCTCGTAATCTTCGAGACAATGTGTGCACCAAACGGAACATCTTTTGTTCTGGACATATTATGCGAAACAAATTACTTATCCTGTTTGTTATTGTAAACACAAGCTGTTGTGTATATTTATGCAATTATGACAGCTGCAAATAATCAAATTGATTAAATATTATAACTTCCGCCATAAAACAGGGTGGCCACTTTTTTTCTAAAAAAAAATTCACGGTAATTTCCCGGTCCATTCCCGGTCATAAATAATAACTCTGAAAATAAATTATTCCATGAAAGATTGAAAGAATTTCCTGATTTTTAGACAAAACTTTGACTTTTTCTCAAACCCTAAAAATATTTTAGTTTACTCTAAAAATAATTTTGAACTTAAATAGATTTTTTGAAATAAATATTTAATTATTATCCTTTTTTTTCTATATAGTAGGTATTCAAATTTCAAAAAAAAATTCAAATTTCAAATCCTTAAAATTTGAATAATTTTTAAGAATTGCTACTGTAACTATTATTAAAAATTATTTTCAAAATTTCAATTCAATTATATTCTAGAAATAACTAAAATATTTCTAAAATCCACTTGTTTACAAGACAATTTCATGAAATTTTGAATAATTTGAAAATTTTCCAATTAAATATTACATATTTAAAAACATAACTAATTTGAAAAAATGTGAATAAAAATATTTTTAAAAACTAACTTATTCAGAGTTTTTAGTTAAAATCTTTTAAAATTCAACTTTTCTAAAACTTCAATTTGAAACTTTTTAAAATTCAATCTATAATAATATTAGTAATATTAATTTAACATTCTAAAATATAGAAAAATTTGCTTATGAATAATTGTAAAAATACTAATTGATATTAATGAAAAATACGGTTTTTTAAAATTTATTTTCTAAGAAAAGAAATTTTATTTATTATTATTGCAAAAAAATTTTTTAAATTGATCTATTTTTCACTATTTTATAGGATGTGAAATTTTTTCTCTTTGAAATTTTTTTGACATATTTAATTAAAATTATATTTTGTTTAATTATTGTTAGAAATAGAAAGAATTTAAAATTAAATTTAATATTTTCTTTTTCTAAGTCTGTCACGTTGGACAACAAAATTCATAATTTTCTTATAAATTCTAGAAATTGAATATTTTTATAGTACTTTTTATAAAATTCTCTGACAAAATATAAATAGATTTTATAGAAGATCATTCAATCTTTTTTAATGAAATATAGTTAATACCTAAGTCTATTAAAATAAATATTTCTATTTTTTCTCACAAAGTAATGTGTGTTTTAAAAAAAAAATTCAAAAATCCCGGTCAAGATCAAAATTCACTGTCTTTTCCCGGTTTCCCGGTCCAGCGGCCACCCTGATAAAACTTAATCACGAATGTCTAAAACTATTCTCATTATGAAAACTTAATATTTCTCACGAACAACTGTACGATTGAATAGAAATGATAAATATACAATATAAACGTCAAAGGACAAAGGACAACACATTCTTAAGGTGCTTCTATTACGGAAGCTTCTACGCGCCACCCTGCGGCACTCACTCGCTTTACGAGGCACAAGGCAAATGTCGTTTGAAGCACCCTGCTAGTGAATGCCTTGTACGATGCCTCGGTGTGTGCCTCGTAGGGTGCCTCGATGCGTGCTTTGTGCGACCAGTAGTAGACCAGTGTTTTGAAATTTTAAACGGCTTTAAGGGTGAAGTCCCATGGCAGCGTTTTGCGTTGCGTTTTGTAACTAGCCCATTAGTGCAAATATAGCAAACATTAATCTCCATCTCTCTCACACTCATTGCCTAGTTACAAAACGCAACGCAAAACGCTGCCATGGGACTCCACCCTAAATGTAAATCAGAATTCTCAAAAAAAAAATTTGACTAGTTCAGGTTAAATTAATAGCTAATTGCTGTTAATATTTTTAAATTAAAAAGTGTAAATTTTAGAATAATTGAAGGGTGGCATGACAAAAGGGAGTCAGCAACAATTTTTCGAAATTGAGATATTTTTAGAAAAAAATCAGGTAAATTCTTTTACACAGTTCTGTAAAAGGATTTTCTTGTAAATTGTTTTTTAAACTCGTTTTTAATAAAAATAAGAATAAGACAATAGCCTACATATTTTTACTTACAATGCAATTCAGTTAAAAAACAAAAGAAAAGAATATTATTATGAATAGATTAATATCGTTAAAAATATTTATTTCTTTTTTATATCATTAAATATATATTAAATTTCTCTGAAAAACTGTATGTCTATTTAGAAATAATTTTTATTCTTTATCTAATTTTCAATAATTTAAATATTATTCTTCTGTTAATTTTTAAATATTCCTGTTTGTAGTTTACATTTGATAATTTCTATACTTTTTACTTTCAAAAGTTAACATTAAATTAACAATTTTCTTGAAAACAAACAACTTTTTCAAAGCAAACTTTTTTGCATTCAATTCGTCATTTCAATATTAAAAAACTAATTTTTCAGTTTTTCTTTAAACTGTATATTTTTTAACAATTATAATTTTATAACAAAATATGCGCATTTGACGTAACCACAAAATAGTACACTTTTACTTATTTTTCTCACTAATATGTAGGTTGTAGGTTTATCTTCATAAATTTTATTTCTACTGATTGAGCGAAATAGTATTTCCAAACGGTTTTTTTTAGATTTTTCTTTAATGATCAGAAAAAATTTTTAATGTGTTATTTTCGTTTCCTGTAAAATCGTTAAATTGTTGCTTGACCATTTTTGTCATGCCACCCTTCAATTACAAATTTTGTTGAATCTTGTTTTAGATTGTAGTGAGGGTGTTGAAATGTTTCTTTTACTTGAGTATAAAATGTCAAGGTTATGTTTTCACCATTTTCACCTACCAAAAAAGTTATTTATGACAAGCTGCAAGTACGATTCAATATATTTTTATATATGAGGATTGAATTCAATAATTATTCAAGATGTACATATTTGCTTAAAATTTTTAAGACAACTAGAGGTTATATAACCTATCTCTCAAGTAAAAATACATTTCAACACCCTCACTACAATCCAAAAAAAGATTCAACAAAATTTGTAATTATTCTAAAATTTACACTTTTTAATTTAAAAATATTAACAGCAATTAGTTATTAATTTAACCTGAACTAGTCAAATTTTTTTTTTGAGAATTCTGATTTACATTTAAAGCCGTTTAAAATTTCAAAACACTGGTCTACTACTGGTCGCACAAAGCACGCATCGAGGCACCCTACGAGGCACACACCGAGGCATCGTACAAGGCATTCACTAGCAGGGTGCTTCAAACGACATTTGCCTTGTGCCTCGTAAAGCGAGTGAGTGCCGCAGGGTGGCGCGTAGAAGCTTCCGTATTCTATACCTCCGGTGGATTGGTCAAGCAATCGGCTTGATGAATTTTCACGGTCGGAAAATGTACTTTCATGGCGGGTATTTTTGAATAAGTAAATGTTGAAATGGTTTTTACTTGAAAATTTATTTTAAAAAATGATTTTATCATAGGTAGAAATTCTTTTGAAAGTAATGTTAAGAACATGTTTTATTTTAAAAGTTATCAAATTTTAATTCAAAATGTTTTAATTTTCCAAAGAAGTGTAAAAAGCCTAATGTTTTTGAAATGCTAGTACAGACGGTACAGACTGTTTGTTATGAATGTACATAACCTAGCGTTGTGTTATCGTGCTTGTGATATTATTATATTCTAAATTTAATGATTTAATTATATTAAATAATCAAAATAATAATGAACAGATAACACAACGCTAGGTTATGTACATTCATAACAAACAGTCTGTACCGTCTGTACTAGCATTTCAAAAACATTAGGCTTTTTACACATCTTTGGAAAATTAAAACATTTTGAATTAAAATTTGATAACTTTTAAAATAAAACATGTTTTTTAACATTACTTTCAAAATAATTTCTATGATAAAATCATATTTTTAAATAAATTTTCAAGTAAAAACCTTTTCAACATTTACTTTTTCAAAAATACCCGCCATGAAAGTACATTTTCCGACCGTGAAAATTCATCAAGCCGATTGCTTGACCAATCCACCGGAGGTATAGAAGCACCTTTAACCTATTAACACATAAGGCCAACATTATGGAGAGTCTACAACTCCACAAAAAGCACTTGCACACACTTCACTTTTAAGAAGATTAGAAGTTTTGAAACCAGGGGGCAAATCTTAGGTAGCGGGGATACGTAAAGCGTAAAATCCGTAAAATAAGGTCAATGCACAACTGCTTTGCGAACCTTAAGGCTGCGGTTACACCTCTGCAGGCAGCCTGTCTGCCTGCAGGTTGTCATGGTAACGTACAATAGTAAGAGAGTCAGTGACTTCAAACTTCTCCCTTACTCTCGTTGCTCCTGCCTGCGCAGGCAGGCAGCCTGCAGAGGTGTAACCGCAGCCTTAGGCCGCAGTCCCATGGCAGCGTTTTGCGTTGCGTTGTAATGAGAGAGAATGCAGCAAACGTATATTTGCGTCTTTTTCTCTCCCATTACGACGCAACGCAAAACGCTGTCATGGGACTCCACCCTTAGAGTGCAGTCCCATGGCACCGTTTTGCGTTGCGTTTTGTAACTAGGCAATGAGTGTGAGAGAGATGGAGATATATATTGGCTATATTTGCACTCATGGCCTAGTTACAAAACGCAACGCAAAACACTACCATGGGACTGTCATAGGGCCGTTCCAGAATGGACTCAAATGGTCTCGACGCAAACGCAGACGCGACGCGTCCCAATGCTAAAGGTGCTTCTATACCTCTGGTGGATTGGTCAAGCAATCGGCTCGATGAATTTTCACGGTCGGAAAATGTACTTTCATGGCGGGTATTTTTGAATAAGTAAATGTTGAAAAGGTTTTTACTTGAAAATTTATTTAAAAAAATGATTTTATCATAGAAATTTTTTTGAAATTTATGTTAAAAAACATGTTTTATTTCAAAAGTTATCAAATTTTAATTCAAAATGTTTTAATTTTCCAAAGAAGTGTAAAAAGCCTAATGTTTTTGAAATGCTAGTACAGACGGTACAGACTGTTTGTTATGAATGTACATAACCTAGCGTTGTGTTGTCGTGCTTGTGATATTATATTCTAAATTTAATGATTTTATTATTATTATATTAAATAATAATCACGAAGTACGTGATAATAATGAACAGACAACACAACGCTAGGTTATGTACATTCATAACAAACAGTCTGTACCGTCTGTACTAGCATTTCAAAAACATTAGGCTTTTTACACTTCTTTGGAAAATTAAAACATTTTGAATTAAAATTTGATAACTTTTAAAATAAAACATGTTTTTTAACATTACTTTCAAAATAATTTCTATGATAAAATCATATTTTTAAATAAATTTTCAAGTAAAAACCTTTTCAACATTTACTTTTTCAAAAATACCCGCCATGAAAGTACATTTTCCGACCGTGAAAATTCATCAAGCCGATTGCTTGACCAATCCACCGGAGGTATAGAAGCACCTTGAATTCAATTATTTTCTACAATTTTCAACTAAACTTCATCTCTGAATCAATTGATTTAAATAATTTTCCAAAAGTTCTTTTAGAATTCATAATTATATTTTAAAATAATTTTTGAAAGATAATAGTTTTTCAATTTTGAAAAATTTCCAAACAATTAAAATTTGGTAAAATCTTTTAAAAATAATTGAATTTCTTAAAAAAATTTTAGTATAATTTAAAAAAACTAATTAATTTTTTGACTAATTTTACATAATTAAAAATGTTGAACATGATTGTTGACGGATGCTGCGTCTGCCGACTGCGCTGGTGAAAAAAAACAATTGTAGAAAGCCCCTTTGCGGATATTGACAAACAGTCGTTCCTAAACAACCTTGAAGTGAAAGATTTTGGATTAAATATAACATATACGGTAGCCCATCTCTGTCAACAAAAAGTGCTTATTCTAACCTCTTTTATGGTAGTTGAAGAATAATATTGTAAATATACTATAGAAATTCATTTTCATCTTAAACTAATCAATAAAAGTTTATTTTTCATACAATTTTTTTTAAACATAAGAGTAAATTAAGTATGTCAGCAGAAGTGGTGGAAAAATTACCGAATTTGCAAATAGGGCCTGATCCTAGTATAAGTTATCCAATTCATGTACAATATTGTGGAAACTGCTCTCTTCCTATAGAGGTAATATTTAGTACTTTATTGAACGTTTCAAATGAAATAAAATAACAATTAAATTGTCAATTTTATTTTTATAGATGAAAGTAATTTCTTATGCAATTTGTCAAACTTCTTATTTAAAATTTACTAAGTGTCAAATAACATTTATTACTTGTTGAATTTTAGTTACAAACTAAACAATTTTTTATTTAAAACCTTCTGATATTGGTGAAAATTTATTAGAAAAAAATAAGTGTAGTGAAAATTTATTAATCTATTTCTATTGATTTTTCTTTCAATTAAATTCTTATTTTGCTCCTTTTTATCGGCTTTTCATAGAAATAATGAATTTCGGAAGGAAAAATTTATAGAAAATGATTATAAATTGAATCATCTCCAAACAAACCCTTTTCTCTATCTCATGGGCCACTAATGTTCATGAGCATTAATTATTACGGAGTGTCTATTCGGCCAGTTAACTGTCAAAATAAGGTGGTTTAAATATTCTGCCAGTGAACTGGCAGAATAAGTTAGTTTTCTTATTTGGCCAGTGTATCTAAAAAAATATACAATTAATATCTAAATCAGGCCAAATAAAAAAGGGACTCTATTTGGCCAGTCAAAATAAACAGTTTTTAATATTTCAATATACGGGCAAGCTGCCATTTTGATAAATTAAAAAAACAACCAAATAAATGAAGTATGTAGAGACAATTTAACAAAAAGGGTGCAAAAGGTGAAAAAGTAAAATCAGGGAAATGACAGAAAACAAATTTTTTTGGTAGGTATAAATTAAGAAAATTGAGCCATTTTTCGATTTATTTTCAAAAACTGCAACAAAATACCTCATCTTTTAGTATAAAATGCAAATTATTTTCATTTTATAGTGCGAAAAAAAACTATAACAAATTTTTCAAAAATTATTCTTGAATCATTTTTTAAAACAATTGAAAACAATTATTTCTTTCAGGTATTTTTTTACAATTTTTGAAAATCAACTTTTGAAGAATTTTCATTGTAAATTTTGAAAATTATTGAATTATAAATTTCATGAAAATTCTTTAAATGTAAATTTAAAAATGAAAATTAATGAAAAATAGCTTCTAATTTTTTAAAATTCAATATTTTCAATTAAGTACATATTTCTAAAAATTCAGATATATACAAAAAGTAATAACATTTTAGAATTATTTTTAACATTTTGGAGAAAAAAAACGTGTTCAAAATTTTTAATTAAAATTCCATAAGAAATTAATTAGTTTTTTTTTAAATTATACAAAAATTCTTTTAAGAAATTCAATTATTTTTGAAAAATTACATTAAAATATTATTAAAAACTAATTCTTCGAATTGTTTTATCATAATTTTTTAAGATTAAATTATTTTCGAACAAAATAAATAAAAATTGATAAAAATTTACTGTTTTAGATTTTGTTTAAATTTCTGAGAAATGATGGTCATATTTATAAATAAAATTCTTCAAAATTTCGATTATTTTTATTTAGATACTTTTTTCAAAACTTCAATTATTTTTAGAAGATTTTCAATTGTATATAATTAAAAAACTATTATCTTTCAAAAATTATTTTAAAATATTTTTAAAAAATTAATTGTAAGAATTAAAAGAATTAAAAATTTGTTGTAATTTTTAGAAAATATTATACCTTAATAACTTAAGAAAAAAACATGGACAATTACAATTATTATAAAAAATTTACTTTTTGTATTTGAATAATTAAATTCTAATAGAACTTTCGAAAAATTGTTTAAAATAATTGATGTAGAGATGAAGTTTGGTAGTAAATTATAGAAAATAATTGAATTTAGAAAGGATTATAATTGTTATTTTTGAAAATTATTAAAATTCATAAATTTTACTCATTTTCCGTAAACTTTCATATTTTCCTGTAAAAAAAATTTGTCAGGGAATATAATTTTAATGTCAGTAAATTGTCAGGAAAATTGATAATCTGAAACTTGTGACCACCCTGACAATATATTAGGTATTTTTTGGCCTATTGAAAAGTTATAATTTAAATAACTTTACCGATTTAGGAAGAAATTATAAGAAAACTTCGTAAGACACAAATTTTAGGAAATGTGTGCAGAATAAAAACAAATTGCTTTTTTTCCTTCAAATGTGCATCAAGAACTTCTTCTATACTAACAACAAAAATAACAAAAAGCATAAGGTGCTCCTACTTTATTCAAAAATTTTAAACGAAATGTCTATCTTGGGGCTCTTTTCCCTATATATTTATTATTTTTATAATATTAATTATAATATAAATTTTAACAAAAATTTCTTAATAAGTTTAGTTCATGTCACACTTAAAGCAGATTTACCCGTTTTGGAATTTTTTTAAAATTTTTTATAAGATTGGTTAAAATGTTAAATAAACAAACAAACATCCAACAGATATTTATACCTGATGGGCGCTTTATTAATACAATGGCCAAATAGTAAAACCATCTTATTTTGCCAGTGCACTGGCAGAATTATTTAGTCATCTTATTCTGCCAGCTTTTCCCTTATTTCTAGTTACTGGCCAAATAATTAAACCACCTTATTCTGCCAGTTAACTGGCCGTATAGACATGGTCTAATTATTAACCGTTTCTATCCCCTCAACTACCCTAATTTCAAGAAACAGCCCCTAAGAATGTGCAAACCATTTAGTCCCAAATGTACGTTTTTTTCTCTTCATATTTGCACTTATCATTTTCAAAGATGGTGGACTAAAAAAATTCGCAAATCATGTTTCTTATGTATTTTTTCGTCCTCTTTCAGAATCGGCAAAAAAATTTAACTTTTGACTTAAGCATTAAAAGTTGTGATTATTTAAACAAAAAAAAAACACAGAATTTTTTGGTTTTTGTTTCATTAAAACTATATTTTTGATTGGAAATCGCTTCAGAAAAATTTTGGACTGACAAAATATCGCGTTCAAAATGTATGACTTATCATTTAGGCATTGCTAGAAATTTTTATTTTTTCGAAATTCAAAATGAAGGCTCAAAAATGGCAGACAAAATATCTAAAATTTTGAATAGTCAGAAAAATAAATTCTACACACAGTTTCTCATCACAAATGACTAAAATTGGTATACAAATAACATCCATTATAAAATTTTATCACTGTGACTAATTTAATATATTTTAAACAATTTTTATAAACAAATTGATTTTTTTAAAGTCACAAATATTGAAAAAAATTTGTTTGTTTACAAATCGCTCTTATTTTGATAGTTGCAATGAATGTTGAGGATCAAAATTGTTTAATATTTTTATTTAACAATGTTATAAACAATTTTATAAACAAATTAAGAATTGACAATAACTGAAGCTAAAATATATTGTCTTCTTTCACCGACTTTTTTTTACTGTTCTCTTAATGAATCTTTGAAGTGAAAATTATTGATCACAATTATTTAACAACTTTATAAACTATTGTTATAACCAAATTTTAAATTAACAACAAGTAAATAATGTAGAAATTTCGTTTTTTCCTTTACTATTTTTTTCTATAGGATTAATGAATCTTGAAACTTTAATTTATTTACTAATATTTTTCAATAGAGTTATAAACAATTGTTGTAAACAAAATTATATTTTAACAACAATTGAATATAAAAAAAATAGTTTTACTTTTAATATAGCTACTTTTTTCTATGTTATTTCTATGTAAGAGTAATGCCAATACCAGCACTTTACCTTCAGTTATTGTAGCTAAATAATTTATTTACAAGAATTGTTTATAACTTTGTTAAAAATATTTAGAATTAAATTTAAGTTTCAAGATATATGAACCCTATAGAAAAAAGAATATTAAAAGAAATAGTACATTGTACAACTAGTGGCGAAGAGTGAAGTTTGCGGCTCGAGCGTAGCGAGAGCAGCAATCGCTCGAGAAATACATTCTTTCACCACGAGTTGTGCACTACGTTTTCTCCAACGCCTTGCGAGGAAAGGTTTCTTCGTGAGTTTCGTATAATTTTAATTTAACGTCTGCTTATCTTTAATATAATAAAAGGCGAATGTTTTGAGTGGGGAAGAAGTTAGATACAAAATAAATCTCGGTCAAAGAACAAGAAAAAAGAATAAATTCATGACTTACTTTTGCCACGCCAAATTTACTTTCGCCACGCTCTTCAGAGCAGTTGAGAAAAGTTCTACTTTCGCCACACTTTTCTACCAAGAAAAGTTCTCCTTTCAGAGCAAGTGTTGGAGAAAAACTCTTTTTTTATATTCAATTGTTGTTAAAATGTAATTTCTTTACAACAATTGTTTATAAATTAATTGAAAATTATTAGTAGGTAAATTTGTTTATAACATTGTTAAATAATGTTAAACAATTTTTATCCTCAACATTCATTGCAAATATCAAAATAATAGCGATATGTAAAAAAACAAATTTTTTTCAATATTTGTGAATTTAAAAAAATTGTTCAATATAATTTTAATTCTAGCTTTCACACAATGTAAAGTTAAATCATTTTAAATTTAAAATATTATTTTCTTTATAACTTTACGTGTGAAAAATAATATAAAATTAATTTTTCTCCAGACTAAAACATTTTAAACTGCCCATAAAATGTAAAACAGCATTTGAAAAGTTAAATATATAATCCTTGATTGAAAAATCCATGTATTCTTAGGATTATCCTAAAAATTAGTTCCAATTTAATGCATATTTTAAAAGTTCTTAATTATTAAATAATAGGGGAGAGTCGGTAGTGGCGAGACACGCTTTGTTTTTTTTTGTGTAGGACTCATATTTTCATGAATATTTGGTCTGCTTTTGTGCAGACAGACTAGTGAGACTATCTTTTACAAATTTACATAATATAGATAGCATATGTCTTCAAAAAAAAAGTTATTACCGAATTTCAAAAATGTCCCGCGACTACCGACATTCAAAAACGTCGGTAGTGGCGAGACATTACTTAAAATATTTGCCGTTAACCAAATTTTGAAAAGTTTAATTTTATAAACACTTTTTCATACGAAGAATAAAACTTTAAAACTTGCTTAAAACTATTGACAGATTAAAACTATAAAAAAACTGTATTAAAACTATAGTGACAGATTTTACATCCAGAAAGTGTGTATCATATAAAAAAGCTTCAACAGAATAAAACTTTACTTTTACACCAAAAAAAGCAACACTGTCAACTCAGCTGTTTGAAATATCGCAGTGTCTCGCTATACCCGCTGTCCCGCCACTGCCGACAACGCCCTAAATAATTTAAAAACAATAATTACATAATAATTAATAATTTGTTAATTAAAATTATTAGCAATCAACTTTAGAAACAATAAATCAAATTAATAATTTTTAAGGGTAAACATTGTAATTGTAAACATTTCAGAAAAAATTAATTTTTTTATTGGCTTGAAAAATTCTTTGAACTTTCTAGAATAAGGAACAAAAGGTTTTATACATGTCCGAAATCGATTTCATTGAAATATCAAGCTTTTTACTGGAGAATTTTACCTTGCATAAAACATGTATTACAAAAATGGCTCCAGTGCCGCCATTTTGGAATATTAATATTTTTTTTAATATTTTGAATCGGAGTTTTTACTATATATTTAAACAATTGTTATAAACAATAAAGTGTCGTTTTTTGGGTCGAAAAATGAGTTTTTTTGTTCAAGTGCTTGCCAATTACACAAAAATAAATATTTTTAAAATCCGCTACGAATTTCTGCTAAAATCGTAGAGTATTTCCAAAACTCCGTAAAGTATTTTTTCATATCCAAGAGTCAGCCGTTTTCTTGATATCCTATAAAGTTGCATAGAATTGAGATACAAGGTTTGCAGATTAAGATTTTTCATATTATTTTATATATTAATTTAATTAACATTAAGCAACATTTTTGTGTCGTCATTTTGACCTCCAATTTCATTTTTTGTAAGGAAAGAAGGTTCTGTGATCCCTTTATAGTTATAAATTATTTTATTTTGAAGTTTGATTGATTGAAATTAAATATACTTAATGATAATTTTAACAATTTGTTAAATTTCAGTACTGCGAGTACTATCCAGAATACGAAAAATGCAAACAGTGGCTTGAAAGAAATTTACCATCAGAATTCGAAAAAGTTAAGCTCGGTAAGATGATTCATATTCAAATGACTAAAATAATATATTTATTTTAAAACACAAAAAAAACCACGTCAACTTTGAATAAAATTTTTAAAGATTTCTGTTAGAGTTGTGCAAAAAGCTCGAGGCTCGAGGCTCGAGCGAGCTTTTTCGAGCTTTTCATTTTTCGGGCCGAGCCGAGCCGAGCCTAATCAGTTCGAGCTCGAGCCGAGTTCGAGCCGAGCCGAGCTGTGTAAAAAGCTCGAATAGTTTCGAGTACTCGAGTTAATTCGAGTACTCGAATTTTTCGAGCACTCGAGGGAATTCGAGTACTCGAATTTTTTCGAGCTCTGAGTAAATTCGAGTTCTAGAGAAAATTCATAGAATTTTCGCATTTATTATATTTAGCAAATAGAAATATTGATTCAGTAATTCAAAAAAATTCGAAATTTTTTACTTATTAATAGTTTTTTTAGTAAGTCAAAAGCTCGAATCCATTCGAGTACTCGAAAAATTCGAGTACTCGAATTCACTCGAGTGCTCGAATTTAATCGAGTACTCGAATTTACCCGAGTACTCGAATTTTTCGAGTACTCGAAGTCACTCGAGTACTCGAAAATTTCGAGTACTCGATACATCGAGCCGGCTCGGGCTCGGCTCGGCTCGGCCCAAAAAAATTTCGGCTCGGCTCGGCTCGACTTTTCGAGCTTTTTGCACATCTCTAATTTCTGTAAAAGTAAAAACATTTATGAAAATCCATAGTTCAAAACGAACTAAAGAAACTCTTTTAACCATTTTTCGAAATTAAAAATTTTTAACTTTTAATAACAATTTTATAAACAATGTGTACTTTTGAAGCTTTCTAGAGCAAGCATTTTATTAATTTTTATTAATTTAATGAAACTTTATCTAACAAATGCGTCATTTAGTTAATTATTACAGATTATTATTGCATTATACAGATTTTTTTTAAATGATGCAAAAATATGTTATTGTAAAAAAAGTTATAAAAATGTTAAATTTCGAAAAATGGTTAAAAGTGTTTTTTTAGTTTGTTGTGAACTATATATTTTCATAAATATAAAAAAATTGATAGTACAAATTTAAAAAAAATGTAGGGTCAGGCTTTGCCAAACGGATCAGCTAAAATTAAATAAATATTGTTATTTCTGATTTAGAAGTTTGTTATATATCTTGTTTGTATAATAATCAGCAGAAGATGGAAGTACAGAGGCTGGTGGAGGAGGAGGAGGGGGTGGAGAAGATGAGAAAAAGCGACAGAAACGAGGCGGCAAGGGAATGCTAAAAACAAAAAAGAAGGAAGATATCCCTAAGTTGGTAACCGTGTCCAGAGCACCTAGAGGAAAGAAAAAGTCTGTTACAGTAGTGACAGGATTAAGCACTTTTGGTAGGACGGCTTAAAATATCATTTTTTTCTATTAGTCTTGTAATTATTTCATCTTCTTCATATTGAATCTATTTTTTCAGATATTGATTTAAAAGTAGCTGCTAAGTTTTTCGGAAGTAAATTTGCGTGTGGATCTAGTGTCACTGGTGAGGATGAAATCGTAATTCAAGGTGATGTAAAAGACGATCTGTTTGATGTGATTCCCGAAAAATGGCCTCAGGTTTGAAACAATTTTCGTTTTAGTATTATTATCAAGAATATTGCTTCGATAATAATAATTTAAATGTAAATATTTAATTTCAGATTGATGAAGATTCAATAGATGATTTAGGAGACCAAAAGAGATAATAGGTGACTGAAATTTTCTGTAAAGAAATTGCAGAAACTACAAAATTCACAATTTTGAATATTTTTTACTTTTGTGTCCTGAACTCTAAAAATGTACTTTTAGACTCTAATTATGTACAGAATTTTATCTTAATACATACATTTAATATGCATTGATTAAAGATAATTTTTTCCTTATTCTTGTGATGTTTTAATTATATCTATATTTTTTTAAATATGTTCACAACGTTTTTACTTTAAAGAACTTAGTTTGTAAAAATAAACAAAAATTTCAGTTCTTTCTTTTTTGTTTTAAATTATCAAAGTTTAAGAGTTTTATAGAATATTGAAAGAAACTTTTTTATTTGAAAAACATATTTTTTATTGAAAATCTTTTTTCCATGTAGAAAAACTTATCAATTATATTTGTAATAAACTTTCTTATTCACTTATCTATTTTTATCTCTATATTAACATTATAAACGATGCTGTAAGTCTATGTTTAACAATTAAACCAACGATGTGTTTACAATTTTTCTACTAAATTCACTCTCGTTATAACATAAAAATACAGTTATAAAGTAAAATTCTGCAACAAGTTTCCTCAACGAAGATTTCTGCTAACAGTGAGTTAACTCAAAACAATTATAATTGATTTATTTTTTCTAAATATTACTTCAACTGGGTTGTTCCTCTTTTTCTTCTAAATTATCCACAATCACTTGTAATAATGATGCAACATCTTCTTCCGATAGGCGATCTTCACTGTCTTCCACAATCTTGAAAGCAAAAGAAAAAATATTTAAAGTTTTACAATTTCTATATAATTAACCACTTCACTGGCGGGGCGTTCCAAATGGCGTTCCACGCGCCGAGGCCCAGACTGGCAAAAACACCGAAATGGCGTTCCTAATAAAACTTTATTTTTAAAGAGTGTACACTACTTTTTACTACTACAAAGCAATATTTCTATAGTTTAGACATCAGGGAACAAGATTATCACAATGAAAATTTCAGTTTTTGAGATTTTTAATGTTTCTTTGAACGTTGAAATAGTCGATTTTTAACACTTTTTAACAAATGGCGTTCCACTTTTGTTATTATTAATAATTATTAAATTTTATTTATTAATTATTTATATTTATTTTTTACTTATTACATTATTATATTATAATGTTTTGTATGTAAATATATTTTTTAAATAAAAAATATGAGTTTTACTGTGTAAAAATTGAAAAAAAGTGGAACGCCATTTGGTGAAAAGTGGTAAAAATTGACTATTTCATTGTTTGAAAAAACATTGAAAATCCCAAAAACTGAAATTTTTATTGTGATAATCTTGTTCCATGATGTCTAAACTATAGAAATATTGCTTTGTATAAGTTAAGAGTAGTGTACACTCTTTAAAAATAATGTTTTATTAGGAACGCCATTTCGGTGTTTTTGCCAGTCTGGGCCTCGGCGCGTGGAACGCCATTTGGAACGCCCCGCCAGTGAAGTGGTTAACATCTTTGTTTTTAAAACAAAAAGGCATACGCATTATTCCTCAATGTTCAATTCTTTGGAATTTTCGGAAAATAATATTTTGTGAAACAAAACTGTCTATTTGTAATTTTTGTTTTTGTTTGGCCGTATTAATTAATTTGTTGAGTAATGAGAAGGCCTAGATACGGATAGGCCTTCTCATTACTCAACAAAAAACTGTCTGTTGTTCAACTAGATTTTCTTTTTTTCTAATTGGTATTTTAATGAATCATTATATAATAGTCATTTTTCAAAAAATATTTAAAGAAAAACTACAAATTCTATTAATTAAAAACAATATTTATTCTTAATAATTTAACAATTCTAGGTTTACCATGAACTCGGAAAAAAATGATACGTATTTTTTGTTGTCGGCAAAGGAGATGATTTAATGGTTAAAACTACCCCTTTTATTGCTAAAAAAAACCTCTAAAATTATAAAAAGAAGGTTGAAACGTATTTTTAAAATTTACTTGAAATCGCTTAAAACTTGTTACTCGGGTGTTTTTGAGGTCACTGATAATGAATTTGAGGTCAGATATAGAAAATTCAAAATGTCGGATCCAATATGGAGACCGAAAATTTTGAAAAATCATCAAAATCGCAACTTTTTGGTCAAAGATTTCAAAAAATCGATTTTTCTTTTTTTACTTTAAAATGTTCTTTAGTATCATAAAACTACAGTTCTTAAACATTTTTTAAGAAATATACAAAAGAAAAAAAAAGTTGTAGCAATTTTTATGACCGTTTCTTAATTCACTGCGATACTTTACCAAAACTTTAAACGCTTTTTTCTCGAAAAACACATTTTTGAAAACTAGGAGACACTTTTCTTGAAATCTACAGAATCGATTTTATAAAACAATTCAATTTATTAAATATAAAACTAGACAACAAACCTCTAAAATTTCACATTTTTAATTTTTTTTAATTTTTTTTTATTTATTAATTAACTTAAATTCCCATTAACATTAACATTTTTATTAATTAATATTTTCTATAAATTTCAGTTAATAACTCCAAATGTTACATTCCAATTTTCCGATTGAAAATCCTTTAATTCTTTTGATATGTTATGTAAAACATTTTATTGGTAAGATATTTTTATTGTTTTCTTTATAGTGACTTTTATGTTCATTTTAATTATTGTTTTATTTTTTGTTAATTTTTGTTCTATTTATCAATTTTGTTTTATTTATTTATGTTCTGTTAAATTATCATTTTAAGTCTTCGTGTATTTCTTTTTTGTTTTTTATTTTTATTGTTTTAATGTTTATAAATTATTATTTAATGTCTTCGTATTTTCATTTTATATTTTTGTTTTTTGTATTATTTTGTAGACTCCCTGATGAGGAAATCGTTTTGATTTCGAAACGTTGGAGCATTTTATACATTAAAAACCACTTGTCCGAATGTATTCGTGTAAAAAGTTATTTTACCTATTAATTTAACACATTTTTAAAATGTGAAATTATTACCCTGTTATTATGTTTTGCAATAACTATAACCAATTAACCATTAAACACACATGCTATACAATATATAAGAAAAATTTTCTATTTACCAGTTGAATCTCGAGAGCAGTTTTTGGACACAAATTCAGTAACGTCAATTTTTCACATTTTGTTAATTTAAATGACTCGACAGCTTTTAAAAAGCTACGAATCTTTTCTGGAGATTGTTTACTGGATGGTATATTTTCCAGATATTTCACAGTCTGATAAGTAATGGTAGCTAACTGTTGTTCTGAATTTTGCTTTTTACTTGATTTCATTCCTTGCAATATGTTTAAAACTTCATGGTTACTAAGATAAGCTGTGCATTCTTTTAACCTGGAAAAATTTTGGTTAAATATGTTTAAGGAGGTTGTTTACAGGTACGCAGACCTTCAGAAAAAATATTGATTTGACATTAAAGAATTTTGTAATATTATTGTTAATCGTATCTTCTGGAAGAACAAATATAAATTTTCAAGAAAGAAATTTGAAACTTACAAGAATTGTTTATTTAGTCATTTTGCATATGATCAGTTTTCTTCATATTAAAAGGTTAAACTTTTACAAAACTGATTCGATTTAAGTCAATGATGGCTTATTTTCTTCAGAAAATGATTCTCTATAACTTGACCGCTCAGATTTATAAAAAATACACCGTTTTGAAAATATGCTTATTTGTTTACAAAAATTTTTTTTAAATAAATCACTTTTTGTAAACAAATAAGCATATTTTCAAAACGGTGTATTTCTTTGTAATTCTGAGCGGTCAAGTTATAGAGAATCATTTTCTGAAGAAAATAAGCCATCAGCTAAAATCGAATCAGTTTTGTAAAAGTTTAACCTTTTAATATGAAGAAAACTGATCATATGCAAAATGACTAAATAAACAATTCTTGTAAGTTTCAAATTTCTTTCTTGAAAATTTATATTTGTTCTTCCAGAAGATACGAATAACAATAATGTTAAAAAATTCTTTAATGTCAATTCAATATTTTTTCTGAAGGTCTGCATACCTGTAAACAACCTCCTTAATACATTACATATTATATATATTTATGTGATCATCTCCCAAGAAGGGAACCTATACGAAGCAAAAGAATTCTAGGTTATGTTCGTATTAGATTTATCTTTATAAAAATTTAATTTTTAATTATGTAAATTTGAAACTAGTTTTTATTGAACATTTTGAATGTAATGAAGACTTGATCATTAAGAATTTTTAGTAGTAATCGATTCTTTTTCTGTATTTTTACTCCAAAAATTATAAACATAGCCTAAAATTTTTTGCTTAGGTATTTTTCTTGGAAACGCGTCACAAGTAATATAGTTTATATTAAATAATAATTTTTTATTGGAATAATTTTCTCTTTAAATTTTTTATATAAGAGTCATTTTACGTGAAATGTCCGAGGCGCATGATTATTCCACAAATGTCATTTGACCGAACTGTCATTTTACCGAATTGCATTTATTTGAATTGCCATTTTTACGAATTGACACTTTGGCGAAAAGTCATTTTTGCGAAATATCATTTTTACGAATTGTCATTTTTACAAATCGTTATTGTTCCGAAATGTCATTTTTTCGAATTGTCATTTTTACGAAATATCATTTTTGTAAATCGACATTTTTACGAATTGTCACTTTTGCGAAAAGTTATTTTTTCGAATTGTCATTTATGCGAACTGCCATTTTTTCGAATTGTCATTTTAACGAAATGTCATTTTTTCGAATCGACATTTTTACGAAATGTCACTTTTGCGAAAATTCATTTTTTCGAATTGTCATTTTTACGAAATGTCACTGTTACGAATTGTCATTTTTGCGAAAATTGATGTAGTAACTCTATATAAGCATACAAGTTTACTACAGCAATTTTCGCAAAAATGACAATTCGCAACAGTGACATTTCGTAAAAATGACAATTCGAAAAAATGGCAGTTCGCATAAATGACAATTCGAAAAAATGATATTTCGCAAAAATGACTTTTCGCAAAAGTGTCAATTCGTAAAAATGTCGATTCGGATAAATGCAATTCGATAAAATGACAGTTCGGTCAAATGACATTTGGGGAATAATCATGCGCCTATGACCCAAAAAACGTTTTTGACTGTTTCGAAAAATTTGAGGGGGTAAAGGGGGATCAATTTTACCAATTTTGCTAAACACCTTCTACTTTTTCAATTTCTTCTGTACATACTTGTAATGGGAAACATTTTGTAGAATATGTTTCTGAAAGGTTTTTTCATGCTCTTTCCAATGATTTTAAGCTTAAGAAAATGACGTAAGTTCATACGTTGCAGGCTCTTAGTCTATATAAGAAAAATAAATATACCAAAGGATTTTTTAAAATTTTTAGAATTGTGAAAGTTACGCCATATTGAATTTTTTTGATAAGATTATGTAATTTCTTAATTATTTTCTATACATGCATTATACTGCTGTCCCGATAGAAATAACCGTATCTGCATTTCAAATAAGTCAGCTATTTGCCATTGAGATAGTGGCGATTAGGTTACTTATCCGAAATGTAATGATTGTTGGGACAGCAGTATAAATACATTGTAAAAAATGCACATCCAAGTTAAAAACAATATTTTAATACTTAGATTTTTAAATCCAGGAGCTGACTATGAGGTTTTAGTAAGATATAAAGTCTTTGAAAGTTTGAAGGCATTTTTTTTGTCATGGGGCAAATGAAAAATGTCATGCTAGCCTTTCCTGAATTTATCGGAATAGATGCAATCTATAAACTCCTCGATTTGAGAGCACCTTGTGGTAGTGGAAAATTCTCCAGGTCAAACTGATACACGGAAAAAATAAATTTAGCAGATTTTACGAAACTGTTACGGAGTAGCGGATACAGCTTTTTACGAAATTGAGTTTTGTAAAATGTAAGGAATATTTCAGGATAAACTTCAAAAATATTCAGTATAAACTGCGAAAGTTCTGTACTTCATCCTGAAATATTCCTTACATTTTATAAAACTCAGTTTCGTAAAAAGCTGTATCCGCTACTCCGTAAGTTTTGTAAAATCTGCTAAATTTATTTTTTCCGTGTATTGTGGCAAACTGTATTTTGATGCACGAGATCAAAGAAAACATACACTGGTTTATGGACTCTTAAAGAGAAACATCCGCCGAGGTCAAAAATTAAAACAGTGAAGGCTGATAAAGATTTAACTGAGTGAATTTTAATTTGAAAGATTTTAACGTCGTTAGACAATCTTTCCCGGATGCAAAAGTCATTATTTGCCTCTGCCACACCCAAAGAACTTTCAACAGAGAGATAACTACAGAGAAATTAGAAATCACAAATAGTAAAACAATTACCATTGTTTCTACCTCTCGTATTAGAAAATCAGACACGAGAGACATTTGTGGAGGAAGAAGCTTCTACAAGTAAAGACGAAAGAAGAAACGTATGTTCAGAAGTTTTCACGGAAGATGAAGTCGATTTTTCGGACACAGATCATTTTACGGAACACAACGTTTTTCCAGGAGACTATTCAGAAGAGAATATTCCATCAGAAGAATATGTTCTAACGATTGACACCTTAGCAGCTGATGAGGTGTTATCATCAGAAATGCACTTGCATTTCTGATAGTTATTTTCGATAGTAATTGCAATGTAATTCAGGAGAAAGATGTCTCAAAACTAGTTCCTTAAGCTGATGATGAACCTCCTAAACAAAAAATTCGTGGAAGATCAAAAAACTCCTTCACCTCAACGACCATGGGTCTTCCAAAAAAGATATCAAAAACAAAAGAAGATAAAGGTAAAGCAACTCCTTTCATCAAGGAAACATTAGACGTTAAAATACGAAGTGTTTCGTCGATGATTCCTTAGTGGAAAAAGCTTTAAGAGGATATAAAATTAAAGAATGCGAAATAGAAATGAAACCAAAATTAATAAGTGGAGCAATTATAGATGACGATGTAAATTTATCTTTAATTAAGTCTTATTTAAGCGATGAAACATGGCTCAGGTGGGGGAATTACAACAAATAAAAAAGAGAAATAATAAATGGAATTGTCAAACATGCCAAAAGGATTTAGAATTATTTGCTTCAGGTGTGACTCCTGTTTGGAATGGTTTCACTAAAAATTTGGTGAAATCTACTAAAACCATCTACTGGTTCTGTTATGCACGTAAGGCTGGCGGCAATTGAATAGTTTTTTTCTAGTTGTAATATTATATTGGATAATATTTTGCTTTAAAATGTTCATTAAAAAAACAATAAATATTTTATTTAAAAAAAAATATATAATATTAAATATTATTATAAAACAAGAATAATGATATTATATAACATAATAAATATAATATTCAGTGTTATGGATTCTTGGAAACTGTTATTTGAAAGAAATTATTATACTAATTATAATGTGATATTGAAAGGCGACGAATTAAATATAATAAATATTATACGAAAAAAGTTTTTATATTTAATTACTTCACAATAAATTGAACAAATAATTTTTTGATCTAAAAAAGGGAAGAATTTTTATTTAAAATGTCCGCTAATGAAGACAATTTTTGGGATGCGTTTACAACTCATTTTTTTACCGTTTTTACGCATAAATGTTTTAAGGTTAATTAAATTGTAAATAACACAAAAAACATTATTTACATTTTTTAACTCTTTGCCTGTTTCCGACACACGGGTGGGTCGTGTTCATTTTCATTCAAAATAAATATAATTTGTATATAAATTGATAGATATTTTTCTTTATATCTTTATATCAATATTATAAGACATTATAAGGGTCATTAATGATATTTTTTACAATAATTAAATAATTAGTTATAATTTAAATATATTATACTATTTGAAAAAGTATCAGATTCCGCTGGGCATTTTGGGACAATCATGTTTTTTTTTCCTCAAACAGTTAAAGGGTTTTAAGTAAAAAGAAATTAATTCATGATACAATACTAGTCAAAATTGAGAGATGAATGAAAAACATTTTAAAACTTAAAATTTATGAAAACTAAAATTTTTTGAAAGATGATAAGATTTGAAAAGTACACAAGATCTTTTAGAAGTCATTTGGCCAATATTTTATTTCGATATTTTAAAAAAATCTTCATTTTCAATGTTTTACAAAAATTTAAATAACTTTTAAATAATTAACGCTTTATAATGATCTTAGGCTTATTTTAAAGGTCATTTTCTACAGAAGAAGAATTACTCATAAGCATTATCTTGTAATGTTTTTCTTAGAAAATGCAGATCGTCAAACTTGGACCAAAAAATTCAAAAAATTTGGAACAATCTTATTAACAGAAAAATCATTTTTAAAATTCAATTCAATTCCTAATCTTTTATTAAATTCTATTAAAAAATCTACACCATATCACGTTTTATATATTTTCTAGAATAGTTTTTAGTACAAAAAAATTATTTCAAACTTGAATATTTTTTATTCAACTTTGACGAACTGCATTTTCTAAGAAAAAAATTACATAAATAATTCTCATACTGTAGAAAATGACCTTTAAAATAAGCCTAAGATTATTAAAAAGTGGTTATTATTTTAGAAGTTATTTAAATTTTTGTAATGATTTTTTAAAAATATCTAAATAAAATATGGTCAAATGACTTCTGAAAGATCTTGTTCTTTTTAAAATTTTATCATCAAAAAAAATAAAAAGAAAAAAATTTTAGTTTCCTTAAATTGTAAGTTTTAAAATGTTTTTCATTCACCTGAAAATAGGTGGTCTCAATTTTGACCGGTTGTGTATCAAAAGCTAAACATGTTAAAGCACTTACTATCAGTTCTTTTATAATTAGTTTCATTATTAACTGTATTAACTGAAGAACAGGTAAATAAAAATAATGTCGAGTTGTGACGGGCCAAATAGTCACTTAGAAATTTTAATGGTACTTTTATAACTGAAAAATAATTTTTAAAAATCAAATATATGGTCATATATATGGGGCATTCCACGCCAAATCGGAAATTATTTTGCTTTTGCATCTCAAATTTTTTTTAAACATTTTTTTTCTTTTAGTACTCTTTGAAATGAGCTACCTTGATTTTTTTCAAATTTTTTTCATAAAGCAGTTCAGGAGACACAGATTTTTGAAAAATAACGTTTTTTACGTAAATTTTTTTTTAATTTTTTTAAACTCGGTCAAAATTGATCGAATTGGACGTTTTTATAATGAAAAGTTTTGTTTTTACGCGTAGTTTTTAATAAAAATATTTTTAAAAATTTTTTAAATAATTTACAATAAGATTTTAAAATTTTTAAAATAAAATTTCATTTTTAACAATGTATGTATCGATTAATTTTTTTCAAAATTTTTTGTAAGAAACTAGCACTAAATTAACAATTTTTAAGCCTTGTCCGATCGTGGGCAAACGATGGGATCTATTTATTTAAAAATTTTTAATTTTTATATACACAGTGAAAACGGTAGGCCAAGCTTGTCATTTGACCAAATCTCAATTTTACACAGAAAGAAGGTTATGTTTGTAGAGACTTAGTCTGAAAACACATTTTTTAAGAAAATTTTGTGTGATTTTGTCAAATGGCAAGTTAGTCATTTAGCCACCACTGCGTATATAAAAATTAAAATTTTTAAAATAAATAAATCCCATCGTTTGCCCACAATCGGACAAGGCTTAAAAATTGTTAATTTAGTGCTAGTTTCTTACAAAAAATTTTGAAAAAAATTTATCGATACATACATTGTTAAAAATAAAATTTTATTTTAAATATTTTAAAATCTTATCGTAAATTATTTAAAAAATTTTTTAAAATATTTTTATTAAAAACTACGCGTGAAAACAAAACTTTTCATTATAAAAACGTCCAATTTGATCAATTTTTGACCGAGTTATAATAGCATTTAAAAAAAACTTTACGTAAAAAATGTCATTTTTCAAAAATCTGTATCTCCTGAACCGCTTTATGAAAAAATTCGAAAAAAATCAAGGTATAAATCATTTCAAAGAGTACTAAAAGAAAAAAAATGTTTAAAAAAATTTGAGATGCAAAAGCAAAATAATTTCCGATTTGGCGTGGAATGCCCCATATGTCGAACCTTTAATTTTTCAATAAGAAAACAATTTTTTATTTTTAGAGGCAACTTTTAAAAGCTTATAACTTTTTTCGCAATTAAGAAAATATTAATTTTCGTACGGAAAAGTGTCAATTGTTTAATTAACTTTAAAAACATGCGTCTTAGAATTAGTAATTGTTATTCATTGCAAAGTTTTATAGTCGTATTCAAATTAAAATAATTGTTTATCTATTTAATAAATTAATGTAAAATATTTTGGAACTGATTCATCGTATCAAGTACTAATATTTCTAACAAAAACCAAGTAAAAAGTTATTGAAATTGACATTGCAAAATCAACAATTGTAGTGACCGAAAATGACATTTTAAATTTAGTTGTCCATATGTATAAAATTATTGCTTTTGAGGTATTTCTGAATGAAAATATCCTTATTTTATAAAATTTCTATTTATCTTAGTGTTTAAGTGCTATTTATACTTACACTTCCATAGTTATTTAAAAAAATAGATTCGTTTACAGTATTTTAATAATAATACAAAGTTACAACCTAAGTACTTAATAGTATTATTTTTGGAGCAGTTATTTTTTCAGCAATTAAATTATAACAACTTTCCGGCTTCTTGACTACGAGAATAGGTTAGAATTCAGAAATTCATAAAGGCCTAAACACAACTGTTCGCGAAATCAAAGCATGCGTTAGAAAAGGACAGAGTTATATTTCTGTCCTTTTCTATCTCATCTCAACTATCCTTCTTTTATCCATAAAAAAAATTCTGCTTTGCTTTACGTTTTAAACCATGAGTTGACATTACTTTGCTTATAAACAAACCTGTTTATTATATGTATTATGTTTTAAAAAATTGTGCCTCTAAATTAAAAAATAAAATCATTTCAAATTATTCAGCCTAATCTTTTACAGACAACAAATTCAGTATTTTACTCTTTTTTCTTTAAAAAATATTGAAACGAGTTAATTATTGATATAGTTATAATTTCTTGAGTAATATTATTTAAAACTGTTTATTAGCTTTTATAACAAAGTTTAATATATAAAGAATAATAGGAAAATAAAATTTTAGGTTAGTATTACTATTTTAAAAATAATTAAAGTAAATCCTTTTAAATAAGTAAAATTTGCCTTCTTAAAATACTTATTATTATAAATTACATCAATCGTACATATTTATTAAAAATGACAATAAGCAGAAGGTGTAAAATATTGTGTGTAAAATTGGAAGATTTTTCTGTCACTTCAGAGAACGTGTGACAACGTCACAAGGCAAAGTATCAATACAAAAAGTTCTTGTCCACATGGTCTGATATAAACACTTTTTTATTAAAACGATCGAAAGGAAAGGTTTGTTTATTATGACATCAAGGTTTAGTGGAGCTTTGCAGTTAACAAATCTAGATGATTTTATTAACCCTTCACAGGTAAAGTTAAATAAACTATTTACTACCTATATCTATAATTATTTATTTTTTAGTTTTACTCAAATTATTTAATTCCGTCATAAAATAATAATAATCAAATATACTACTGATACTGCTCTAAATTATACAATGTTTTCTTCTTTTTATTTATAAAAAATAGAAAATCTTTATAATTGTTAAAATAATTTTATTAAGAAGTAGGAAATATAGGGGAGAGTCTCCAGTTGTGAGACACCTCCAGTTGTGAGACAGTCAATTTTTTTTAACATGCAATATTAAAAAGCCGATTGGTTTATATAAAAACATTTCTTTTTATATGAGCCAACTATTTCGTGTACACCGAGGCGGATATATAAACTGTTTTTGTTAAATACCAACACTGTGTGTGATAATCGACTAAAAAGCGTTTTTTCAATAAATGCAAAGTACTTTTTTTCCAAGTTAATTAATTGGAAAAGGTAAATGTAATGCATTTTCTTTTAGTGTTTTCCTTATATTTTGTGATGCAACATTGCATTGTTCCAATCTACGGTTGAAAATAATTTAATTTTCCTTTTTCAAAATAGCGCCAATTTCTGGGTGTGAGACACAGCATATCACCAGTTGTGAGACGGTGTCAACACCCATCTGGGCAGCATAAAAAATACTACTTTGCAGGCATACTATTTAAATGTTGTTTTGATTCTTTTTTCTAGTATTTTTGGGCATGTCAAGTGGAAAAAAGTCAATTGATTCAGAAGAAATCAATTTTAATGCTCTTGTTGAAGCTATTAAATTGTGTTTTTTTGATAGTCATATTTTGGCGAATAAATATTATTATTTAGTATATAATAATATATATTATTAATATATTTAATTATTTCTACTAAACATAACGTTTTATGTCAAACTTATTAAATTTTAGCAATTTTTAATGAGTGTCTCACAACTGGAGACATTTTTTTTTGACAAAAGCGATGTGCTCGGAAAATGTATCGTAAAATTTTTTGAGTTCATCGAAACACTATACTTTCTTTTAATAAAAGTTGCGTATTTCTGTTACCTTTCGAACGGTGTATTTTATTTACAATTTCGTTTGCCCGTTTACAATTTACGGGTCAAAAATGAAACCCGTCTCACAACTGGAGACTCTCCCCTACCTATTTTATGCATCATTTTTATTTCCTAATAACAATATTGTTCACAAACTCATTCTTTTCTTTGGGGGACAAAAACGTTACATGTTCCCGTTTCTTAATATTTTTAAATTTTTAGAAAATAAAGGAAAAATTTGTACTCAAAAAAATGTTCTGTTACATTTATTTACGAATTTCTTTAATTGTAAAATTATTCGAAGACATCAATAACTTCTTTTTTAAATAAATATTTTATTATTATTATTTTTCCACAGGAATTAAGATTTTCAAAAATTTCAAATTCAAATCTTTTTGAAATTAAACAACTTATAAAAGTATTATAATTATTTTATATTAAGAATATTGTTACTGTATCTTCTTCAAAATTATTTTCATCATCATTTCAATTCAATTATTATTTTCAAGAATTTTTAACTAAAATTCTTCTATAAATCAACTACTTTTAATAATTTTTGAAAAAGTTCTTTGAGAATTTTCAAATACATTTGTTTAAAATTCAATTTTACGAAATTTCGATTATAAGGAAATTCTTCAAGGGTCAGAATTCGTGAAATTTTCACAGAAAATAAAAAGTATTTTTTTTATATCGAAATGTTAAAAAAACATTTCTATTTGGCCTTAAGAATGTGTCCACCAAAAAACAGAAAAAAAAATTATTTTTTATAAAAGTTATTGCAAAATTAATTTTTTTGCAACTTTTTAAACAAAATTTTATTTCTCCTAAATGAATGAACCGATTTAAATGAACCAAGCGGGAATATAAAGGGGATAAAATATACTTTTGTTTAGAATTATAAAATTTTTAAAAAGTTTATTTTTTAATAATTATTTAATAAATTTTTTGTAAACAATTAATTTTTTTTAATGTTCTACGCCTTTTAAAAATTTGAAAAAAATATTAACATACACTTAAAACTATAAGAAATCAAAATCCGTTGAGAAAATTTTGGAGCGACAATTATTTTAAAAGTTATAAACAAATTATATTGGCGCGGTGTTGTGCATCAACGCTGAACTTAGTTTTTGATCATTTTTATCAACTTTTATGGTAATATAATTGAATAAAAATGTTAATTTGACAGTGTTTTGTTCATTTCGTAGTTAAAAATAATGTTTTAATTCTGAAAATCATCAAAATCGCATCTCCGTTCAATATAATTGAAGCGTTTTGTGCAGAAACAGCATAAGTCCATAATTCGAAATTGTTCAGGAATCAATAAAAACTGTTTTTCTCGTAAATGTTAAGATTTTTTTTAATTTGGCTTTTTGCATTATATTCTACTAACTAATTAATTAATCTAATTCTTTCTAATTCTACTAAGTTAAAAAATCCAATATGATTAATTAATTATCTACTTAATATAAAAAATTAAAAAATAAATTAACATTTGGACTTATGCTGTTTCTGCACAAAATGAAATGAAAAACACAGAACATTTATTAAATCTAGTGAAATATCAAAGTTTTATGAAAAATTTAATAACATTTATTTAAAATATGAAATTTGGATAATTTTTAGTAACATTTTATAAATAATAAAATTGTTTTAAGAATAAATTTAACCAATTTTCAATATTTTCTAATTTTAAAATAATTCAGTCACCACTGTCACTTTTTGCTTCCCATGAGTGTTTTTATTTATAATATAAACTGTTTAATATAAATTATTAAAATACGTCAAGAATATCACAAATAAATATAAAACTTATCATGGACTTGTGCTGTTTCTGCACAAAATGATATTTTAATTATTTTTTTTAAGGGTTTAGAGTTTTGTCACTTATGTAATATTTTATCAGATTGAAAAGCTTCATTTAAAGATAAATTTTCAATAAAAAAGTGATTTTCGATAAAATGGACTTATGCGGTTTCTGCACAAAACGCTTCAATTTGTTTATAACTTTTAAAATAATTGTCGCTCCAAAATTTTCTCAACGGATTTTGATTTCTTATAGTTTTAAGTGTATGTTAATGTTTTTTTTCAAATTTTTAAGAGGCGTAGAACATTAAAAAAAATTAATTGTTTATAAAAAATTTGTTAAATAATTATTAAAAAATAAACTTTTTAAAAATTTTCTAATTCTAAACGGAAGTATATTTTATCCCCTTGATATTTCCGCTTGGTTCATTTAAATCAGTTCATTCATTTAGGAGAAATAAAATTTTGTTTAAAAAGTTGCTAAAAAATTAATTTTGCAATAACTTTTATAAAAAATAATTTTTTTTCTGTTTTTTGGTTGACACATTCTTAAGGCCAAATAGAAATGTTTTTTTAACATTTCGATTTAAAAAAAATACTTTTTATTTTCTGTAAAAATTTCACGAATTCTGACCCTCAATTAAATATATATATTAGAAAATAGAAACTTCAAATACCTAGTTTTAAAAAAATTAAATTATACTTTTTCAAAAAATTTATTCTTCAGAATTGACAGTTAAAAATATAGAAAAATTCAAATTATCGAATACCTCGAATATTTTAATTTGAAACCTTTTAGAAATTATCCAATTATTTAAATACAAAGGAAATAATCTATTGAATGATTTTTAAATTTTAATTCTTATAAAGAATTTTATCAACAAATTTTTAAATAATTGAAGTCTTTTGACGAATTTTAATCAATATCGTAAAAATAATTACATTTTTCTGAGGAATTTGATTAATATTGTACTAAAAATAATTAAAATTCTGCGATAAGCTTTATTATTTCTGAAAATACATAATTTCATTTTCAAAACAAATTTATTATTCATAAAAATAATTGAATTCATAAAAAAATGTACCTATTATTTATGAAATTAATTGAATTATTGCGAAGAAATTTATAAAAAATTTGTTAATAATTGAATTCCTGTGAAATTTTTATAATTTATGAAAATATGTAATTAAATGTTTGAGTACAATAAATTTTATTAAAATTTTTTTTAAATAATTGAATACTTTTGGGAAATTTATTAAAACAGTAGATATTTAAAATCATTGAAATGAAGAAAATTTTTGAAAATAATTGAATTTTGGAGAAGAATCTTGTTATTTATAAATATAATTGTGATTTTGACGAGATTTTTTTCTAAATTTTGAACATAATTGAACTTTGTAAGAAGAATTTTATTACTTTTGAAAATAATTGAATTTCTGCAATCATTTGTAACTTCTCCAAAATTCAATTTTTAAAAATGTTCTTTACTAAAATTTTTCAATAAATTCATTATTTTTAATAAAATTAATAAATCGAAGGTGAACTTATTTGCTCCACCTGTAAATTTACGTTCTTACAATTTAATTCGTGTACCACCCCATAGAACTAACTATGGTAAAAACTCAGCTATTTCTAGAATGGCTGCTGAGATGAATGAATATTGTGATAGAATTGATGTCTTTGAGCAAAACGAGAACATATTTACTAATAATTTGCGAAAACAAGTCTTATTGATAAACTAATTTGTGACAGTACTTACTTATTTTTATAACCGTTTTTTGTATTAAGGGCTTTGCCCGTATAAGTATCTTAAATAAATAAATATATAAATAAATAAAATATATATTGACAAATTTAACCAATTTCAAGAAGAATTTGAATTATTAACATTTTGCAAAAATCTAAGTTTTTAAAATTTTCTTATTACATTCATTAAAAATTAAAATTTTATAAAATTTCAAATTAAAATCTTTTGAAGTTGATCTATTTATGAATATTGTAAACGCAACTCTTTTAAAATTGAATTAATTTTGAAATATTTAAGTAAAATTATTCATTTTCCAAAATGTGGTAATTTTAGTTTACAAAATCCTTGGCAATAACATTTTTTTAATGAAGGAAAAATACATACTTGCAAATGAAAAATACAAGATGTAATTTTACTATTTTGAACATTGATATTTTCAAATTCGATAATTTATTAATTTATAAATTGATTAAAATCATCACAAAATTTTACATTTCTCAAAATGATAGGTACTTGACCATTTCTCGAATGAATTTATTCGAACATATTTTTCTCCGAATGATCATTTTTTCGAATACAATTTTACCAAATGCATATTGACCGAATATATAATAAATTTGAAAAAATTTGGCATTGCTGAATACAAAATACAGTATAAAAAATTAATGTAAAATAATTCATTTTTTTAAGTATAAAATAAAATTAATGTTAAAAGATATTAAATTGTCTATAAAAACTGTCAATAGGTGATGAAAACAAAAAATAGTGATTAATGTTGTGAGCGATTGCACTTAAAAAATTTAATTCATTTCTGTCTTAAAATTTGGTTCGCAAAAAACATTTGGTTAATTCAAACTTGAAATTTTTTTATTGAAAATATTGATTAGAAATTTATATCTGACACTTTATTTATTTATTTACAATTGTTGCTAAGGTAACAAGAATTCAATTTCAAAATAACGTTCAAAACACAATTTTTTGGTCTAAAAATTCCCAAATACCTTTTTGTGAAAAATTTATGTTTGGGAACATGGTTTCGGGGAAATGGATTCGGGAAAAGAGCATTCGGAAAAATAATTTTTAGTAAATTCGACATTCAGACAAAATAGATTCAGGATTTTTTAAGGGAATCTTTAAAATATTTGGATTGGCTATAAAAGTAATTAAAAAATATTTTAAGAAGATAATCCAAGGTTGTGGAGTCAGTTATAAAAAAGTTTTTTTTGTTTTTTAATTAAAATTTTTGAAATGTAGAGGACAACCCAGTGGGCAAAAGGAACATTTACGTTCGAGGAACGTTCCTAAAACGTTTCATGTCTATATATAAATGTTTTTAACATTTTAAAAATTGTTTATGTTCTAGAAGCATATTTTAAAACATATTAAAAAATAACAAAATGTCGGCCCTATATCATTCGAAAAACTTCTTTTCAGGAATGCATAAAACCAGTGGAAATAAAAAAATCTGATATAAAAACTGGATCTAAAATTAAAATTCAAGAAGATGGTTACGTAGAGATTGATGAGGTTAATAATATTTTTAACTGTTATTAAAAAATTTGCAAAATTCCTTTTTTTAATAATAATTTTTATTGTTAGAAAGGAGACACTAAGCAACTAGAAAAGGTCGGCATTACACTTGCCGATTGTTTAGCTTGTAGCGGTTGTATAACATCTGCTGAAAGTGTACTTATTACACAGCAAAGTCAAGAAGAAATATTGCGAGTATTTGAAGAAAAGAAGAACCAACAACATGTAAGTTTTTAAATATATTTACAACAATAAACTTTAACATTGAAGAAAGTGAGCTCGTTGGATACTCAAGATTTGTTCGGTGTATTTAAGATTCTTTGTAGAAACGTACAATGAATCTTATGAAGGATATTAAAGCAAAAAAAGTATTTTGTTTTTTTAAAACTTGACTATTTTAATTTTTAAAAAGTATTTGAACTTCTGAATGTTTATTACAGTTAGGAGAAGGAAATACAGCCAAACATATTGTTGTAAGCTTATCAATTCAACCAATTCTTTCATTAGCTGAACGATATGGGCTTGAACCAAACGAGGCAGCTCTTAAGTTGGCTGGATATTTTACCCAACTTGGAGCAGATGCTATTCTCGATATGACGGTTGCTGAAGATTTTGCTCTTTTAGAATCAGCTAGAGAATTTCTCGATAGGTTTAAATCTTCTCAAGAAGGTGCACAACGTCAATTACCAATGTTATCATCCTCTTGTCCAGGTGATATTTTTAGGCTATCAGTATTGTGTATAAATTTTGGTATCGAAACCGATTTGGGTGTTTTTTGACTCTCAGTATGAAATGACGAATACTCTTTTTTACTTTGGATACAGGCTTCAATTTCGGCGATAATTTATTTAACTTCTTTTCAGGCTGGGTTTGCTATGCCGAAAAGACGCATGGGAATTTTATATTGCCGTATATTAGTGTTACAAAATCTCCACAACAAATAATGGGTTCCCTAGTGAAATATCATTATGGACAAATGAAAAATCTTTCTCCAGAAAATATTTATCACATAACAGTAATGCCTTGTTATGATAAGAAGCTAGAGGCTTCTAGACAAGACTTTTATAATCAATTGAAAGAAACCAGAGATGTCGATTGCGTCATTACGACAAGTACGTAATACAAAGATTTATTTTATTCTGTAGTTTACAATTTTCATATTCGTTGATATCCTTATAAAAATAATAAATTATGCCTTATTCAATTGTATTCTTTTCCTGTACGTATTACAAAAAATTCAGAGTTAACCTATTTGTCGAGTAGTTGAAACTGTATATCATTATTCTTTACCTAAATGAAATAAAACTCAAAATAAGTAAGTAAAACATTCATTTAAAAAGAGAATGTTGACTTCCTTCGGCTAGCATTTAGTGAACATAAAATTTCAGATCATACCATAACAAAATGTCCGCTTTTTGATAAGCCTGTATTTTGTAGTTGAAATTGAACAAATGCTACATCAAGAGGGCCTTTCTTTACAATCTGCGACACTTGGTGAAATTCAGAGACCATTCGATAACAGAGAACAAACAGATTACCAAATTTGTTCTCATAATGGATCCGGTTCGGGAGGATATGCAGATTTTATTTACCGTTATGCAGCCGAGCATCTATTCCAAAATCATGATGCTGAATTAAAGTTGAAAAATTTAAGAAATCCCGACTTTCAAGAAGGTGTTTTAGAGAAAGACGGAAAGATTTTGTTGAGGTTCGCTATTGCTAATGGATTTAGAAATATTCAGAATTTAGTTCAAAAATTGAAGAAGGGAAAGTCTAACTATGATTTTGTTGAAATAATGGCATGTCCTTCTGGTGAGTGAATTGCGTATTTTATGGACGGTATATTTATTTTACTTTTCAAGAAAATATTTTTATTAAATACTTATTATATATATTCCAGGATGCCTTAATGGTGGGGCACAAATAAAAGGGCAAAGTAGTTCACAACCGCGAGAATTAATTATGAAATTAGAAGAGGCATATCACAAAGTACCCCAAAGTAATCCTGAAGAAAATCCAGTTATTAAAGATTTGTATAAAACGTGGTTGGAAGGTGAATATTCAGATAAATCGAGTGCTTTTTTTCACACTCAATATCACGAAATAGAAAAAATGAGCACAGCTCTAAATATAAAATGGTAATTTATTGTAAATGTTCTTTAATAATAAATATTTTTAATGTAGTTGATATTTTTTTTAAGTCCTTTGAATCATTAACCTTCCCATCCAAAAAAATCAGGCGTTATATGTACTTGGTAAACTATCTGGCTCTTAAAGTTTCATAACAAATCACAAGAGAAATTTTCGGGTTATACCGATAATTTCTTCAAAATTTATTTTACGCAAATACGCTTTACCATCTGAAAGCATGAACATTTTGGACGCGATATTTCATGGTTCTACAAACTTTTCTGACTTTATACCTTCGAAAAAAATTCACTTTTAAAAAATAAATTTCAAAAAACGTTTTTTTCAAAGAAATGGCTGTACTTTTTAGTTTTGGATTTTTTTTTCATTTTGAATGCAGATTCTGAAAGAGCGATGTCCAAGACGTAAGGAATAGTTCTCTTGGATTTTTTTCAACCCCTAGTCGCCGAGAAAATTACCATAAAGAATTGTCTCTAAAATGTGTCCATCTGGTCCTTAAAGGGTTTAAAGTAATGCAAAAAATTAAATTTTTAGAATTCATAAGAAAATTCTGAATTTTGGTATCTTTTCTGTTTACCTCATAAACTATGAAATTACCATAAATTCTATAATATAAAACCTTGAATTTTTTCTGTTTCTGACAATAATTTCTTTTTAAATAATTTAATTCTGGAAGAACTATCACAAAATTATTATATATATAAATAATTTAATGAATAATTTTACTTAAATATTTCAAAATTAATTTATCTTTAAAAGAGTTGCGTTTACAATTTTCATAAATAGATCAACTTCAAAAGGTTTTAATTAAAAATTTTATAAAATTTTAACATTGAATGAATTTAATTAGAAATTTTAAAGAACTTAGACTTTTCAAAAATTTTAATAAATCAAATTCTTCTAAAATTTGTTAACACTAAAGAACACTAAAAAAATTTCATTTTGGAGAAATTTCAAATGATTGCAGAAATTCAATTATTTTCAGAAGTAATAAAATTCTTCGCAAAAATTCAATTATGTTCAAAATTTTTTTTAAATTCTCGCCAAAATTTCAATTATTTTTATAAATAATAAAATTCTTCTCCGGTATTCATTTATTTACAAAAATTCAAAAATAAAATTCTTGGCAAAATTTTAATTATTTTCAATTATATAAATATTATATATATGTAATATAATATAATATATTATATTCACTTCAGGGTAAGACTCCGTCAGAAAAATTACAATTTGCATGGGGTCTTCGGATTATTCTGTAATTTGGTGAAGTTGTTATATTTGATAACAAAAATAAGTGTACCAAAGGATTTTAAAAAATTTTCAAAATTGTAAAAGTTAGGGGCCGTACACATAATACGTCACGCGGCTAGGGGGAGGGAGGGGGTCTGAGAATTGTGACTAAGTGTGACATGGGGGAGGGGGGGGGGGTAAACTCATGTGTTACGTCACAATCTTTTAAATCCAAAGATTATAAGAAATTATATGTGACAATGTCACTTTTTCTAAATAAAACAAGTTAAAAATGCTTTAAACTATTTAATATCTATTATGTACCTATTTAACATCTATTGGTTTATTATTTATAATATAATATGATAAATAATATATTCTCTTAATTTGAATCAGTTAAAAATCTTGGTTTTAACTGACAATCAGCAGTGACTGACTTTTTGCTTCTGAATCAGTTAAAAAAATAACTGAAAAATTATCCACAAAACACCGAAACTTTTCTAAATATGTATATATTAAAGATTTGCTTGCATACTTCGAAAAATTTACTTGCAAAGTTTAGTTAAAATTGTGTAAAGATTTAAATTTCTCACTATACAATAAATGTTTATCGTCAAATTTTCTTAAAAATATCCCAGTAAACGAAAACTAATTGAAATGAATTAAAAAGAATTCACAAAGAGCTTTCGTGAATCCCGCTTTGTGACAAATACGAATTGGAGCCATGATGCAATTTTCCTGAATTCGTGAAACTGTATTGAACTTCCGAACCTTCTATCCGTACCAATTCACTGGACAAGTTTTGAGCCTTTAATTTTTTTCAATTCGTTAGCACGAATTCAATGCATTCCTTGGCCATTTCTTTCGAATGCGAATTCGTTTGGACAAATTGGTACATATTGAATTGAATATACAAAGAGCGTGAGTGAATCCCGCTTTGTGACAAATACGAATTGGAGCCTACCAAAAATGTTAATTCGTTTCAATTCATTTGAATTAGTTTTTTTTACTGGGATAGCTTGAAACATTCCTGAACATTTTAATTACATTTTCGACTATAATTTCGTGAATATTTTCAAGAAAGTTTCGCGTTAAACATTTATTGAAGTGGGATATTTAAATCTTTACACAATTTTCACTAAACTTTGCATTTAAATATTTCTAAGCTTGCGAGTAAATCTTTAATAAATTTTTAGGAAAGTTTCGGTGATATCCCACATAGCACAATAATTTTCTGCAAATTTGCGGCAAGTTTTCAAAGCCAAATTCGAAAACTTGCCTGGCAAATTTGCGGTAAATACCAAAATGTCCGTTTGGTGGCAAGTTTGCAGAGCAAATTTGCAGAAAATTTGCATGGCAAAGTAAATGTTAAATGCATGCGCAGTAGTTTTCTATGACATCTAGAGCTGCGCACTACATTTATGTCACCTTCCCTGTTAGGGAAGGCAACGTTTATCAAAATACTTACATTTTGAATACAAAAAGATTTTTTTTGAAATTTTTAGGTTTTTTGAAAGTTTGCTGCAAATTTTCCTCAAGTTTACTACAAAATTATCTGCAAGTTTGCCACGCAAGTTTTCTGCAAATTTGCTCTGCAAACTTGCCACCAAACGGACATTTTGGTATTTACCGCAAGTTTGCTGCAAATTTGCCAGGCAAGTTTTCAAATTTGGCTTTGAAAACTTGCCGCAAATTTGCAGAAAATTATTGTGCTATGTGGGATGTAGGTAGTTAAACGTGACTAAATGAATTAATCAAAAAAAATTGTATTGAAACATCAGTTATTTTTAACTAATTGTCAGAAAAAAATATTTTTAACTGATTCAATAATTTTGAGTGTAGGATATAATATATAATGTCAAATGTATAAAATTCACATTAAAATTTACGTGTGTGACGTGACGTTATAGGGGAGGGGGGGGGGTTCAAGGTTTGTGACGAAGTGTGACATAGGGGGAGGGAGGGGTTAAAAATGGTCAAAAATCGCGTGACGTATTATGTGTACGGCCCCTTACGCCATTTTGAATTTTTTTATAAGATTTTTTTCAAATGTGAATATTTCCGAAACAATTTAACGGATTTTAATAAAATTTAAATATGTTAAAGTTAAAATCATGTCCTTTCAGAATTTTTCAAAAGAAAAAAAAATTTTTGTTTTTTTCAAAAAAAAAAGTAAGAAAAAATTTTTTGAATCGATTTATTAAGCACGGGACCGATTTTTGAGTATTTTTCGATATATAATAAAATATTCCTTATAATTTCACCTTTCATTTACAAAAAAGAAAACGATGGAGACTTTAATAGTTTTCGAGATATTGCAATTTTTGTGGAAGCGCGACCACGTTTCAGTGCCAGCGCAGTATCTTTTACCCGGGACGCCTCACAGTGGGATTTTTACACTTTACTCTTCAAAATTGTCTAGAGCCTACAAATTTTATTGGATTTTGATGTTCTTGGTCTTAAATGAAAGAGGATAAAATTTCTAAGAGATCTCTTCAAACCGATTTTTGAATTTTTAATTGTTTATTTATTTTTTTGTTACTCAAAGTTAACGATTTAAAATATTTTTGTATAAAATACTGTTTATTTTTTATTTTTCCATTGCACAAGATCGAAATCCATTTAAATTAGTCTAGTCTGACCACCTGACAAATAATAATGCATAATACAGTTTATTTAATTTGTTAAAAAAACAATTTAAATTAACAAATAGATAACTTTGGTCTTTTTTTTAAAAAATTGTTTTTTTGTAGACAAATTTATGTTTATTTAAGTAATGTATGTCTATTTTGTAAGAAAATGATTTGAAAGTTAACAATTATCATTGTTATTAATAATTATATAACCATCAATAATCTATTTTCTTTTGCATTTATAAACATTTCCAGCATTTTTTAAACTTTAAATATTTATATCATATGTACATTCTTTCAAAAATTAAAAAAATTTATTAGCTCAAACAATTACATTTGTTATAAGAAATTATTAACTTTATAAACAAATAAATGGCTTATTTCTGCAAAAAAATAGAACCTTTTTGAACGAATTTAACATTTTAAAGCTCTACTTAAATATCGATAACTTTTGAGTATTGTTAATATCAATGATAATCATTAACTTTAAAATCATTTTTTTTACAACGTAGACATGAATTACTTAAATAAACATAAATTTGTCTAAAACAACAATTTTTTTAAAAAGACCAATATTATCTATTAGTTAATTAAAATTGTTTTAAAATCAATAAGTAAATTTTTTAAGTTTTTGAAAGAATGTACATATGATATAAATATTTAAAGTTTAAAAAATGCTGGAAATGTTTATAAATGCAAAAGAAAATAGATTATTGATGGTTATATAATTATTAATACTTTTTTGGTAATAAGTTAGATTATATTGATAGTATCTTCACAATAATATAAGTAAATAAAATACTTACCCTTCTTGAAATATTTCTTTTTTTCTGTAATGAATTTAATCCCATGTTTGAAAAATAATTCGTAAACTATAAGATAACATTTTTCACACAGAATTTCGAAAAAAGGGGTTTTCTAGAATAATTTTACATAGGAACGGAATAAAGGTTTGTTGTAAAATAACAGAAAATATAAAAACTTTATTATCGTATTCAATTAATCACACATGTTATATCACATTTTCAAATAATACTGTAATTGAAAGAAAAACATACTTTGGTATTACATATTGCATAAAGAAATTTGTTTAGAACAAAACATTAAATTAAAGCTATTTTTCCATACATTTTAAGGGATTATTACAATAATTCTCGGGGAAAGAAATTAAATACTTCACATTTTTTTTTAATTTATCGTTAGTGTTTTGTGTCAATTATTTCCTCTCTATGAGTGAAACAGCAACTACAGAATGTGAAAATTATTTCTATTATTTTATTATTTTAGAAATGTATAGGAAATTTTTCGACTTCTGGAAACTTTTACATTATAAAAAGTAACAATGATTTATTTGTTTTTCAATTTCAAGAGATATTGGATACAGTTTCTAAAAGGTGACAGCAAATTTAGAAAGCGAAAATAAATGTTTTTTCATCATTTTAGGATTGTAATGAATTTGTGAAAATGTTATAATCCCATTATGCATTTTTTAACTGTAAGCTAGGGAAATATGGGTTACGATACAACAATTAATCACTATAAAAACAGGACATTATTATCGTAAAACTCTTGTATAATTTTAAAACAATGAAACGTTTGATATTCATTATACAATAAACCATTGAATAATAAAATTATTAACAAGAATGTTTCATTTCCATTTCGGACGATATTGTTATAAATAAATAATAAAAGTGACTTCATTAATTCGGTTTCGATTCTTAAAAATCCCGGTAAGAAGAGGTTGATTCAAATGAGTAAAACAAATTCCTAATGTTGTGGAATTTCAAATACTTTTAATCCTACCAAATGTCGACTCAAATTAATTATTCCTACTGAATTGAAGTTGAAAATAATTAAAATATTTCTATACATCAAATCATCCTCCAAGTTGGTCTCAATTCTAATTATTTTCAGTGAATTACATTTAAAGCTGAAATAATTCTATTTTATTCATAAAAGCTATACATGGATTTTTCATTAAGTCAAATTCCAATCTACATTTCAGCATATGTATATAAAAAAGCATTTTTCCATATAGGCACAAAAGTGAAGTTACATTGTTTTTTATAAAGTGTTTATAGTTGTTATAAAAGTATTTCAGTGTAAGCGTTATATAGAAACGTTTAATTGGCATTCAAATGTTTAAAAAAAGTTTAAAATTCCCAGATAGCATGTAGTCTTGCAAAAATCTTCAGTTTTAGTCCTGAGCATGAGCTGCTGCTAAAGCTTGAAACGTTGACATAAAATAAAAAGGTTTTTTAATCTTTATCTTCGTTAGTTTCTTCAAAGATCTAAAGTTGCTTGTTTTTTATTCTATTTACATTTTATAAATAGAATAATAATAATTATTATTATTCATTTAAATTAATTAGAAAATAAGGGGGTTTTCGGGGTATCTGATTACGAATCTAAAATCAGATTTTAAAAATTCAAAATGGCGGTCATTTTTTCAAAATTTATCAAATTCACTTAAAACGTTAAAACTTGTTATTCTGTGGTTTTCGGGGTCACAATTTTTAATTTTTTTAAATCTGACTTTAGATTCGTAATCAATGACTTCGAAAACTTTCAAATCACAAGTTTTAACAAAATCCACTCGCTGAGTTTCCCGGGAGCACGAAATGGTTAAATATCAGTTTACACGTTGAAAAATTTGAAGCTTGCAAAACTTTCCCGGTAAGCTTCCCGCAAGATTTTTGCAACATTACATGCTATCTGAGTTTCTTTTAAATATATTAATATTTATACATTTATGAAAAATGTATATAAAAATTCATTTACCAATTGAATTCGTTAAATTAATTTTAGTTTTACTGTAAAAAATTCAGTACAAATAAATGTACATCAATTCCAATAATTACAGTAATTACATTTTGTAAATAGAATAATTCTACTCAATTCTTGCTTTCATTTCATTCTATTCGTGAACTGAATCATGATTCTAAAGGACAGTGTTGAATTATTTATGCTAAAGGGGAGTTTTCATTTCAATTCACCTCTTCTTTCTGAGATACCTCGTATAATACATGAAATAAGTTATTTTGCTGCATATAACACTATTAAATTATGCTTTTCAATTTGCGGTTATCGTACGTACATGTATAATTTCATTTATACCTATGTCTTTAGGAAACTGAATTTTTGAAAATAATGTTAACATTTCAGAATAAACTCCAGAAATGTTAATTATTTTTAACGCTTTTAGAATGAACGGTGTAGGTATCTGTGTATACAACAGTGCATCTGTTAGTTCAGAACAGTTATGTATTTGCAGATTTAATTTCTTCTGCTTAGTTCGATTTCGTTTTATAAACTTTTATAGATAACGGGTTAAAATATATTTAAAATCAATAAAATTTTTTTAATTTCAAATTTAGAAAGGAAATACAAGGCATACTTTCTTAAGTAGGCCACACTTCTTTTCTTCATTATAAATTTGATCGAGAAACATTTTATAATTATACGCAGATTAAAGGTAAAAAAGTCGTTTTCAATGGCTTTAGGCCATTTTTGAAATACTAGCCAGATTTCTAAAATTCAAAATGGTTTTGTTATTTTCCCCACAGCACCGAAACTTTCCTAAAAATCGCATAATTATAATTATGCGAAGATGTAATTTCATGTTCAGGAAATGTTCAGGAAAGCTTCGCGCTAAACATTTATTTAATCGGGACATTTAAATCTGTACACAACTTTCAATAAACATAGCAATTAAATATTCCGAATATTGCAAGTAAATATTTAATAAATTTTTAGGAAAGTTTCGGTGCTGTGGGGGTTGTAATAAGCTACAGACTTCCAACCCATTAGCAATTTTGAACAATAGAATTATTGTAGTTCAATACAGCAAGATTGGATTGTTGCAAGCAAATAAACTATATTATTCAGACGTTAGAACTTTGATATGAAAATTTTTTTGAAATGGATCGTTACGTGGGGTGTTTATGGAGAACACAAATCAGCTTTTGAATCAATTATGACAAAGTTACAATTAGACATATTTTTTCTGGGAAATAATGGTATCTTATGTAAAAAATTTGTTTAAGTATAGTATACATATAAAGAGCTAAAATAAACTATAGCTATTAGCGACATTACATTGCCGTTATCAACACATATAAAATTTTCGACGTCATTTTCGACGTATTACAAAAAGTGCACCAATTTAATTTTGTGCAAATAAATTTGACGCCAGTATTGCAGGAATTATCCACTTACTTTCCACTTTTTGTGCTAAATACTGATCGCCATATGTCCTGTTTATTTAACTTGTTAAATTCTTTGCTCTATTGTCGCTGTTATATTTTACTATCATTTTCACTGAAATTTAGATATAAAAAAAAGAAATTCATTAGGACTATCTAGAAATTTGGTTATTTTGAAAGTGTTCATTATCATTTAAAATAACTTCAGGAACCGACTTTTTTAAATCAATGTTCGAAGAAAATCCATCTTCTATATACGTAATAGAATGCCTATCAACTTCTGAGCATTCCTTCATCTGTCCTGCTTCACATAACCAACCTTGATTACTGTCCACTTCTCTTGAAACAACCAGAAATAATTCTTTTTCTCTACTGTCTATTTGGTCTTTTAGGTAAGCCAATAATTCAGAATCCTGTAAATATTAAGATTTAAAAATTTTTTTTTAAATAGAAAACGATTATAAATTTAATTTAAAAAACAATCTCAAGATATATTCAATAGTATTAAAGACTGAACATCACTTTGGGGATAACCTCAAGGCACTTATTGGCACATCTAAGGTCGTAGGGTATACGAAAGTACAAAAGTGGTAGTATGGTTATTACTGGTGGCGCTATGGTTGTGACTGATGGTGGTTTGGTTATTACTTGTAATTGACTACACATTTAAGACTCACTAGTAGATCGTAATTTAATTAAAATTATATACCTAATAATAACGTCACAATAAATATGTATTTATTGTTATATCTCAAGTATTTATGTTCATCCATCTCCAACTCTAATTAATTTTTTTCAAATAAAAAGATAAATTCATGCAAATATACCTTTCCGATAAGTTGAGGAGCATCTAATTTGGAGTCTAAATTGTAGAAAGCACCGTCAATTTTTTTAAGAGCAACCCAATGACGTCTTTTCAATGGCAACAATACAAATCCTAATTTATATTCCGTTGGAACGTTTAATATAAAACCTTGGATGTTTTTAAGACATAGACAACTTGGATCTCTAAAGGTGAGAAAGAAAATTAAAAATTAATTTTATTAGGTAACATATATTACAAACTCTACGAGCTTTATCTACCCTGATACAAATTTTAATTGAAAACAAAACAGTGATTAACAATCCATATAAATCACTTTTTAAATGAAGCATTAACATTTTAAACATCTTGAAATCTTTGCTTCCCGTATTAGAAAAGGAGAAATAAATTAACAAGTTTGTATGAAAAATAAAATAATAAAAAGTTTTAAATATAATAAGAAAATTTGAATTTTAAATATCTATACCTTCGCTTATCAAACCAAACAGCTTCACAGCCTCTTCTTTGCAATGCTGCCATAATAACGTTAATGTCATAATTGCCAAGACCAAGCAAAGATTTGTGAGGATTTATCCATACGTCTGGACTTAAACTGTAACAAATTTGGTCTAGTTCTTGCTTGCTGAAGCCTCGTTCTTGAAATAAATTGTTTAAAGCATGTAATGCGCATAGTTCTTTAACCTGTAAACAAAATAAAATTAATGTTGGTTGGTTTTCGTTATAAGTCTGTTGTCTTCGAAGCACAGTAGGACAGAATGCAAGAATCCTGGTCAAGACTAAAAAAATATTTAATTTAAAGGTTTAAGCATGGAATCAAGTAGATGACGCATTTCTGTACAGTATATCTGGAACTAAGGAGTAATAGTGTTTTTTTACATTTTATCCAACAATAGTCGAGCTATATCCACACCTGCAAGCAAAACGGACTTCCTAACTGGTATGAACATTTCTCCTAAATTTACTGATTAAGGAGATCAGATATTATTTTCTATTGGATCTTTTACACAAACTTCAAAACACAAACGCTCAGACCTCCCTCTACCCTACTCCTACACGAATAGGCCTAACTAACACAATGAATCTAATGAATCACTAAAACAGATTTCAAAGAAGGCTAATAATGAGAACGTTAATTCTAATTTTGCTTCTTCAAAAGAGTCCTCTAGTGCACCTTCTGATCTTCTCACTGTTATCGGTGATCCCAACAGACGATGGAGCTATAAATCCTAATCCTGGTTCTCTTGCCGACGTTAATGAGTCGAATGAATCTATGATTTTTGAGGAGCACGATTTTAATAACTAACAATATATAAGACTCTTCAGTTGTGATGGCTAAAAACTACTTCGCAGCTTATAAAGTTTTAATTTTTTGCTACATATAGACATAAGTGAACATGTACGAGAACATATACAACAACTTGTACAAGTACTATTATTATCATTTTGGTACAACACAATTTTTAAATATTTGATCTAGTACAAATTCTTATACAAGATCTTGTACAGGACAGAGATGCCAACTACAGGATCATGTACAAGAATTTTAAGGACAGATATGGAAATGGGATATCCCATACTGTGAGGGAATTGTACTAAATTTTTTTATCAAAATGTGAAATATAATAATTTTAAAAATAGTTAATATGTATGAGTAAAAATTCTATTAAAATTTTTGATTATATTAATTAATAATCATTTTAATGCATTGGATTTTGAGATAGCATTATCTTGAACTAAAGAATGAATTAGAATTGTCTTGCATTAATTTGTGAGTTAACTTCATCTTGCACTCGTTTTTGAGATACATAGATTTATACTGAACTGACGTTTGTAATGCAAGCGTCCTGAAACTTTAATAGGTAAACTTGCAAATTTCCAGAAAGCTTGCTGCGAAAGTTTAACGTTAAATTAAATATTACTAAATATTTTTTAGAAAGAGGAGTTATTTTCAAATATATGCTAAACATAGGTAACAAAATATGTATATGCCCAATCACAGTGTAATAAAATGTAAATGCACATCGTGTTAAGGGTTTTAAATTAACGCGGCAATACTGCAGTAATATTACACTGCAAACTTCCATGAAGTTATTTATTTAATACACTAACAAATAACACTACTCGCAACTTTCACTCGCCAAATTTTTTGATACTCCGTGTACATATACTGTATAGAAAAATATTTGACACTTATTTTTTTAAATCGGTAAAATCCTGTTAATGGCATTGCAAATTTTAAAAAAGTATTTAATTGTTCTTCTCAGGTTTAACTTCGACGGCAAGCAGACTTTACTGATCTAAGTATTGCAAGTCGTGTTCGTTGACAATACGGACTTTTCGTATTGATAACGAAACAAATATATATGCATTTGTGTAATAGCTGTGAGCATAATAAAGAAAATTTGCATTAAATAAATAAAAAAGTAATTTTGTATTGTTTTCGAAGAGCAACATATGGGTGTAGATTCGTTCAGAAAAAAAGGGTTTAATTTTTTTTGCAGTATTGTCATTATATTTTGTGATTTACCTTCGTGTTTAACCAAAATCCTGCATCACAAAATGTGTTGGTCTTTTTAAAAAATGACTGTCATTCCCGGTTGTGGGCACCTTTATGTTAAGGTGGCTCTACCATCTGAAAATGATGTGGACTACTGTCTCATCTATCTAAACTTTCTGCCAAGGAAATTGACAGCCGCAAACTCGATTAAATGCGATGAATATAGTCGTTCAGTGCATTAGTACTAGCTACTTCACATGCAAGCATTATGCTTTTGTTAGCGATGAGCATAGTGTGAAAACGTGTCATCATTTTTGTTCTTTATCCCGGCAAATTCTCTTAAAATAAAGAAACTTTCATTTCTTCTTTATTTGTGTTGGTTTCCTTTAATATTTTTCCATTTTTAGCGGATTTTTCAAGGGGGCCCACAACCGGGTACAAACATTTTTTTGTCAAAAAATTTCCATTTCACTAAATTTCTAATAAAACTTTTTTATTTAAAGGAATCAATTAAATTCCTTCACTGACAGTCACCTTAGACCTCTAGCTTTAAATTTGTACACATATATTTGTATAATATGCACATGGACAAATGTTATGAGGCAAGAACAAAAAGGTGCCCACAACCGGAACACTTCCCTTATATTTATTGAATAAGAAAAAATTTCACTCACAATCAGTCATTTCTCAGAAAATTTAAGTGGTTCACTGTTGACGCTGGTTCAATGTAGCCCACTCTCCCCTAGGTCAAAACGTCGGACAAGAACTTTTAACTGGTCAAATTAAACATTTACTTCTCCAGTGCACCGGGCCACAGTGGAGTTTTTTGTACAATTTACTATTAAAAAATGTCTACAGCTTACAATTTTTGAACAGATTTAAGTTTTCTTTGTTTTAAATCAAAGGGGACATCCCTCGAGGCCGATTTTTGGGATTTTAATTGTTTATAATTTTCTTTTTAATCAAAGTTAACAAATTAATACATTTTTTTAAAAAAGGACGTTATTTTTTCTTATTCCGTTGCTGCACATGATCTAAATCAATTAAAATTTATCCAATATGATCACCAGATAATTAATAAAGCATAAAATAATTTATTTCAATTGTTAGAAACAATATACAGCCCAACAACGCGTAGGGGCAGTAGACTGCAGAAGTAAATGTATATTTTGACCAGTTAAAAGTTCTTGTCCCACGTTTTGACCTACACATTTTTTTAGGAAAAAACCTCACCTTTATGAAAAAAATTTTTAAAAAATCAAAAATGTCCATTTGATAAAAAAATGAAAGGAGGAGGGTCTATAAGGCCTATTTTCGGCCCACTTAAAATTTTTATTTAAAAGCTTGAAATAAATTTTCCGCCAAAGAAAAATGATAATTATGATGATTGAAGGTTAAATGAGGGTGTTTGGAGAATATTAACCCTTAAATAATAAGGGTTTTCGAATAAAAAATGGGTAAAAAATAAGGGTAAAAAAATTTTCAATTATGAATTAATTGGCTCGAAACTTGTCACTCGGGGGTTTTTGGGGTCGCTGATTACGAATCTGGTGTTAGTTTTTCAAAATTCAAAATGGCGGATCCAATATGGCGGACGACTTTTTTAAAACATGAATTAATTCGCTTGAAAATCATTACTCGGGGGTTTTTAGGGTCGCTGATTACGAATATGATGTTAGTTTTTCAAAATTCAAAATGGTGTACGACTTTTTTAAAAAATGAATTAATTGTCATAAAAATTGTCACTCGGGGGTTTTTGGGTCCTGGATTACGAATCTGATGTTAGTTTTTCAAAATTAACATCATATTCGTAATCAGCGACCCTAAAAACCCCCGAGTAATGATTTTCAAGCGAATTAATTCATATTTTAAAAAAGTCATCCGCCATATTGGATCCGCCATTTTGAATTTTGGAAAACTAATACCAGATTCGTAATCAGCGACCCCAAAAACCCCTGAGTAACGAGTTTCAAGCCAATTAATTCATAATTGAAAATTTTTTTACCCTTATTTATACCCATTTCACATTCGAAAACCCTTATTATTTAGGGGTTAATATTCTCCAAATACCCTCATTTAACCTTCAATCATCATAATTATCATTTTTCTTTGGCGGAAAATTTATTTCAAGCTTTTAAATAAAAATTTGAAGTGGGCCGAAAATAGGCCTTATAGACCCTCCTCCTTTATTTTTTAATTGAATTCTTAAGGTAAAAAAGGTGTTTTAAATTTGTTTACATCATTAGAAAGTGCTGAAAAACAGCAAAAAAACTTAAAGAAACTACAAATTTTTCAAATATTCCATGTAAGACAAAAAATTTAAACTTTGACCCCCTCCAGTTTTTAAATTTGTTTAAATAAATTAATAATATTTGGTATTTTTAATTGTATCTAATAGGACTACTGTTTGTGCAAACTTTTAACTTGATGTTATTTTCTGAAAAAAATTATAGCGACTTCCAAAAAGTTTTAGCGGACATAAAACATTTTGGAAAAAGTTTCTATTTTTATCTGGTAATCACAAAAAAATTTTCAGAAAAATAAAAAATTATGTTTCTGAGAAAATTGAGTTTTTTCAAGATTTTTCAAAAAATGGCCGCCATTTTGTTAATTTTCAAAAAATTTCAAATTTTTAAGTTTACAAAGAAAAAGTATCAAAAACACTACTAAAATCAAGAAAAAAATTGAAAAATATTTATTTTTGTAAGAACTAGAAAGATTTGAAAATAATTTGTCAGCTGTTTAGCTCTAAAAACATTAAACTTGATTTAGAATTTTCAACCTATTCGCCCTGCATGAATTGAAATAGAAACAGCCAAGTATTTTCCATTAGAAATTTCTGGTTGTCCTTTTCGCTTAGAATGCCCCATATATTTAATTTATATCTAAATCCGTTAAATAGTTTCGGAAATATAAATATTTTTCAAAAAAAATTTATGGAAAAATTGAATATGGAGTAATTTTTGCAATTTTGAAAATTTTCAAACATATTCTTATTTCTTATTTAAGGGGGCCACCCCGTGTGATGGGTTCAAAAAATCAAAAATTTTTTTTTTCATAAATCAAATCTACAATATGTGTAGAATATGTGGGTAAAGAGAATTTTTTATATTTGACATCCTATGAAAGTTACAGCACTGAGAAGACAAGGAGTTGCCAAGCGAACGTGGACGCCGATAGACGGCGTTTTTATGATCATCATCACTTTCCAGTTTTATAATTCGGAATCATTAAAATATTTTTACTTACAAAAATTTGAATTTGTTGTTAAAATGTAACTGAATATATGGTAAAAATTTTGAAGTCCTAAGTTTTCATGGTTCTTAAAAAGAAAATCCCAAAAAAACTCTTAAAAAACGTCTGCCACATGGGGTGACCCCCTTAATAATATGGGTAACAAAATTCTATACAGATATAAATAATTGAAAATTCTGAAATAAATGCATCGTTTGCCCTTTCAAAAAAAATTTCTTTTGCGGTAGTCAAGATATCTTTGGAGTGCTTCATCTAAAATAAAAAGATTACAAATTTTCTGTTAGTGAGTGAATATACCACGTGATTGAATGAAGGGTCAAAAATCCAAATTTAAATTTCTTTTAAAACACTTCTTTCAATCACGAGGTATATTCACACATTAACAGGAAATTTTTTGTATTTTGATTTTAGATAAAACAGTTAAAAAATATCTTGACCACGGCAAAAGTAATTTTTTTGGAAAAGGGTCAAAATTATTCAAAAAAACATACGTTTTATGGCCGTTTTGACCCCTTAAAAATTGTAAATTTAGTGATAGTTTATTATAAAACCTTTTGAAAAAATCGATAGACACATTAAACATGTTAAGAAAGGCATTTTATTTTAAAAACTTAAAAATCTTATCATATTGTTAATTATTTTGAAATATTTGTTTGATATTTTTATTGAAAAGTACGTTTAAAAACAAAAATTTTCAAAAAATGCCTAATTTGATCAATTATTGTCCGAGCTATTTTATATTAAACAGGGTTGCCAGAAAAAATTAATTTTGTTTTTCCCTGATTTCCAGACAAAATTTTGACTTTTTCCCTGACCCTAAAGAATATTCTGATTCACTCTAAAAATTTTAAGATACTTAAAAAAACATTCTATTAGATTTACTTACAAATTTCTTAAATTGTAAAATTATTCGCAAACATCAATAACTTAATTTTAAATAAGTATTCAATTACATATTATTTTTCCACAGGAATTAAAATTCTTCAAAACTTTTAAATTGTTTCCACTACTTTAATAGAAATCCCTGACTTTTCCCTGCATTCGCTGACCTGTGACAACCCTGTTAAAGTACAACAATATTTAATTAAATTGTTTTAAAAATAATTTTATAAATTGGTGATGTAGGTACAGTTTATAAAAAACTCCGTATTATTAAAAATTTTGAAAGTTTTTAAACTTTCAAAAATTTTAATAATTACAGGCTTACAGAAGTAAACAGGCTTCGAAACAGGCTTGTAAACAGGCGTTTACAGGCTTCGAAGTCTAGTAGCAGGCCAAAAAAACAGGGTGTCTACTGAAAATATGACTTAAAATTCCAGGACATTTTCAGGACATTCCAGGACAGATTTCTTATTTTTCCAGGACATTTGTATGTGTAACAGGGTTACCACAAGTCAGGGAATTCAAGAAATTCAGGGAAAAGTCAGAGATTTTTACTAAAAGTACTGGAAAAAATTAAATTTTAAGAATTTATAGGGAAATTCTGAATTTTGGTGTCTTTTTTGTTTGCCTTATAAACTATGAAATTGCCAAGAATTCTAATACAATTCCCTCAATTTTTTCTATTTTTGACAATAATTTCTTTTTAAATAACTTTTAAATAACTTCGCATAAATTCAATCATATTACGATGTTATTTTGTTTGGATTTGTAAATTCAATTATGTTCAAAATTTTTTAAAAATTCTCGTCAAAATTCCAATTATCTTTATAAATAATAAAATTCTTCTCCAAAATTCAATTATTTTCAAAAAATTTAATAAAATTTTTGGCAAAATTTCAATTATTTTTAAAAATTTTCCTCATTTTAATTATTTTTTATATCTACTATTTTAATAAAATTTTCCAAAAGAATTCTATTATTTAAACAAAATTTTAATAAAAATTTAACAGGAATTCAATTACTTACCAATTTCTTTTATAAATTTCTTCATATCAATTCAATTATTTAAAATTTTTTAATGAAGTTTCTCGAAAGAATTCAAATATATAAAGCAAATTGAAAAAAATCGTCTGAGAAATTCAATTATTTCGAAAAATTTAAATAAAATTCTATTAATAATTCTATTATTTAAAAAAATGTTGACAACATTCTTTACAAGATATAGTTCATTAAATTGCAATTTTAATAAAATTTTCCTATACAATTCAATTGTTTTCAATACATTTCTTCTTAAGAATTCAATTATTTTCACAAATAAATTTTTTATGGGAATTCAATTATTAAAAAGAATTTGAATAAAATTCTTCGTTAGAAATAAATTATTTTCTTTCTTGAGAATTGAATTATTTTTAAAAATTTTGATAAAATGCTTTATAGATTTGAAAAATTATAATAAAATCGGTCATAGAATACAATTATTTTCGTAAAATAAAACATTTCTTCTAGAAATATACTTATTATCACAAAATGTTTGTAAAACTCTTCGAAACAATTCAATTATTTTCGTAAAAAATAAAATTCTTCTAAGCAATTCAATTATTTAAGAAATTTTAATAAAATTCTTCCCAAGAAATTAATTTTTTTCAAAAATAAACATTTTCACAGGAATTCAATTATTTAAAAAAAAATTATTTTTAATTCTTTGTCAGATTTCAATTATTTTCAATTTTTTATTTTTAATTCTTTGTCAGATTTCAATTATTTTCAATTTTTTATTGAAATTTCTTGATGAAATTCAATTATTTTTACAAAAGTTTTAAAAAATTCTGAAAAATTCAATTATTTAAAAAAATTTGAATAAAATTCTTCACAAGAAATTAGGTAATTATTTTTATAAATAATAATTTTTTTCTCTGGAATTCAATTATTTTTACAAATAAAATTATTTACTGGAATTTAATTCTTTAAAAAAATTTTTAATAAAATTCGTTGCAAGAATTCAATTATTTTCATAAATAACAAAACTTATCGCAGAATTTCAATTATTTTTATAAAATTTTAAATAAAATGATAGAAAATTGCATTTATTCTTACATTTTTTTTTAAATTCGCCGAAAGAATTCAATTATAATTAAATTTTTTTTATAAAATTCTTCATAAAAATACAATTTTAAAAAACATGCAATTACTGAATAAATTATTTATTTTTTATTCAAATAATTAAATTCTCTGGAAATTTTCTAATAAAAATTGATTAAAAAATGAATTTCACTTAAAATTTTAATTTATAATGGAATATTAAAAACATTATAGCGTGAATTTTTAGAAATAATTAAATTTTGAAAAGGGTTAAAATTAAAATCTTTGAAAATTTGAATTTTTAGTTACAATATTCTTATGAAATAAAATAATCATTTTAAATTTATTGTAATATTCTAATAACAGGGTGTCTAGCGAATTATGATTTTCAAATTCCCGGCAAAATCCCGGATTTCCCCGACCTAAAACTAAATTATTCCCAGATTTATTTTTAAGACATTAATGACTATACTATTAAAATTTCATAATTTTTTAAATACAGTGGAAACTGAATTATACGAACTAATTCAGGCAGGATCTGGTTCAGATAATCAAAAGTTCAAATAATAGAAATTGCAATTATTTTTTTTATATTTGTGGATAAAAGATTATTTTTGAATTATTTTGCAATATCCAATGGCACTTATGTCTTCTTTTAGATATTTACATTAAAAGTCACTGAGGTTCAACTGCAATAAGTTAAAAATATTAGGATTTATAATTAAACTTTTAATTGAAGACTTTAAAATGTTAAAAATGTATGCGCAACAATTATATAAATAATAATAATATACGATCAATTCTACGTCACAAGTATATTTTATTTATAGTATATGGAGTGTATAACTCCTTTTTCATTTTAAGCCAAGTATAATAAAGTAAAGAAAAGTAAAGATTTCCTTCTTCTTCTTCTTTACTTTATATTTTATTTATTCCTTTTAGAAAAAAGGTATACGTATCCTTTATTTTTCTATTCTATAGGGGGACCAAAATATTTTTTGCAAACTATCCTTATTATTTGTAAGTATGTATTAGATAAGTTTTCTAAATTCAATAGTTTTAGAGTTATAGATTTTAGAGTCTACTTTTAAAAATCCAAAAATTTGGTTACCTATAAAAAATGAAAAAATATATTTACAATAATATATTTTCATCCTAATTGAAAATGTGGACTGAAATTTAACGTGAAATTGCCTATATACTTATAATATATCTTTTTTTCATTTTTGAAAAATATAAGACTGAAGGTAGTTCTCTGGCTTCTACCTTTTGTAAAAATTTATTTTCTTCAAATTTTGAGGAAATGTTTCTTTTGGTGCCCTTTAAATGTGGTAAAAATTTCAAAACCCTTTGCGATGCTAAATTTTGACTTATTCAAGTTCAAACTTTCACTTTTCCATGCGTTTATGTTAAAAATAAAAAATGTCAACCACAATATCTCGTTTTTTGACATGGCAAAAGGTTTTGAAGTTTCTATCACATTTAAAAGGCATCCGAAGAAATATTTCCTCAAAATTTGAAGAAAATCTATCGAAAATCAATTTTTAAAAGAGTAGCAGCCGGAGAACTACCTTAAATTGAAATTTTTTTTATAGATTTTAATGAATTAGAGAAAATTTCCAAAAATTCCCGGATATTTTTTTCAATTCCCGGCAATTTCCCGGGTTTTTCCCGGTCGAACTAAATTCCCGGCAAATTCCCGGTTTTCCCGTTTTTCCTGGACGCTAGACACCCTGTAATAAGTTATTGAATTTAAGAATCTTAATTCCTATAGAAAAATAATAATGATTAAATATTTATTTAAAAGAGAAATTATTAATGTTCTTCAGGGTCAGGGAAAAAGTGAAAATTTTGTCTGGAAATCAGGGAAAAACAAAAATAAAATTTTATGGCAACCCTGTGTAATATTATTTCATATTACGATTAACATAATTTAAATTAACCTACTTGAACAAAAATATTTATTTTATTATAAAAAAAGTTAAAAATCAATATTGTAGATACCAGTTTCTTTAATCAAATGACAAATTGAAATTATTTTTTGATGGATCAAAAAATTATTTTTTTAAATTTGAGTAAAATTTTTAAATTATTGAATGTTGAAAAACAAAATATTGAAAATTCAAGGACAAAAGTACAAAATCCAGGACATTTAAGGACATATCAGGACATTTTTTCAAATTCCAGGACATTTCCAGGAATTCCAGGACTTCAAGGACCAGTAGACACCCTGAAAAAGTATGAAAAAGTAGCATTTTGGAAGAAAAAAGTTTCCTCTAAATTGAAAAAAGTAGCATATTAAAAATGAAGTAAAATTAGTTTTTTAAGTAAGAAAATTAAGTGAATATATGTTGTTGTTGAAAAAATTGAAAGAAAAAAATACTAGAATAATAGGAATTCACAAAATTTTTATTAAATTTTGATATAAACATAAAACATGAAAATATAATAGCTTTTTTGTCGATATTTTACATTAGAAAGTAAAACGCACTTGTTCATAACATTTTGCACATAATGAAATGTAATCGCTAATAATACTTAAAAAAGAGCTTTCATAGGAATTTGTTTTTTAATAACAGGCTTATAATTTTGAGAAGTAAAATTAACACCTTTTTTCTCATTATTATTTTTTAAAAAACTATCAATAACTTTTTATCAGCCATCTAATTTTTAGAAATGAAACGTAAACATTTTTTAGTAATTATTTACTAATAACAACTATCAAAATAGAAAAAATGGATTGTTTTTAGTCATATAAATTTTTTAAATTTTAGAATCCACATAGCCATAATTTTGTACAATAATAAATTATGAGTAATTTAATTCTAATAAAAAAAATATAATAAATAGTCATGTTAAATAAATATTATTTTGGATTTTAAATCAAACAATTTATATAACCAAAAGAATTAAGTTTTTATTCTTAATTAATTGATTTTTTCTATACTTGATGAAACTTTTATAAAATCAAAAAGGTATTACTATTAAATTATATGTTGAAAAATGAAAAATTGAGTTTTTAATTTTTTTAAAAAGCTTAAAGAATTATTAAAATTAGATACGAAAAATTCAAAACGTTAAAAGTTGTAATTTAATAAACATCCACTATTAGTAATTATTATAATCACGCGTTCAATAATAAATTTAATTCACTTGGCGGGCTTTTTGAAATCTACGAAATTCACCAAAAAAACTAAAATTCTTGAATTCTGTCAATTTTTTTTACCTTTTTTTGGAAAAAAGTAGCATTTAGTAGCTTTTTGACAAAATAAGTAGCAAAAAGTAGGCTTGACCAAAAAAAATGTCAAAAGAGTGGAAAAGTGTGTCACTTCGAAGCCTGCCGGTTTAAATTATTATCTAAAATTTTAACCGAAATTCATTTTTAAATCAATTTTCATTAGAAAATTCTACGAGAATTCAACTATTTAAATACAAAAATAAATAATTTATTTAATAATTGAATGTTTCCTGGAAATTAATTTTTACGAAAAATTTTATTAACAACTTTTAAAAATCATTGATTTCTTTTAAGAAATTTAATTACAATTTTATTGAAATTTATTATATTAACCCCTTCCCTGTTTGGAAAAATATTCATTTTAGTGCCCCAAAATGTCCATCGAAATCTTTAAAATTGTTCTATTACTAAAAAATAATAAACAATTTTTTTTATCACTTTTTATCACACTATAGGTATCATTGATACCTATAGTATGTGAATAATGATATAAAAGAATTTATTTTATAATTTAAATAACAAATTTCTATTTTTTGCTAAAACTTTCACGACCTAACGTTGGGTCGGAAACAGTCTGGGACATCTTTTTTTACGACCCAACGTTGGGTCGCAAACAGGCAACGGGTTAAAGAATTTTATAACAATTTTTGAAAATAATTATCGAAAACTTTTTGAAGAATTTTATTAAAATTTTTAAAAATACTTGAATTCTTCCGAAGAATTTAAATAATAATTTATGAAAATAATTGAATTCATGCAAAGAATTTTATTAAATTTTACTTAAGTAATTGAAATTTTGATAAAATTTTTTTAACATTTTTGACAAAAATTTCGCTACCTAATTATAAAGATAATTTAATTCTTGATGAGAATTTTAAATAAATTTTGATAATAATTTAATTTCTGCAAAGTTATTTTATTACTTTTCAAGAGAATTGAATTCTTGTAATGAATTTTTATATTTATCAAAATAATTGAATTTTGGAAAAGAATTTTATTAAAATTCCTTAAAAAATTTGATTTTATGGGAAGGTTTTTATTGTTTATTAAAATAATTGAATTCTTTTACAGAATTATTTAAAAATTTTTGAAAACAATTGATTTCCTGTGACGAATTAAAAGTTATTTATGAAAATAATTCAATCATTGCAACGAATTATATTATTTTATTGAATAATTGAATGTTTAGTAATTTTGAATTCTTTCGTAGAGATTTAATAAAAATTTTAAGAGTAATTCCATTTTTCAAGGACTTTATTTTAAATTGTATTAAAAATATTTAAAATTCTACCATGAATTGAATTCCTAAATGAAATTTTATTATTTATAAAAATAATTGAATGTTTTCGTAAAATTGTATCAAAAATTTTTTTCAATAACTAAATTTTTTGATAAATTTTATGAAAATAGTAAATATTGAAAATCATTGAATTACGAAAAACTTTTGAAAATAATTGAAATTTTGCAAAGAATTTTATTAAAATTTTTGAAAATAATCGAATTTTAGCCGAAAAATTTTGCTATTTTTAAGGATAATTGAATTTATTCTTGATGAGATATTCGTTAAAATTTGTAAAAATAATTGAATTTCTTTGAAGTATTTTATTACTTTTGAAAATAATTGAATTCTTGTGATGAATATTGTTATTTATAAAAATAATTGAATTTTGCTTAGAATTTATTTAAAATTCCTAAAAATAATTGAATCTTTGTGAAGAATTTTGTTATTTTTGAAAATAATAATTGCATTAAAACTTTTTTGAATTAAATTTTTTATTAAATAAGTTTTAAATTTATTCTTTATATCCAGATCGAAATGACCCAGTGTGTCTACGGAAGGTTAAAACAAACCTTGATGTGAGATTATTATGCTAGAGTTATAGTATGTAAATATTTCAAATTTAAGTGTTATTGAAACTTCCAGGAAGTAGAACAAGAAAAATATCACTTGATTCGCTGTTATGCTTAACCTAAACTGACACTTAATTTCTAAAGAGAATTTCATGGAACTAATTTATTGGTATTTTCTTTATTATTATAATAGTATTCAGTCAATGTTGTTCTAATATAAATATATTTAAATGCGTGTCTCTACATATAAATTTGAGTTACAAGTTACAAGGAAATTAAGTAGAAATGAAATTTAATAGAGATATTAATAGCCTATGTTAAGAAAATAGGTATATATTGGGCATGCCATATATTGTAAATATAAATATAAGATAAAGTTACCTGTCGCTCATGATATATAGATGCAGTCATATCAGTGGTTGTGTTAAAAACCATGATTCCTACATTACTATTACTTCGTTAAAAAATGTTTACTTATATTTTTTCAATATTTGAATAACGCGAACTCTCAAAAGTACACAAGTAATTATATGGGGAAGTAATAATCAATAAATATAACCTTGTTATGTTCGCGACTTGAGAGTTCGACACACCGGACACAGAGCTCAGCTCAATGCATTGAATGTATGATATGACATGATGAATACTATCTATACCTATAGTCATCAGGTGGTCGGAACTCGGAATTTTGAATACACTAGCGCCTCAGTCAATCTTTACGTGTAGTCGACTTCTTTCCTATACACTTAAATCTCCCAGGTGCATAAATAAACCCCAAAAATTTCATTTGTTCAAATATTCCGGTGATGTAATTTTCGTTTAATCGAATTTAAATTAACTTGAATTTCCATTTAACCGAATTTTTATTTAAAGGGACTTTCTAGTGTAGAATTGGTAAAAAAGACACTTTTTTAAAATCTTATTGTAAAAAATGTATTATAGTTATTGCAAAAATTCCTTTTGGATATTGTTACATATTACAAGGAGAGAATTAAAAAAAAAATTTGAGTATTTTTAGTTCATTTTTGCAACTGTAGGTGATGTCTTCTAAAAGATACATATATTTTATGCGGAGAGACAGTTTCCGGGCAATTTCTTTTACATAAATTAAAAATTCAAACGGGATTCAGCTTCAAATACTATTTTTTAATGTTTTGCAATTTCTCTCAAAAAATCGAGAAAATGCTGAGTTTTTTCAGTAAATTTACCCCCATAGAAAATAACAGAAGGTAAAAATATGAAATTTTAGTGGTTTATTGTTGAGTAGTTTTTTAGATAAAGAGTCGAATAGTTTTTCGTTTTTTAAAATCGGTTTAGTAAATTTCGAAAAAAGTATTTTCCCCTTTTCAAAAATGTGTTTTCGAGAAAAACTCGTTTAAAGTTTTTGTAACGTTTTGCAGTGAATCCAGACAGTAATTTTATGATACTATTCCTTTTCATCTCGTATAGGAACATTTTAAAGCAAAAAAAGAAAAATCGATTTTTATGAAATTCTTAACCAAATTTTGATTTAATTGAACTTATATTTGGGAGAATACTGTTAAATAAACTGAAATTTAAAATTCCGGAATTCCCATTTTGACTAATTTTTGTTTTCACAAATGGTCATTTGTAAGAATTGTCATAACGACGAAATGGTCATTGTTTGAAATAAACCTTTTCATCTCGAAATGGAAATGAAGAATGCACAAACTCAGTCCGCCATGACAGTCGGTCATATTCGGAAAATGACCGACCGGAAATAATAATTATTATTATTGAGACAAAATTATTCGAGATGAAATGGTCTATTGCAAATTTTAGACAAATATAAACATTCGACCTTAAAGGCCTAAGCACAACTGCTTCGCGAACGTCATTCGCGAATGCAAAACATGATTCAGAAAAGGACAGAAATATATTGATATCTTTTTCCATCTCATTCTTCACGTTCGCGAACCTATTTTGCGTTTTCCTGAACTTTTGTAAATTCGATTTAATTAAGTTCGAACTTTTAAAAATTCGATGAAATAAACATTCGAACTTTTAACAATTCGACAAGAAAGTCATTCTAACTTTTAAAATTATAACAAATGGTTATCATAACCTTGTCGACGTAAAAATCTTAACCTTGTCAAAGCGCCAAAGCGACGCGTTAAAGTATGTGAGTGAACGAGATAGTGATATGAGGTTGTTTCTTTCACTCTCATTTACTTACGCTTTAACGCGGACGCTTTGACGTTTTTACGCTACAATGGGACTCTCAAGTCAATTCATTCGTCATAGTAAAAAAGACAAGCTTTGGATTAAAAGAATAAAAATAAAAAAACATATCGTGTCCGAAGCGGACTCCGAAAATTAAATAAACTTTTAATTTAACATGTTTTTATGATAATTAATAGTATATTTTGCAACGAGAGTGGAGAACAACGGCTGAAAAACGCATTTTATTAGTTTTCAAAACTAATTATAAAATTTTTATCCACTTATTATTGCAACTGAACATATTAATATAATTAATTTTTCAACATTTTAATTTTTACTAATAAAGTAAGTTAGTTAATTAATAAGTTAGTAAATTAGTAATTAAGTTAGTAAATTAATTAGTTAGTTAATAAGTTAGTTAATAAGTTAGTTAGAAACTTAGTCAATTAGTTAATAAGTTAGTAGCTAAGATAGTAAATTAGTTAGTAAGTTAGTAGCTAAGTTAGTAAATTAATTAGTTACTTAGTAAGTTAGTTAGTAAATTAGTTAGTAAGTTAGTAGCTAAGTTAGTAAATTAATTAGTTCCCTCACAGCACGGGATATCCCGCGAATATCCCATTTCCATCCCGTGATATCCCTAGGATATCTCAGGGAGATCCCATGAGATATCTCACGGGACGGAAATTTGGATATCCCAAGGACATCCACTGGATATCCCTGGGATATCCACGGGATGTGCAAAGTTTTCTTTCGTGGGTCATCCCGTGTGGGATATCCCGCGTTGGATATGTTAGCGCATGCGCAGGAAACGAAATGCAATCGTTCCAAGTGTCAAAGAGTGTGTGTCAAAGAGCTGTGAAATTATATTTAACGCATTTAAATTAGAAAAAGTTTGTTTAAATATTTGTTGCATTAAATTAACGAAAGTGGAAAATAAATATATTTATAAATTCAGCTTGAAGTGTACGATTTTTTAGTTACTTTTTTGGTAGATGATATATTAAATTATTCAAATATTTATTCTAACTACATTCTAAACAAATACTGCATGAATTACTAGATTAATTACTGAAAATCCAGTATATTTTTTCCTTCAAACAAGAAGAAATAAAATTCTATATGTATGTACTCATATAATCTTACACGCGCAGCCGTCGACCTACCCAGCTGTTGAGTGTCATGGCGACCATGGCGTCGCGTCATTAGATCAGAAGCGTGTGTTTTGCAGTGTGTGATTATAAGTGTTGCTGTTTAATATGTTTAACTTTCACATTTTTTTAGTTTCTTGTAAATATCTTTAACCAATAAATATTTATCAGTAATAGACAAAATGAATTGACCAAAATTAGTTTAAACCCACACACAATAAATGTTTAGCGTTAAAAAGACATTTTATTGAATTCAACTAATGTTTATTAAATCACAAAAAAATAACTTTGATATATTAGTCAAATAATCTTTTATTTTTAAAATAATTTTTTTCTCATTCTGGTTATAATTTAATAATGGTTTTTCAACTCTTTAAAGCTCTAATTATTTTTCAACATATTACTATATTTCTCACGTGCCATATCCCGTGTGGAGAATATTTGGATATCCCGCGCGAGTCTCCCATGGGATGGAAATTTGGATATCTCTGAGATGTCACAAATATCCCTGGGATATCCCAATATCCCGCGAGATATCTCTAGGATATCCCTGGGATATCTTTTTGCTGAGAGGGTTACTTAGTAAGTTAGTTAGTAAATTAGTAATTAAGTTAGTAAATTAATTAGTTAGTAAGTTAGTTAGTAAGTTAGTAAGTTAGTTAGTAACTAAGTTAGTAAATTAGTAACTAATTTATTAAATTAGTTAGTTTGCTAGTTAGTAACTATGTTATTTTGTTAATTAGTTAGCTACTAAGTTAGTCAGTAAGTTAGTTAGTAACTAAATTATTAAGATAGTTAAACTATGTTAGTAAGTTAGTTAGTAACTAGTATTGTATAAAGCCCTAAGCACAACTACTTCGCGAACGCAAAGCACACTGAGAGAAAAGAAGAGGTACACTGCTGTTCATTTGGAGGTTGTGTATTGCAATTCAAATGAACAGCAGTGTACCTTCTTTTCTCTCAGTGCAGTTGTGCTTAGGCCTTTAGTAACTGTGTTTTCAATAAAATAACCAAAACCAATAAAATAACAATACAATAATTAGTATTTATTATCTAATTTTATGTATGTTTGACCTTTCAATTTAGTCAAATAGATAAAAAGTTGTGAGTTTTTGAATTTCACGGTACATGCGGAAGGGTTGAGAATTCAACTCTTTGCAACTAAAAAGGGGTGGTGGTAAAAAAGCTAGACAGTTCACAAAAAATGCCTCATATGTGAATAGTAGTAAGAATTTTCAATAAAAATACTTAAGAAAGAAGGTTTAAAATTAAAATTTGCTTTAATTTCAAATTATTTTTAAATATTGAAAAGGAATATATAAGGTTTAGTTACGTAAAAATTAAAAATTGCAATTTCTCATTATTATTAATTAGTATCGCCAAACCAATGAATGAATTATCAAATTAAACAATAAATATTATGTACATACTATAGGAGATAATTAGAAAAATTAGATTTTTTGTGAGTATGACGACGTTCTAAATTCACGTTTTCATTGAAAATGAACCTTTAACGCTTTCCGTTTGAAAACGTCATTGTTGTTGTAAACTCATTGTGGTTAGACCTTTAGTCGAGTTGAATCCAGGCATTTTGAACTGGCCTTTAACCACAAAAAGTTAACCTATCTATAGTAAGTGAAAACCTTGAGATATTGAATTGAATTGTTGTTTGTTGACATTTAGAATAGCCGGTATTTCCAAAATCATTTAATTGACAAAACTTTTTTGCATTTTACTTCATTGATTAATATTTTTCCAGACTGTATTCGAATTATTCACTGCGTCCAAATATTAATCTATAAATGGAAAGAAGAATACCTTAATTTGCACTATTTAATGAGGAGTTTCGCCTTAATAAAATTTCTACTGTTACTAAAATAAAGTGCAACCTATTGACAAGTGGAAAATATTTTATATTTTACAATATTATCAATAAAAATGACGGAAATATCTTCAGCAGAAAAAGTATGTATTCTTTATTATTATAATTACCTAATATAGAAAAAAATCATTGTCACAGAATGTTTTATTCTTAGTTTTCTAAATGTAAAAATGAAAAAATCAATTGATAAAAAAGACTGCGTAAATCAATGTTTTCATGAAGAACTCATGTCTCACAATTTACTGCAAGTTTGCTGCAAGATTGTTATGTAAGATTATGAAATCTTTATGATATTTTAAGGAAAAACTTATTTTTAAATTTTCCTTAATCAATTAGTTATTTCACTTGCAACTATTTATACTACGATGTTGCCAACATTCTAAAAACATAGTCTATTGAATCAATCATTAACGCCAGAGTTGATTATATTCAAATTGTAGGCGAATAATAAAAAGAATATGAATTTACAATAATCAACAAAATGAATTAAATAATAGAGTTAAAATTATCGATCACCTCGAGTCAGGTTGAGAAAAAATATAACGATTTTTATATCTTTTTATGTTTTAACGGGCGCAACCGTCCTCATCAGAAAGTAAAATTTTATTATTATAAATAAATAAATAATTACTTTAAAGAATACATTTTACACATGAGTAAGTAATTAAAAAAAATTTTTTTACCAGTAAAAATTTATAACGATGATAAAAACAAAATACTGAACATTTAAAAGTTTGTAAATCTTTAAACGTTCTGATCAACGCGAATTGATACTTGACACTAATAAAATATAAAAATAAATTATAAAGTTTGTCAGTGATAAACATTTTAAATGTTGACCATTTGAATAAAAGACTTGTAAATATATAACTCTCCAACATGAGGTTCATTATTTACATTAATTTTTTATGTATTGGAGCGATTCCATGTCAAGTGATCAAGGTGGACAAAAATTTTTCTTCATCTTGCCTAAACTTGGGGCTTTTGTAGTACTAGTGGATAGTGATTTTTGGTAAAAATAATTTTTTATCTAGTCCAATATTTTCCTAGGGGGAGGGGGTGAAAGTTTTGGTGTTTTCGGTACAATATGCTTATTTTGATAATTTTTTATTCTTAAACAATTAAAAAGAAAGCTTAAATTATCAACTTTAATGCCTAGAATGGAAAGATGATTGACAATCACGGGGAATCTATTTTCATTAAGAGAGATATTTCGAAGATCGTACTACCGAAACAAATTCATTTTACGTAGACAAAATATTTGTTTTGTGAACTATTATTTGTGTTGTCTTTAAAGACAGAAGACCCCATTCCGCATTGAGGCATTTTCTAGAATAGATTAAAACATTTAAAATACTGCACCAAACATTGATAATTTTTCTGATGATACTTATTTTTTATATTGTTGCATATTTATTCTATAAATTTTAATTCTTTATTTTAGGAGAAATACACGAAGCATTTAAAGAGGCAAATGGATGGTTGGCGAGAAATTATTATACCTATAAATTCTATTTTACTGTGGGAACGTTCTTGGCATCCAGGATTTCTTTTTGGACTATCCTCAATTATATTTTTGTAAGCCATGAGATAGTTACTAATTATTATTAATATTATTTAATAAAAAATTACGTGATCCTACAACAAGATAGCTATAAAATATTTACTTTTTCACTTAATTAATTAAGAAAGAAGTTTATGTTCACTTTAAACAAAATAGAAAGCATTTATTTAAGTCTAGTAGAGATGAGAAAATTGTTTTTTTTTCTATAGTGTTTTATATAAAAAAAACAGTATATCAAAGGATTTGCCAAAAACAAATTTTTTGTTATTATTATAAACAATTAAAGTTTTTAGACACTTTTTTTTAAAAATTAATTAAAAAGAAACTTGTTACCCGATTTTAATAATCCAAGAGGCATTCTTTTTTATTTGAGTCAAAGTTTTGAATAACATTTTTTTCGTAAAAAGATATTGAAATTTAATAAATAAACAAACTATTCATTTATAACAAATTAGCAAAAAACCATGTTTGCAATCGAATTTTAAAATTAAAAAAATAGTACTTATTCTTTGATTACCACTGAGTAATATTCCGTTGATAAAAAAAATGGCACGGCTTGGACAACTGACTTATTTAAACATTGTTTATCCCGAGTAGGACGGGATTTGCATGTAACGTCACGCGCAGCGGTCCTTTGACGCGGGAATATAAAAGAATATCAGAGGATAGGAATATCAAAAAACCTATTAAAATAATGTTTAATTGTTTCTTATGGATGAAAAAACTATAACAATTTATTTAATTGTTTAAACAATTAATATTGTTGTTATTTTTTCATAAACAGTAGTTAGGGCTAGAAATTTCTAGTCTTTTCTCAATTGCTCAATTTTTCAATGAGTAAAACATCTACTAATGACAAAAAATTAATTAATTAAACATTGTTTAAACAATTAATTGTTGTTATTTTTTCATAAACTTTACTTAGGGTTAGAAATTTCGTTTTTTTCAATCGTGCAATTTTTTATGAAGAAAAATCTACTGATGATAAAAAATAAAAAATTATTTATGCATAATATAAAAAAAAACTAGTAATTTCTAACCCTATTTGCAGTTTATGAAAAAAACAACAATAATTAATTGTTTAAACAATTTAATAAATAAGTAAAGTTTATGAAAAAATATTAATTAATTGTTTAAACAATGTTTAATTAATTAATTTTTTATCATAACTAACTAAAAAAAAAAAACCTAACTAACTACTGTTTTTTTTTTTTTTTTTTTTTCCCTAACTACTGTTTATGAAAAAATAACAACAATATTAATTGTTTAAACAATTTAATAAATTGTTATAGTTTTTTTTGTCCATAAGAAACCTTTAAACATTATTTTAATAGGTTTTTTTTTATTTATTTATTTTTATTTATTTTTTTATTTTAAAATTCGATTGCGAACATGGTTTTATGCTAATTTGTTATAAATAAATAATTTGTTTGTTTATTAAATTTCAATATTTTTTTTACGAAAAAAATTTTATTTAAAACTTTGACTCAAATAAAAAATTATGCCTCTTGGATCATTAAAATCGGTTAACAAGTTTCTTTTTAATTAATTTAAAAAAAAAGTATCTAAAATCTTTAATTGTTTATAATAATAACAAAAAATTTTTTTTTGGCATATCCTTTGATATACTGTTTTTTTTATGTAAAACACTATAGAAAAACAACATTTTGGCGAAAATTTGAAATAAATATAACTTTTTAACTTGATAATATAAATAGTAAATAATAAAGTTATTAAATAGGGAACAGTAGAGAAGCAAAAGTAACCACTGAGTGAAGAATCACTCATTAACTATATAACTATAATAATCTTTGTATTTCATTCTTTCATTTTTTTCTGTTTTTATATGCTTTTTATAACAGATTTCGTTTGACTGATCTAAATTATGGAAATTTTTTTGTTTTTTATTTATAAAAAATATTAGAAAATTGTTAAAAAATTATAATTAAGAAATAAGAAATATACCCATTTTATGCATAATTTTTATTTCTCAATAACAATATTTTTTACAATCTCATTCTTTTCTTTGGGGAAAAAATATTACGTGTTCCCGTTTCTTAATATTTTTGAAGAAAATTCTCAATTTTCATAAGGAAATAATCTGCATCATTTCTATTTTTTAATTACAATTTCTTTAATAAAATTCAAAATTTTTTTTATAATAAAGGAAAAAATGTTTATAAATTCTATTTGTTAATTATAAATTTTCATTGAAAATGAAATAGAAACTTTTAAAATGTTTAGAAAATAAAGGAAAAGATTTTGCAAAAAAAAAATGGTTTTTTTAAAAAAAATTTTTTTTTGTAAATTTTTAAAATTTTCTGTTACATTTATTTACGAATTTCTTTAATTGTAAAATTATTCGAAAACATCAATAAATTCTTTTTTACATAAATATTTAATTATAATTATTTTCCACAGGAATTAAGATTTTTAAAAAATTTCAAATTAAAACCTTTATGAAATTCGAAAACTTATAAGAAAATTATTATGAAACGTGAAAATATCGATCACTCCTAGTCTTCGACTCAGAGTGATTGCTATCTTCATGTTTTGCAATAATTTAAATTTCCATAAAATTTAAAAAAAATTTATTTATATTATTTACAAAAATTTTAATAAAAACCTTTGAAAGAATTTAATTATTTTCATAAATAATAAAATTTTTCATAAGATTTCAATTAATTTTAATACAATTTTAAATAAATTCCTCGAAAAATGTCATTATTTTCCAAAATTTTCTGCAAGAATTCAATTACATTTCACAAATGAAATTCTTTTCTGAAATTCAAATACCTATTTTCAATATTTAAAAATTTAAAAAAAAAATTCAATTATTAAAAATAAAATTTAATAAAATTTCACACACAAATTTAATTTTTTTCATAATTAAATAATAACATATTTTACAGGATTTCAATTACTCAAAACAATGTAATTTAAAATAAAATTCAATTAAACTTTTTCAAGAAAAATTAATTCTACAGAATTGTAAATTAAAAGTATAAAAAATTCAAATTTTTAAAGATTTTAATTTGAAACCTTTTCAATATTCAATTATTTCTAAAAATTCATCCTATAATGCTTCTAATATTCAATTAATTTTTAAAATTTTAACTGAAATTCATTTTTAAATCAATTTTTATTAGAAAAATCTACGAGAATTCAATTATTTAAATACGAAAGTAAATAATTTATTGAATAATTGAATGTTTCTTAAAATTTAATTCTTATAACGAATTTTATCAACTAATTTTTAAATAATTGAATTCTTTTGACGAATTTTAATCAAATTTTTAAGAATAATTACATTTTTCGAGGAATCTGATAACAATTGTATTAAAAATAATTGAAATTGTCAATGAGTTTTATTATGTATAAGGGCAATTCCACGTGCGATTTAAGTCGACCTCTTAAAATCGACCAAAAATATTTTTTTTCTATTTTGTATCGAAAAAAACAGATACGTATTTTTTTACTTTTGTTTAATTGTCCAAATTTTCGGGTTATGAATTTTTGGACTTTTAATAATTGTAGACCTATATTCAGTAGCTTATAAGTCCGAAAATATTGAGTTAAGGAAAAAGTTGTCAAAGAATGAAAGTTTTAGTTTGCTTTCGACTTTTAAGAAATGTAAACAAAAAATTTTTTTTAAAAATTTTTTATTTAAAAATTTTTTTTTTATAAACAAATTATTTTTTTAAACTTTGGGCCAAATTTTTTTTTATTTTTTTAAAATTTATTTATACTTTATAGTATGGAGAAGATTTTCCAAATAGTCCCGAAATGGGCCTGATGTGTTAAATGAGTTTTAAAACATTTTCAAAAATCACCTGCAAGCATCACAGTAAGATTTTTTTACAATTAACTTTTTAAAACTACCTACAGCGTAGATCCTTTAATTTAAAACAAAGAACACTCAAAAAGATTAAAAATTATACGCTGTAGACAGTTTTAAAAAGTTAATTGTAAAAAAATCCCACTGTGATGCTTGCAAGTGATTTTTGAAAATGTTTTAAAACTCATTTAACACATTAGGCCCATTTCTGGACTTTTTGGAAAGTCTTCTCTATATTATAAGGTATAAATAAATTTAAAAAAAAAAAAAAAAATCCGGCCTAAAGTTAGAAAAAATATTAATTTGTTTATAAAAAAAAATTTTTTTCAATAAAAATTTAAAAAAAAAATTTTTTGTTTACATTTCTTAAAAGTCGAAAGAAAACTGAAACTTTCATTCTTTGACAACTTTTTCCTAAACTCAATATTTTTGGACTTATAAGCTACTGAATATAGGTCTAAAATTAAAAGTCCAAAATTTCTAAAATTCATAACTCGAAAGTTTGGACAATTAAACAAAAATAAAAAATACGTATCTGGTTTTTTTCGATACAGAATAAAAAAAAATATTTTTGGCCGATTTTAAGAAGTCGACTTAAATCTCACCCATAAAAATAAATGAATTCCTAAAAAAATTTTATTTTTTATGAAAATAATTAAATTATTGCGAAGAAATTTATAAAAAGTTTGTAAATAGTTGAATTCCTGTAAATTTTTTATTATTGATGTAAAAAATTAAATGCTTGCATAGAATGTTATGAAATTTTTTTTTAAATAATAAAGTTCTCTTGGAAAAGTTTATTAAAATAGTAAATATGGAAAATGATTGAATTAAGGAAAATTTGTGAAAATAATTGAAATTAGAACAAGAATTTTATTGATATTTTTTTAAATAATTGAACTTATTGGAGAAAAATTTTGTTATATATAAAGATAATAATTGGGATTTTGACGATTATTTTTTTGAAATTTTGAACATATTTGAATTTTGTCAGAAGAATTTTATTACATTTGAAAATAATTGAATTTCTGCAATTATTTGCAATTTCTCCAAAGTTGAATTTTTTAAAATGGTTTGAACTAATATTCTCCTATAAATCCATTTTTTAAATAATTTTAAATACATATGGGGCATTCCACGCCAAATCGGAAATTATTTTGCTTTTGCATCTCAAATTTTTTTTAAAACATTTTTTTTCTTTTAGTACTCTTTGAAATGAGTTACCTAGATTTTTTTCAAATTTTTTCATAAAGCGGTTCAGGAGATACAGATTTTTGAAAAATGACATCTTTTACGTACATTTTTTTAAATGCTTATAACTCGGTCAAAAATTGATCAAATTAGACGTATTTAAAATGAAAAGTTTTGTTTTTAGTAAAAATATTTTTAAAAAATTTAAAAATAATTTACGATAAGATTTTAAAATTTTTAAAATAAAATTTCATTTTTAACAATGTATGTATCGATCAATTTTTTTCAAAATTTTTTGTAAGAAACTAGCACTTCTTTAACAATTTTTAAGCCTTGTCCGGTCGAGGGCAAACGATGGGATCTATTTATTTAAAAAATTTTAATTTTTATATACACAGTGAAAACGGTAGGCCTAACTTGTCATTTGAACAAATCACAATTTTACACAGAAAGAAGGTTAATTTGGAGAGACTCAGTCTGAAAACACATTTGCTGTGAAAAATTTGTGTGATTTTGTCAAATGACAAGTTACTCATTTGGCCACCACTGCGTATATAAAAATTAAAAATTTCAAAATAAATAGATCCCATCGTTTGCCCACGATCGGATAAGGCTTAAAAATTGTTAATTTAGTGATAGTTTCTTACAAAAAATTTTGAAAAAAATTGATCGATACATACATTGTTAAAAATGAAATATTATTTTAAAAATTTTAAAATCTTATCGTAAATTATTTAAAAAATTTTCATAAATATTTTTATTAAAAACTACGCGTGAAAACAAAACTTTTCATTATAAAAACGTCCAATTTGATCAATTTTTGACCGAGTTATAAGCATTTAAAAAAAATGTACGTAAAAAACGTCATTTTTAAAAAATCTGTATCTCCTGAACCGCTTTATGAAAAAATTTGCAAAAAATCAAGGTAGCTCATTTCAAAGAGTACTAAAAGAAAAAAATGTTTTAAAAAAAATTTGAGATGCAAAAGCAAAATAATTTCCGATTTGGCGTGGAATGCCCCATATATTGAATATTTTATTTATTTTATTTTTAATATATACACGGGCAATGCCCTGTATTACAATGTTGAAAGAAATACTTAAACTACAAAAAAAGGAAATAAAAAAAAAGAAAAAAGAATATTATTTGAATTATTAAAATTTTTTCAAAAATCTAAGCCATTAAAATTTATATTTGAATTTATTCAAAATTGAAATTTTATAAAATTTCAAATTAAAACCGTTTGAAGTCAATTTATTTTTGAAAATTGTAAACGTGACTTTTTTGAAATTGAATTGATTTTGAAATATTTAAGTAAAATTATTAATTAAATAATTTCAAAGTAATTATTTTATGATAGTTCTTTAAGAATTAAGTTATTTAAAAATAAACTATTGTCAGAAATAGAAAAATTTGAAGGTTTTGTACTAAAATTCGTAGGAATTTTATAGTTTATCAACCAAACAAAAAAAAAAACACAAAAATTCAGAATTTTCTTACGAATTTAAAAAATTTAATTTTTTGTCAGTGCTTTTAATAAAAATCTCTGATTTTTCCCTGAATTCCCTGTCTCAGAATACATGATTATTATAGTTATAATATTATTAAAACTGTATTCCAATTCATATTTTATTTTTGTGAAAAAAAATTTGAATTAAATATTTTTAAATTCCATTCTTTTTAAATTTGCTAATTTTATTTAAAAAAGTGAGTAAGAATTTAGCCTTGCGAATTGTTGCTAGTTTAGTAATAAGTTAGATATGGAAAATAATATTTTGTTTTACATGCAGGTCAATATGGATTCTAGAACCTGCAGTACTTACATTGATATCAATTAGCTTACTTATGGGAGCCCTTATTGACTATATCGTATTTACCATATCGCCGTCATTTTTTTCTACAAATAGTTGGACTGGACAAAAGGAAAGAAAATTGGATGAGATTTGTCAAAATTTATCTGTCACTATTTTAGGACTGCAAAGCACTTGGAAATCTCTCCTTCAGATGCGAAACAACCGTCCTAATTTTGTAAGATTTTTATATATTGTAAAAAATTGTATGCTTTTTATCCTATAGGAAGGTTGCTTTTTAAAGTTCGGTTTGAGTATTAGTAGCTACTGTTAATAAAAGTTTAAAGTTTACAAAAGAATTAGCTTTAACTACCACTACATTTCAAATTAACTTGCTTATTTATTCTAAGTAGTATTTTATAAGCAGAAAGCATAAATGTTTTTATTATTCTAAATAATTTATATCGAAGCAAATATGTTATAATTCTTTGTTTTTCATTTAGTATTATGGATCATTAATAACAATTTTATTGTTCATCTCATGGATCGGAAACACAATAAATAATCTGCTTCTCTTCTACATAATAGGTAATGTATTGTTATATTTTATTTCTATTTTATTTATTATACTTTATACTATAGAAAGATCTTTTATATTTTTTTGCAATTAACGGTTATATTATGAAATAAAAAAGAAGTATCATATTTTTTTGTTTTTTCAGTAACAATCCTACTTTTATCTCCTGGTTTAAAGCATGAGCATCGAGCACAATCTGTGATTAAGTCAATTTATAATCAAGTACTTCATCGCAAAACGTCTTAAACTAAATCCTCTTATTAATTCTGTTTAACTATAAGAGAACACAGTGTTAAGAAAATTACAAGAACAAAAACGAGATATTGGTAAAAGTAATTTATAACATGTATTACTGTATGTAAATATGTTTTGAAAAAAGAATCCACTTATAATGTTAAAAGTGAGTCATTTTTGTGGTAAACTTCGGCTGAAATTACTTATTTTACTTTAAAGCTTATTTATATAAATTTATTTTTAAATTAAAAAGTCAAATCAAAATCTAAAGTAGTTAGCTTAAAGTAAATCTATTCAAAAAATTATAAAAACCACGATAGACATAGGGTCTTTCAAAATTGTCTGAAATTAAAAACCAAAGTGTTATACCGCTAGTAAAAATAATTTTTACAAACTGTATATGTGAGTAGACATAGCTTATAAATGTAAGCGTGAAAATATTTAAACTAAAAGTTTTGAAAAATAAAATTTTTCTTCCAAAATTTGGTTATCTTTTCTTTATTTTAAAACACTTTAAATTTACACTTTACTTTAGTCACCCTCTCTTAAAAAATAGAGTTCGAATGTCTCAAAATAACAAATCTTAATTTGTTAATAAAACCACTTAATCGGAATTGAATATTTTAACTAATTAATACGTTAAAACTCCTCTATACCCCCTTCACAGGCTTCCGGAAGAACAAAATAGTTGATTCGCAAAGTTATTAAAATATGATACACCTCCACAAAAAGTATCATGTACTTTTGACCGAAATACCCTTCAGTCATGTACTTTGGTGCCTTGTAACCGATTCTGAAGTCCGTTTTGCTTCATCAGGTCAAGATTTTTTCCAAAACTCAAAATATATGTCAAACATTTGGAAGTATAAGAATTTTTTAGAAATTGATGGACTTTTATAAAACTTGATATATATTGATTTTCGGGGTCGCTCATTACTAATTTGATGTATGATTTAAAAAAATTTTAATAGCGAATCCAATGAGAGATTTTAAACACTCAAAATGGTAGATCACAAACATATTTTTTTAAAAATGTTAGAATTTGAAAAAATTTAATAACAGTGTGTTTTTGAATTCCTGAGTGTGAATCCAAAGTCAGGTTATTAAATTTTTAAATATCACATACATGATATTATGTATAATACAAGCTTCTATTTGTTAACTTACATAAAACTAAAAGTCAAAGTGAATGATGACGTTTTGGATGGGCCACAAATTCAAAGAATAGGGTATTTGATTTATTTATTTATACACTCATCATTTTTCTTAATACCAGCGTTACATGTTCCCCAGTGAAAATTTTTCTTACAAATAATACCTTAAAACTATATACTAATATTAACTATATACTTAATATATATGATGCTTCTGCAGAACGACTTTAACCCTTTAAGGACCAAATGTACAAAAATTTTATCCGAACTTTGGGAGCAATTTTTAGTATGAAAACGGATTGCTAAAAATTTTGCAATAGACATTTCTTAAAGCTCAGGAACCGCTCTTTCGAATGCTGCAATAACAAATATTGAAAATTTATAAATAAACAAATTACATACAGTTATTTAAAAAAAACACAATTTTTGAAAGATTTTTTTTGAAAATCAAATTTTTTTTATTATTTATGGCGAAGGAATACGTCTCAAAGGTAAAAATATCGCGTCAAAAATGTCTAACCTAAAATGTTGTAAAATAAAAATTAGAAAAAAACAAAATGGCGGATCAAAAATGGCGTTCAAAGTTGACTTTTTAATAAATAATATACAGCAAGTGCACATTTTTTTAAAAACCTCACAGATTCGCTTGAAACTGGTTACTCGGGGGTTTTTGGGGTCGCTGATTACAAATATGATAATAGTTTTTAAAAGTTCAAAATGGCGAATCCAATATGGCGGACACTTTTTTCAAAATTTCATCGGATTCGCTTGAAACTGGTTACTCGGGGGTTTTTAAGGTCGCTGATTACGAATATGATAATAGTTTTCAAAAATTCAAAATGTCGAATCCAATATGGCGGTCACTTTTCAAAACTTCATCAGATTCGCTTGAAAATAATTACTCGGGGGTTCTTGTGATCTCTAATTACGAATATGATAGTAGTTTTCAAAAAATAAAAATTTCGGAGCATATACATTAATTTTTGTAATGTTTTACAGTAGTAACTTCAGAATTGCGTTAACTTTATTTTGTTGTAAAATATTTCAATTTTTATTAATTAATTATTTAATAATTCGAAAAAGGCGTCATTTTTTCGTTTTAGATATTGAAAGTACACATCTTAAGCTTTTTTTTGGTACAAGAAAAAGAAAAAAAGGGTCCTTCTTAAAAGAAAAATCAAAAAAAAAATTTATACCAAAAAAATATAGGTATATATTACTTGGTGGTTAATTAGTCATACATATTACTAACTACTGTGAAAATATTAGCCCGATCCAACAACTTGCAATTTTGACTTTGGTACACTCGATAAAATTTGCCCCTTAAACATAATTAATCTTTAATTATGAGGCTTCAAAGACAGACAAAACTCGATAATAACAAAGAACAGTTACTATTAGTAATATTATTATTAAGTTTAATATTACTATATTTTACACAAATTATTTGAAAGCAAAAAAGGGTTTAAATTTTTATGATTTCTAACCTGCATAATGTACATGCTCCGAGATTTAATTTTTTAAAATCTACTATCATATTCAAAATCAGAGACCCCAAGAACCCCTCCTAATCAGTTTCAAGTGAATCCGATGAACTTTTAGAAAAAGTATCCGCCATTTTGAATTAGCTATTTTGAATTTTTGAAAACTACTATCATATTCGTAATTAGAGACCCCAAGAACCCCCGAGTAACCAGTTTCAAGCAAATCCGATGAAATTTTGAAAAAATGTCCGCCATATTGTATTCGCCATTTTGAATTTTTAAAAACTATTATCATATTCGTCATCAGCGACCCCAAAAACCCCCGAGTAACCAGTTTTAAGCAAATCCGATAAAGTTTTGAAAAATGTCCGCCATATTGGATTCGCCATTTTGAATTTTTGAAAACTATTATCATATTCGTAATCAGCGACCTTAAAAACCCCCGAGTAACCAGTTTCAAGCGAATCCGATGAAATTTTGAAAAAAGTGTCCGCCATATTGGATTCGCCATTTTGAATTTTGAAAAACTATTATCATATTTGTAATCAGCGACCCCAAAAACTCCCGAGTAACCAGTTTCAAGCGAATCTGTGAGGTTTTTAAAAAAATGTGCACTTGCTGTATATTATTTATTAAAAAGTCAACTTTGAACGCCATTTTTGATCCGCCATTTTGTTTTTTTCTAATTTTTATTTTACAACATTTTAGGTTAGACATTTTTGACGCGATATTTTTACCTTTGAGACGTATTCCTTCGCCATAAATAATAAAAAAAATTTGATTTTCAAAAAAAATCTTTCAAAAATTGTGTTTTTTTTAAATAACTGTATGTAATTTGTTTATTTATAAATTTTCAATATTTGTTATTGCAGCATTCGAAAGAGCGGTTCCTGTGCTTTAAGAGATGTCTATTGAAAAATTTTTAGCAATCCGTTTTCATAATAAAAATTGCTCCCAAAGTTCGAATAAAATTTTTGTACAATTGGTTCTTAAAGGGTTAAATTAAGAATCTTCTTTCTCATTTGTTTAGAAAACCCGTCTAATTGGTTTTTTATCACAGGAGAAGGAAACTGTACACAACCTCCTCTGTGTACAACCAGTTTACCGACAACTGTGTTGTTGAAGCCAGAATTTAATAAAGTGGAATAATAATGTTATTATTATAGTTGTATTTATTTATACAGACTTTTTATACAAAAGATAGAACTTGTGAACAAAGAACGAGTACGATAACGAGCAAAGACGCAGTGTAATAGAAGCCGGAAACCGGAAATATAGACCTTCACACATTAGTCCAAAAAATTATGTATGTGTCTCTTTATAATTTAAAAATTAAGCTTGCACATAATAATAAAAACAATCAAAAAACAACACTCTCCCTTAAGCTTAAATTTATAGTCCAAAACAAATTCACAAATTAACGTTCACTTTTTGTAGTCCAAACTCCGCAACACGTCTTCTGTGATTACTCGTTGACAATCCCTTTGTACACGGAAAAAAAAAGTTCACGAATCTCTCGTGAACTAGTATATCACTTTTGGATGGGACACAAAATTTCAAAATTTTCATTCACTTTTGATTAGAAATGGCGAACGTCAACGAAAAACTGAAACAAAGTTAATGAATTTTTGATGAACTGTTAAGGAAGAGTAGTTCGTCAAAAGTAGAGGTACAAGTTCACGAAAAAATCGTGAACTCGCGAGTGTCAGTAGTATGCGCAGTTCGTAATGCGCATCAAATATGGCTGATCAAGCATTCATCATTCAGTCGGTGTCATCGGTGTTTACATTCGGGAAAATTCTTTGATGAAAGTTATTATTTAGAATCAGTGTTTTTTATTACTTAGTGAATATTTTTGTTTGCTAATTTCCTTTGTGAAACAAATAATTCATAAAATGAATTAAAAGTTACGATAAGGGACTTTTTCTACTTTGCACGGTCCTGAGTTTTACAGCAGACAAAGCTAATCGTTTCGTTTGTCGAAGGACAGTATGGAAGTTTTAGTTACTCCAAATATGTATATAGACACGAGTCACGAATATATATATATAAATCGTGGGTGTGAGAAGGTATATGAGGAAACACAGGCGTAATTATATATGAACTCCAAGTTGTATAATATAACTGATCCAAACTTTATATTCTTATATTTTTATACAATATTATCACAGAATTTATATTATTCTATACACACCATACCTCTCTCTACCGGGTCGGAGAGCATTCTTCTTCTTCTAACCTAACCTCGGGGTTGAGCGAAGGAGATCTCCCCCAGACTACAGGTACGTGTCATGAGGGGGCAACTCCCCACACACTCCCCCCCGAGTGACAACGAGATTCTTGCGAGTAGGGAACGATTATTTTCAATTGTGGAGTGCAATTATGTTCTTTCTTTTTCTTTTTCTTTAAAATATTTTATTTCACTTTATTATTATTTTTTTTTTTTTAAACAAAATGAAACAAAAAATTTTTTTTTTTTAATTGAAATTATTATTCTGACTCGAGTGTTATCAAGATTATTGTTAATATTAACATTGTTCTTATTTTTTTTAAAATCAACATTTATGCTTATTGCGAATTATCTTTTTACACTAAGTAACATTTTTTAATTTACATTTGCACTTCTTCGAAGTATTACAGGAATGTGTTTAGTGCGTTTCGTATTTTGTTGAGATGTACTTTTCGATTTACTCGTGCTACTCGTTTCACTGTTCCTTGTTCGCCCACTCGCAGTGCTTGTTTTGTCGAATCTAACGCTTTTCCCTAGTCGTTCGTCCGTTTGTATTTTAATTTGTTTAGTTATAGTCTGATTGAAAGGGATTGCGTTATTTTCGTCATTTACCGTTTCGGGATTTTCTGTTACACGCGTTACATAATTTTCGATATCGTAAATGGGTTGGCCAAAATATTTGTGGCTCATTTTGTTGGATGTCTTTACAATTTCTCTCATATTTGGGTTTTTATTATTTACAGAATTATTTGTTGTCAAATTTTCGTATGGAACGAAGTGAGCGGGTTTTACATTCTCGATAGATACATTTTTCGATTTTCCGTTTATGTCGATTTCGTAAACGCGTTCTGATGTTCTCTTGACTATTCTGTGAGGGCCGGTGTACGGGCATTGGAGGGATCTTTTATTGGGAGGAGCTTTCAGGAAAACGTGAGTGCAATTATTAAGTTCTTTGTGAACAAACACTTTCCTGCTGTCATGGTGCTCCACCGGCACCGCGCGAACCCGGTGCATGTGGCGACGAAATTCCGAGAGAAAATATTGAGGGTCGGTCGATCCGTCTTCGGGAGTGATTAATTCGCCTGGAACACGCAGTGTTGTCCCAAATAGGTATTCTGCCGGAGATGCTCCATTGTTCGAAATATGAATCCGCATGCCCAAAAGAACTGTAGATAGTACGTAAAGCCATTCACTGCCCGAGTGGCACATTATCGCCGCCTTCAAGGTGCGGTGTGATCTTTCCACCAGCCCGTTTGATGCTGGATGATAGGACGTGGTACGAGTTCTATTGCAACCGATGACACGTCTCAGTTCTGAAAATAGTCGAGCTTCGAATTGCGCGCCCTGATCTGTGGTCACAGTAACGGGGCTTCCGTATCGTGAGATCCATTGGTCCACGAATGCCCTGCATACCGTTTGCGCACTTATGTTTTTTAGGGGTACTGCCTCCGGCCATCTTGAAAACCTGTCGATTAATGTCAAACAGTAGCGATATCCTTCACAATCGGGTAACGGCCCTATGATGTCCATATGTACATGATTAAAGCGTGCGGAAGGCAAATCGAATTTTCCCGGGTTAGTGTGTATATGTCTGCCCGTTTTGGACCGCTGGCATTGAATGCACCCTCTGCACCACATTTTAATGTCCTTGTTTATAGACGGCCATATAAATTTGGATTTGATTAATCGTAATGTTGCTCTGGAACTTGAATGGGCTGGTCCGTGAAACAATTGGAAAATACGTTGTCTAAGTGTTTTCGGGGCGAATGGACGGATTTGTTCTTCGAGTGTATCGCACCAAATTTCGATGTTCGCGTCACCCAGATTTATTTTACGGAGTTTGAGAGATGAACCACTCGAGTTATGAATGTATTTCAGTTCTTCGTCATTTATTTGTTCCTTTGCGAGTTCTTCGAAAGATATGGCAGTTGGTAAATTTATCGAGTCAACACGAGATAATGCATCAGCCACTACGTTTTCTTCCCCTGATATGTGCTGAATTTTCTTGACATACTGAGATATAAAACCAATTTGCCTTTGTTGTCGCTTTAATAATTTATCAGTTTTTTGTGATAGTGCGAAAATCAGGGGTTTGTGGTCAGTGACCAATGTGACGTCGAGAAACTCCATCATGTATTTAAAATGTTTTATAGCTTCATACATCGCTGTCAATTCGCGATCGTATGCGCTATAACGTTGTTGAGTGGGAGAGAATTTCCGTGAGAAGAATCCCAGGGGCTTCCAGTGGCCGTTTATTCGCTGCTCAAGTGCTGCCCCCATACCAGTATCCGATGCATCGGTAATTAATCGTGTTTCAGCGCTGGCGCAGGGATGGGCAAGGGTTATCACATCGGTCATGTCGTTTTTTATTTTTTCAAATGCTTCAGATTCGGGGTTCCACACAATTTTTCTCTTGTCATTTTTTCGTACGTCCCGCAGGTGTTCGTGAAGTGGCGCCTGAATTTGTGCAGCGTGAGGCAAACTACTTCTATAAAAATTCACCATGCCCAGCCATCGTCTAAGGTCATTTTTTGTGTCAGGTTTAGGCCAATTCATGATTGATTTTAATTTGTCCGGAGTTGGTTTACATCCTTCGTTGTTAATTGCAAAACCAAGGAATTCGAGTTCTGTTTGCCCAAATTGGCACTTAGCGGGGTTTAATCTTAAGCCAAATTCTTTTAATTTTTTGAAAACCTCCCGAAGATGTTGTTCATGGTTTTCCTGTGACTCAGATGCGATTAAGATGTCGTCTATATAGGCGAACGCAAATGGTAGGTCGCCTAGAGCTTGATATATGTACCTTTGGAATGTTTGACCGGCATTACGGAGTCCAAAGGTCATTACCGTAAATTCGTACAGTCCAAAGGGGGTGATTACTGCTGTTTTCGGGATGTCCTCAGGTGCTATTGGTATCTGATGGTACGCTTTGAAAAGATCCAATTTAGAGAAAATATTTTTTCCATGGAGATTTGAGGTGAAATCCTGGAGATAGGGCACTGGAAATTTGTCGGGTTCCGTAACGGAATTAATACGCCGATAATCGCCGCATATCCTCCAGGATCCATCCTTTTTAAGTTTCAACAGTATAGGAGATGCCCATGCAGCGCTGGAAGGTCTACATATACCCGATTGAGTCATGTCCCGAAATTGCTCTTTGGTCGCCTTTAATTTTTCTGGGTCCAACCGGCGGGCACGTTGGGCAATTGGAGGTCCGTTGGTGATTATGCGGTGTTCAGTTTTGCACTTTTTTGGGTCGATGGATTGTTGTAGGCTGACTATTTCAGGAAATTCTTTCAAAATTTTCGCGTATTTTAATGTTTGATCGATTGTACTGACGTTGCAGATACCCACATGTTTAATTGTTCCGTTTACAGAAAGATTTGTAATAGAATCTATCAATTGTCGTCCTCGCAGGTCCACGTATAAACCGAAGTGTTCCAGCAAGTCCGCTCAGCAAGTCGAATTTTTTTTGTACCATAAGTTGCTATCTTCGTGTTGTTAGCAGCGAATAATGTTAAGTCTGAGGGGTGAAGGTCATTTTTTCCTACGAAGGGGATTATAGACACATCGGACCCAGTGTCGACTAGAAATGTTAAACGCGTTAATTTGTCTGTTATATGAAGACGCTTGAAGCCCTTACTGCCACCGACTACGTCGACTCGGTGGGGCGATATTAGTTTCCCGAATTTTGTCTTTCATCCCACTTACACGGTTGAACACATTTATTTGGTTGGCATTTTTCTTGAAACTTCCAATGATACCAACAGATGTCGCTTGGTTGTTTGGAGTGAGAACGATTACGTTGTTTATTATATCGCGAGGATGACCGGGAACGATTACGGAAATTACCGCGGTTCGTTGCTTACCGCGAAGTTTGAAAGTAGCCCGTTTTTGATTTGAGTGTATATATTTTCTGGTGGAGGTTCTTTTAATACTACACATCGAACGCATGTTAATATGTCAGAGTCCACCGCTGCAATTAATACATCGGCCTTATCTGCTTCAGCAGTTATTTTATTACGCGTAAATAATCTTTCCACCTGGTTAAACCAGAGGTGTGGGTCATTTTTATTAAATGGAGGTAGATGTGTGACTGATGATGTTGTGTTGTTAGTACCCGTCGGCATGATCGAAATGGGGGGAATGGTAAGGTTTTTGTGAATTTAAATTTATATTGTTTAACGAAGTTTCTTCGAATTGAATTAAATCGTCAGTATCAACTAAATTGGATGTCAGTATTGGGTTGACTGAATTAGCTAGTTTGTCTATGATGCTTACTTTCGGGGGTGTGCGGGGTATTTTAGCTGATTTTATTGTTTGGTCACCGAATCTTGATTCGAAATTACTGTTGTCCGCGGAAGAGGTGTTTTTTTTACGACGAAGGGTGTCCCAATTGAGTTGATTTTGATTCTTGTTCTTTTCTTTCTTTAGCTTTTTCTCCACCGCGAGTAACTACCATTACTTAGTTAAATATCACTTGAATGGGTGATCGCGGGGGGCCGGGGGAACACCAGACAGCAGAATTCAAATTACGTTACAATTATTCAGTTAACGTTACGTTTAATTTTTTAATTAAATCGAAAAATATATTTGACTATAGAACTTTTTATCTTTTCAAAATTAAAAGAAACTGAATAAAAAGAAGAAATCGTTCGTCAATCTCAATTGTCTCCTCAATGCTTACTCACAGAAAAAGTCAAGATTTCGAAAATCATAATCTGTTACGTTTGTGGTATGATAATAATTAAACACTGCGAGTGTCGCTGTCATTTGTTACCTAGATTAATTTTTAAACACACATAAAATTTCATACAAACAATCCTCAAATTTGTTACGGAATAAAAAGCAAAAAGAAATAAAAGTAAATTTTCAAAATATTATAATGACTGGAATTCTATCGTTATTCTTTTACGTTATATTGCACTTTATATACGCTTCACAGACGTTGATGTAATTGCGAATGAGGAATCGTCACAAATTTGTTATTATTTTATTTAATCAGTTATTTATTTATTTTGTTTTATTTATTGACTAATTATTTTTTAAATTTTGTTTGTGGTTCGTCATTCGCAATGAATTTGAAATATATAAAAGAAAAAAATACAATAGGCTGCTAGTTGGCGCTGTTGTTGAACAAGTGGGGTTGAGACAGGAAAGATGGCGGCAACTGGTCCGTAATGAACTGCAATTCTCCCAACTTATGGTGGGGGTAATGGCGTCTGATGATTCGATTCAGCTTGGCACAATTTTCCACCAAAATTCCGTGGAGAGAATCTCCTTATGTCCTTGCTCCTTCCACTCCTTGCAGGAAAATTTGCAGCTTGGCAGACTCTTGTTGCGAAATGGATTGACGACTTCCTCTGCTCGTTCTCAGAATTGATATTCTTTATATTTTTTCAATTAGTGTAATTGAAAAAGAATTTTGGGAATTTTGTTTGTATTTTTATTTAAAAACTCGGGGTACAATGGTGGAATACCACGAGTTGCTCTACGACCGGGAGCTTCGAGTCTTTTTGTGTTGGAAATTTCCACACTGAGCTTGTGGCGTCGGTTTCCTTCCTTTTGGCGGGAAGGCTGTATGGCGTGTAGAGTTTTAAGAAGTGATATTTCACTTACAATTTGTGTGATGATTTGTTGAATTTTGTTTTTTTTATTATTTCGAAGATGTTTCCGGTCTTCTTTTGGATTTTTCACTTGATGCACTGTTTCCACTTTCACGTTCTGTGTCGAGGGTCACCAATATGGAAGTTTTAGTTACTCCAAATATGTATATAGACACGAGTCACGAATATATATATATAAATCGTGGGTGTGAGAAGGTATATGAGGAAACAAAGGCGTAATTATATATGAACTCCAAGTTGTATAATATAACTGATCCAAACTTTATATTCTTATATTTTTATACAATATTATCACAGAATTTATATTATTCTATACACACCATACCTCTCTCTACCGGGTCGGAGAGCATTCTTCTTCTTCTAACCTAACCTCGGGGTTGAGCGAAGGAGATCTCCCCCAGACCACAGGTACGTGTCATGAGGGGGCAACTCCCCACAACAGTGTATCTAGATTTAGCCGTGGCGGTTAGTTGTTAGAAATATTATGTTATAGGGTATAGGTACTAGGTTCGAATCCCGTGAAGCGAATTACGAATTTTAATGGCGATAAAATTGTTTATTCTGTGTAGTTGGGTGCGTAATAGGCGTCAAGTTATCAAATAAAGTGAAATACTATAAAAAAGTAGTGTCTGGAAATTATTTTTTCTTGTTTTTAGCATTTTTTAAAAGTTCACGAATTTTTCGTTAACTTTGACGAAAAGTTCGGAAACCGTACTATGTTTCTAGTGAAGGAGTTGATGAAATTTTGACGAACTGTGTTTGTTGATTTTCAAGAATTTTGTGTTCCATCCAAAAGTGATATACTAGTTCACGAGAGATTCGTGAACTTTTTTTTCCGTGTAAGCACATCTGCTATCATTTCTGATGACTAAAGGTACTCCAGGACTATCAGTTCGTTTTCGATTGCCTCCCTCACAAGATGATGTCTCACATCTATATGTTTTGTTTGATTATGAAGAACATTACTGTGAGCGAGTTTCTGTGCTCCCTGGTTATCGTTCAATATTTTAATACTTTTTGGTTCTTGAAGTTTCAGCTCCGAAAGAAACCTTTTTAGATACATGGCTTCTTTCGATGCTTCAGCAAGTCCCATGTATTCCGCCTCGGTGCTTGACAAGACGACCGTTCTCTGCTTCCTAGCCTCCCATGTAACTGCTGCTTTTCCGAGAATAAACACAAATCCCGTGTATGATTTCCTGTCAACGACACAATTCGCCCAGTCAGCATCTACGTAGCCTCTGAGTAGACTTTTAGTTTTCTGAAATTTAAGTCCAAGGTCGGACGCTCCACGAAGGTATCTCAACACTCCCTTTAGCGCAATCCAATGACACTTTTCGTAACAATTATTGAATTGGCTAAGCCAATTAATCGTAAAACAAATGTCTGGTCTTGTACACACTGATAAATAAAGTAGTGCTCCAATGAGCTCTCTAAATGGATAATCACTCAACACTTCACGAGAACAATCATCTGATTACGAAAGTTTCTCTCCCAAGTTGATCGTCGTTGTCACTGGTTTCGATTCTTGCATTTCGTATCTTCTCAAAATTTCCTCGATAAAATTTGTCTGCAAAATCTCGATGACATTGTTCTTTTGTGAAAATTCCATACCTAAACACTATTTCACTTTCCCCAGGTCTTTCAAATCAAAATGTTAATTCAACATTAGTTTCAATTCTGCCAACCATTTTAAACAACCCGAAGCAAGAAGCATGTCGTCTACATTTGTCACCACAATCATGCAATCGTTTCCTCTTGTAAATCTGTAGACACATGGATCCGCACTTGTCGATTTAAATCCAAGATTCTGTAAAACTCGATGTAATTTCTTATGCCACTGTCTGCCCGCCTGCTTCAATCCATACATGGCCTTTTTTAAAAGACAGACTTTCTTTCCTTTTTAGGGTTCCGTACACCATAGGTGTACTGACGGAACCCTTATGAAATCACTCGTGTGTCCGTCCCAGCCACGCAAAATGGGATGTCCCCCCCCCTAACTTCTACAAATCTCAACCTGGTGAGTTGAAATTCAGCAGGGATCTTCAGTTTTAAGTGCAGATTACAGGAAAAATATAGCGAACCCGATTGACAAACATATTTGCGAACTAGGAGGGAAAGAAATTCAATTTTTTCGAAAAAAATGCTAAAAATGACCCTGTCCCCCACCTTAACTTTTACAAATCTCAACCTAGTGAGCTGAAATTCGGTAGGGATCTTCAGTTTCAAGTGCAGATTACAGGAAAAATATAACGAACCTGATTGGTGAAGATATTTGGGAACTAGGAGGGAAAGAAATTGAATTTTTTTGAAAAAATTGCAAAAAATGACCCTGTCCCCCCCTTAACTTTTACAAATCTCAACCTGGTGAGTTGAAATTCGGCAGGGATCTTCAGTTTTAAGTGCAGATTACAGGAAAAATATAGCGAACCCGATTGACGGACATATTTGCGAACTAGGAGGGAAAGAAATTCAATTTTCTCGAATAAAATGTTAAAAATGACCCTGTCCCCCCCTTAACTTTTACAAATCTTATCCTGTTGAGCTGAAATTCGGTAGGGATCTTCAGTTTTAAGTAAAGATTACAGGAAAAATATAGCGAACCTGATTGGCGGAGTTATTTGCGAAATTGAAGGGCAAGAATTTGAATTTTTCGAAAAAATTACACTGTCCCTACTTTAACTTTTATAAATTTAAACCTGGTGAGTTAAGATTCAGCTTGTATATTCTTTTTCAAGTGCAAATTATAGAAAAAATAAAGAGAAGGAGATTGGCGAAGATAAGTATACTATAAAAGAAAAAATATAAAGATTTATTAATAAAATAAAATAATAAAAATATTTATTCGCAATTTAAAAAAATATATTACTATTTTTTTAATTATTTTTTTCAAATTTTGTAAGAATTTTTGAAATAATTTTTTTATAAACAATGAGTTTTATTTTGGTGTACGGAACCCTCGATCTTAATGCGAGTGAAACTCGCACTTGTCTGATTTTTTAATTCACTTAGCATTTTCAAGGCTTCTTTTTCGTCGTCACTTGGATTTGTCGATTTTCTTTTTAAAAAAATTTCCTCGATCATACGGAGAAACTTTTTCTTCTAATATTGAATATATTTGGTTATCTTTATTCTAAAAGTACGTTAGAATGTGAGGATTTTTCGTGCGTTGTGCTAATAATTTCAACATTAATACGAAAATATAAGTCCGTTATATATTAAGCAACCTTCGGTGTACAAAAATTAATATCTGCATTAGAAATAGTCTTATTTTTCTTTAGAAAAGAATAAAATGCTAGTTTTTGTTTGTGAAATAATACGGTAATTCTAACCTTTTTCCACATATAGATAGAATATATAACAGACATTCTAACGTAACATACCAATTTTGGAAGGACTGCGGGCGGACTTAACCGATTTCGCCCGAGCATCACCGAGTCCATCACCTGACGTCGCGAACTAACCCTAATGTTTTCGAAGTTGAAATTCACACGTGTATGAAAGAAAAAAACCTTTTATTAATAAACGTGAATGTCTCCTCATGCCAAATTAAATTCAAGAACTGTTCCTCAATATAACATAATTTTTTTCACGACTTTTACTTATTTACATAATTTGATTAGTAAGTTATTTTAAAAAATGCTCTCTCTCGAAGGCACATATTTTTCCACTCGTTTAATATATAAAGACGATTCAGCTGTGTACTTCTAACGAATCGTGCGATCTTTCGGTTTCCGTGACCAATCGTCGTGTCTTTACTTGCGTGTGCGTGTGTGCGTTAATAATATAGGTTAGATTCTTACGTCGTGTTAAATATATTTACCTACAGTTACAGTGACATACACTAATGCCATCTACCATCAGATCCAAGTATCACTATCGTCTCTATGAGTATCTATAGACAATTAATTTGTTGTGTTTCTTTTTAATTCATGGCTTTCCCAACTTTGCAAAAATTATTATTTTCTTTCTAAAACAACATACTAATTTTCGTTAGTTTCCTTATGAAGAACTGTAAAATATATACTGAATGAGTGTTTTTGATAGTCTCAATAGCAATTTCTATAATCTATGTCGTTTTTCCCTTGAATCTAACCTAACATACTAAAATTTCTCACCAGTTTTAAGAATTAGTGGTATTAAAAGTTTCTCCGTGCAGTTCAAGAAATAATTCGGGAATTTCCATAAAAATGTTCTCCCTTAGGTCTCCGTTCAAAAAAGCCATCGTAACATCAGGCTGATGAACAACGAGATCATGTTCGACTGCCAAGGCCATCAAAAGTCGAATTGAGCTTATCCTTGCCACTGGCGCAAACGTTTTATTAAAATCCACTCCTGGACGTTGACCGTAGCCCTTAGCTACCAAACGGGCTTCCCGTTTAAGAAGAATTCCATTGTCTCCATATTTATTAGTCAAAACTATTCTGGAACCGATTATATTCCCATTCTCAGGACGATCAGTGATGACCCACGTTCTCTCTTCAATCAGCGATTTGAATTCATCAATAATTGACAGCTTCCATTCACGAGCTTCAGGTCCTGATAACGCATCCTGGACTGCGACTTCAGCAACATTAGCGTAATCAGGTAAATCTTCAGGTCTTTTTCGTTCACGAGTCACTCTATATACTTTCCTCGGTCTACCTCGATTACCAGTCCTTTCAATTCGTGGTCTGCCTGACAGTTTTCTCTCTGGATTCTGCTCCGGAACTTGTTCAAATCTTAAAAAAGGTTCTTTATCAGCTGATAGATAATCGTAGTCATCAACATCGCTGTCATCTTCATGGAAATCTTCTGGCACTTCTTCTGGTATTTCCACTGGCACTTCCTCTCGAATTGGATTAGTAGATGAGTACTCGAATTCAATCCACTTTTGTCCATTTAAATTTTCACTCAAATTTGTCGTTCTCTCGAGGGGCGATTTCAACGATTGATGTTCATTTCCATTCGGTAGAAATTTATTGATGAAGCGAACGTCTCTGGAAACTTCAATTTTTCTTTTCTCAGGTATCCAAATCCTGTATCCTTCAGCAGTTTCAGAATACCCGACGAATACACCTGGCTTCCCCAGATAATCAACTTTCGTTTCTCCTTGAGATTTATCCAAAATATACACTTTGCATCCAAAAATTCGGAGATGAGATAAATCAGGTATTTTTCCCGTCCAGATTTCGAAAGGAGACTTTCCATCCAAACTACGAGAAGGAGATCGATTTCGTACATAATTCGCTGTTGATATTGTCTCTCCCCAGAAAGACGGTGTCAGATTCGACTCGGCCATCAATCATCATACAGCGTGCTGTCTCAACAAGAGTTCTGTTCTTCCTTACGGACACCCAGTTTTGTTAAGGTGTGTAGGGTTTTTTTTAAACTCGTTTGACTCATATTCCGTGCCATTGTTCGATTTTAATTTTCTTATTCAACTGATTTTCAGCACAAGATTTAAAATCTTTAAAAGCATCTAACGCGTCACTTTTATTTTTCAAAAAACTGACATGATACCACCGAGAAAAATCGTTAATACATGTCATAAAGTATTTTGCACCGCCTAGAAATTGTGTTTTTAAAGGACTAGGGGAGAGTCTCCAGTTGTGAGACGGGTTTCATTTTTGACCCGTAAATTGTAAACGGGTAAACGAAATTGTTAATAAAATACACCGTTCGAAAGGTAACAGAAATACGCAACTTTTATTAAAAGAAAGTATAGTGTTTCGATGAACTCAAAAAATTTTACGATACATTTCCGGAGCACATCGCTTTTTTCAAAAAAAAAAAATGTCTCCAGTTGTGAGACACTCATTAAAAATTGCTAAAATTTAATAAGTTTGACATAAAACGTTATGTTTAGTAGAAATAATTAAATATATTAATAATATATATTATTATATACTAAATAATAATATTTATTCGCCAAAATATGACTATCAAATAAACACAATTTAATAGCTTGAACAAGAGCATTAAAATTGATTTCTTCTGAATCAATTGACTTTTTTCCACTTGACATGCCCAAAAATACTAGAAAAAAAATCAAAACAACATTTAAATAGTATGCCTGCAAAGTCGTATTTTTTATGCTGCCCAGATGGGTGTTGACACCGTCTCACAACTGGTGATATGCTGTGTCTCACACCCAGAAATTGGCGCTATTTTGAAAAAGGAAAATTAAATTATTTTCAACCGTAGATTGGAACAATGCAATATTGCATCACAAAATATAAGGAAAACACTAAAAGAAAATGCATTACATTTACCTTTTCCAATTAATTAACTTGGAAAAAAAGTACTTTGTATTTATTGAAAAAACGCTTTTTAGTCGATTATCACACACAGTGTTGGTATTTAACAAAAACAGTTTATATATCCGCTTCGGCGTACACGAAAAAGTTGGCTCATATAAAAAGAAATGTTTTTATATAAACCAATCGGCTTTTTAATATTGCATGTTAAAAAAAATTGACTGTCTCACAACTGGAGGTGTCTCACAACTGGAGACTCTCCCCTACACAAATCTTAGGTATGCATTATTTCGAGTAATTCCTTGCTTCGCGACACTCATCCTATTGGAAAAGGGGTCTGACAAAATTTTCCTTCCAAACACGGCTCACAAACAGGTAATTTATCTTTCGCATTAAACTCAATATCGAGGGCTCTTCTGTGCCATAATTCAATTTTCGGTGACACTTTATCCTCACTTAGAACAGTAGTTACTTTTTCAGTTTCACAAACAAAATAAAGGCCATTGACTCTATCTGCAATCATCTTTACTTCATTATCCTTGTCGAGAACAATAGCGTTGTTTTTCCGAAAAACGTCAAATCCTCTGTCAGTAATTTTACTGACCAACATCAAATCCATTCGTAGATCAGGGACAATAAGTGTATCCTCAAGCTTGATAGTTTTTTCACTTTTACCATCAGACACAGATAACTTTATAGTTCCTTTGCCAGTCACATCAGTTGAAGCATTACTAGCTAAACTTAATTTTCCCGTGGCACAATTATTTCTGTCTACGAATGTATTTTCTTTACATGACATATGCGAGGTGCATCCAGAATCCAAACACCATCGATTCGTTTGTTCTACACTAAAAGCATTTTTCTGCTGAGGAGTTATCAACTAACATGTCTCAACTGCAACACTTGTTTTTTCTTTCGTCTCTCGATTTAACACAACACAGTCGACTGCTTTATATTCTATTTAAAAAAGGACATGTCACATCTATTTTCTATTCTATATATATAATTTAAAAAAGGACATGTCACATATGTCACGTGTCACATATGTCCGTGTCACTTATGTCACATGTCAGATATGTCACGTATATATAGTTTTGTGTAGAGATCCTAGAAGGAGAGATGAGACACGTTTCCCCTTCCACTAGTCTGGTGCCAAACCGGAATCGGATGTTCATTATATCCCCGCGAAAATTTGAATTATTTTTAAACAACGATTGTTGAAAGTGAGGTTATGTTTATACGTCACACGCGATATTGCATTGCCTGATTGTATTTGCGTCGCTTCGAGTATTTTTCACTCATGAGGCTCATGTGGTAAATATTTTTAAAAAAATGGTGCAGTGTTGTATTTTATACTGTAAAAGTGTTTCGGGTAAAGGCATAATTCTAAAATGTTTCCCGAAAAACGAAATTTTGAAAGACTTGTGGGTAAAAAGTATAAATTGACCAGATTGGGCCCCAACATTGAAATCATGTGTTTGCCAGGTAATTCTCTTTATAATTATAAGGTAAAAGTAATGTAAAAAATATAAATAATCTCACGCAGTAACAGTTTACTTTGAAGTTAAAGAAAAATTACAATTTAAAAGGAACATTTGTTTGGTTAACCTAAAAAAGTTCTCAAAACATGTGTGTAAATATAGCAATAATAAACTAGAATTACAATAAAAACAATGTACAAAAAATAAAAAGATATAAATTAAAATTTAAAGTTTACTTTTAAAAATTTTAGTTGCATTTTACCTCGGATATGTGGGAAACTGTTGACAACATAAAACGTTTAAAAACAGATGCTGTTCCAAGCGAATTTCCAACCTCACCAAAGCGAAAAAGATTATCTGGAGAAATTTTTTGTAGATCAGGAAAAAAGGTAAGTAGCATTCTTTTTATTACAATTGTTTCTTTTACAGAAATATTTACTTAGTGAGAATTATAAAATATGTCAAGTATTTAGTTCCTTTTTAATTCATAAATAAGGCTTCTAAATTTAAATATGTTTTCTTGCAGCAAAGATTGGCGACAAAGATTATTTCTGATAATTCTTCGGAAAATCCAACAATTAAACCTATAATGATTGTTTCTGATGAGCGTTCTGAAAATCCGACAAATGAATCGACAATGATTATTTCTAATTTAGCTTCGACTAGTACAAACCCTGAAAATCTAACAACTCCTGCGATTGAAGTAGAATATGAAGTTGGAAATCAGGTAAAAAGAATTTTGTTTTGACGAAAATTATATTATTTAGTACAATCACCTTTATCTGTAATCAGAGTAATAATTGGATATTTTTATTTTACTTAATAGATAAAGATGAGCCAACAGAAGTCTGAAGAAAATACTGATCCTACACTGATGAAAGAGCAAAATAAATTACCTAAATGTGACGAAGAGAGTGTTCAGAAGTTATTTGCTAAACAGTAACATCAAATTAAATTTTTAAAAAGTCGATTAAATAAAGTTGTAAAAGAAAAAAGAAGATTGGTCTCAGAGAAACACAGCACATACAAAGCAATATTGTTAACTTTATTCACAGAAGATCAAATAAATCACCTGATCAAACAACAAAGAGCTGGGGAGAAATCAAAGGTTACCAAATGGTCAAATACCACAGTTAAAAAAGCTTTACGTTTAAAATTTGCTTGTGGGACTGCAGGATACGAGGAGCTGTTAAAACAAGGATTTCCTTTTCCATCTCGCAGAACGCTAACACGAAAAATAGAACACATTAAATTTAAACCTGGAATTTCCGATGAAATGTTAAAATATTTGGAGTATAAAGTGGCCAATTTTAAAAATGATCGCGACAGAGAATGTTCTATAGCATTAGATGAAATTAGCATATTGGGAGGAAAAATGTTTGATCCTCAAACAAAGGAGAACATAGGAGAAATAACATTTCCACCAAATGCCCAAGGTACAGTAAAGCATGGATTAGTTTACGTTTTAACTGGAATTCATGCACGTTGGAAGTAAGTGATCGGTTACGAATATACTGGTGCTGGGTTCGACGGCTCATTATTGAAACCAATAATTTTCCAGATCATCTCTAAAGCCGAGAACATCGGTTTACGAGTCAACAGCGTCACCTTTGACATGGGACCATGTAATGTTGCCTGTTGGAATTCGTTTGGCATAACAGCTAAAAGAACTGCGGGAATCGAAAATTCGATTCCACATCCACATCCTCGTGGCGATTCCAATCGACGACTTTACTTTTTTGCGGATGTGCCACATGTAATGAAAAATATCGTGCAAGGTATTATTAATAATAAGGTAATTTATTTACCAATTGACATTCAAGAAAAATACAATTTACCGACAAACGTTGTTAACGCCGAACACTTAGTTCAAATGTTAGAAGTTCAGGAAGATTTGGTCTTTACCTTAACCCCCAATTTAAAAAAACAGGATATACTTCTTCCAAGTAATAAATCCTTTCAAAAAATGAAAGTGGGCAGAGCGACGAAAATTTTAAGTTCAGAGGTTAGCGCAGCACTATATTTCATATCTCATGAAAAGTCTCAGCCAGAATTTGAAACTACAGCTTGGTTCGTTGGCTTCATCGCCAAATGGTTTCGACTAATGACATCCAGGAATTTACAATCCGCGATAAGTAAATTTGACATTGTTAAATACGAAGAAACAATTTTCTTTTTGAAAATATGGTTACTCTATGCTACCTGTACCGGTGCATGCTAAGTTCTCCCATGTAACCCAGCTGGTCAATAAAGTAACCATTATTGCTGGGTATTGCTGGGTTATAAGGGTGAACTTAGTACGCGCCTGTACAGGTAGATAAAGTGACCATAATACGCCTGAGTTGTATAAAAAATATAATTTGTTTATTTAAAATTTAACAATAATTTTAGACCTGCTAAAAATACCGATGCCAGCTGCGGGATTGATTTTTTAGGTTAGACAAATCTAAAACTCAAAATTCAAGTTAATTTATCTTCAGTAGGACTGTGCCTATCGCCCGAACTAAAATTTTTAATTTTTATGCAAACATAACAAAATGGCGTCAATTTAAAAAAAATTTTCGAAAATTAAGGTTTTTTTTGGCAGTTTTTCGGTTAAAAAAAATAGTAAAAATTAATATTTTTAAATAATTCTAGTTCCTGCGATACCCACACATGTGACGAAGATTTTTGTAAAAAAATTTTGAGAATCGGTCCAGTACTGCTACCCAAAGTAAAAACCTAGTATGTAAGTTGCATTTGCCGTTAAGACGAAAGTCGTTTACATGGTAAGCGACTATAAATCTTACGGCAAATGCGACTTACTAGGTTTTTACTTTGGGCAGCAGAGTAGTTTCCGAAGAAAACATCCCGCAGCATGGAAAAATGTAGTTTTGAGAAAAACGCGTTTAAAGTTTGTGTTGTATACTTAAATAGCCGTGTACGCGCTCAAATAGTACTTAAAAAAATATTTTGAGGGCTGGGATCTTTCTAAAAATTTTACACCATATTTTTTAACATATTTTACTTTCGAAATCCGTAATAAAAAAATTTTTGCTTTTTTGAAGATGACAAAGTGGTATGAACCTTTAAAGTAAACAATTTCCAACATATTTTAACTAATTAAGTAAAATTAAGTAAACTGTTTGTCAATTTCAAATTATAATAATTTAATAATAACTGAATAAAATAATTAAAACTCAAGAATTATTGACAAATTTCGACCTAAAATGTATTAAAAAATTCAGTTTCTGTTCAAAACTCTTTGTTTTTACCCCGAAATATAATTTTGACAATTTTTATTATAAACCACGTATTGTCAGACATTTTTTAATTATATGACAGGCAGCGGTATAAATGCCTAAGGTAGAATTAGCGTAAATGTAAAAAGTTCCTACAATATATAAGGTTTATTTATAAGTAAATCTTTCAATAATAAATGTTCAACTGATTGTTCATTCGGTCCCAATAATATGGCACTAAGCAAGGAATCACAAAATAATTGAATTCACACTAGGTAAAGTGAAAACTTTTAATTTGACAGATGGCAAGAATCATAAACGAAAAACAGAAGTTTACTTCTCAATCCTCTCTCATTCTGACAGTAAATTGAAAACAGTTGTGAGTCAGCTATCGACCCGGTAAGAAGCGTAGAGTAGAAAAGAATTCAATTTCTAGAAAATATGCTTGAAAACGAGAATTTTGAATTATTCTGAATACGCGAATTTACCTCAGAGTTCTATTTCACGGGAACCATCAAAATTTCAGAAAAATCAATTCTTCTCTATTGCTCTCGTCGATCGGGAGATAGAAAAGAATTCAAATTTTCTATTTTTCCTAATGCGCAAAGTTTTATGGTATTGCAAGTTCTTGAAAAAATTATGAAGTTCTATTCTTGTGAATTGACTGCTAACGATTCTAGGTAGTCAATTCAAAAGAATAGAATGTTCGACGAGTAAATCTGAAATGTTTATTATTCTCAATTGACTGCATCAAATTTCAGAAGCGCATTAAAAGGAATAGAACTTTTGACAAACAATTTGAAAAAACCTAATTTTTCTAATTGTCTGTAAGAGCTTCTCTAGTTATTGTCTTAAAATAAAATGCAGTGACAGTTATGGTTCGCGTCGTGTGAATTTCATTGTAATTTCAGTGCTAAACTATTAAAAGTAAATATTAAAACTAGTGAAAATATGGTTAAAAAACGCAATGTGCTTACGATAAAATATAAAATGATACTGAAAGGAATTTTCATGTATTCAATGTTTAAGTCAAGTTTTGAAACCTAACCTCACTTTCTAGTGGAATCTTGAGTGGCAGTGAGTTAATTCAGAGGAATAGAAATTTCTACTGATTTGCTGTATAGGTACTTTCTCATTCTTTTGAATGCGCGTTTCATATTTTTGTGAAGTCAATTCAGAATAATAGACTTTTCTGAAATTTTGGTCGTTTCCGTGGAATAGAGCTCCGAGGTAAATTCGCCTATTAAGAAGAATACAACTTTTGAATTATTTTCAATTCTTCGCTTCTTACCGGGGAAGTACCTTATGCAGAGTGAGAGGGGATAACACCTGATAGACAGTCAGAACCATGTGATTATGTCCACACCAACATTGCCATCAACAGGACTTATTAATTCTATGTGTTGAATTACACCATCTTGCGTTGAGTGTGCGTGACAATTATTGGTGAGCCATGAAGAAAAACGATGCGCGCGTTCACCTTTCCACCTTGTTGACGCATTTCCAAAATCCCTTTCAAATTTGTCATTTCCTCCCGTCTTCGTCATATCACAGGAAAGACGGAGATTTTACAGAAGAGGACGATGAACATCATTCCTTTTTGCTGCCAAGAAAGATTTGTAAAGGCCAACGCAGAATAGATCTGTATCCGGAACCGCAATCGTAACCGTAAGCGTAAGAATGAGTTAGAGAAGGATAAACAATATACCTATCCTTCTTTAACTCATTCTTACGGTTACGCTTACGATTGCGGTTCCGGTTACAGATCTATTCTGCGTTGGCCTTAAAGCGCACGTGCATTCTCCACGGAATTGCAAACCATTTTCACAGGTCGCGGATGTTTCTGATTCTTTGCGAAAGGGGCCGTTCAAAAAATACGTAACGCTATTTATCGGAAATTTGGACCCCCCCCCTCCCCCATGTAACGCAATGTTGTATACATTAGCGCCATTTTTTCTGCTGACCGTAACAAATAGCTTGACCCCCCCTCCCCCCTAAAGCGTCACGTCTTTTTTGAACGGCCCCAAAGTACCAAGTCTAAGTATATTAGAATCTGAGGCATTTCACGTCAGAAATATCACGATTTGCAAAGGGTATGCCTATTTTCGCAAAACTTCGTAGGATTATAGTTCTATATAAAAGACTTCTTTCCCCCAAATTTTTTCAAAAAAAATTCAAAATTGTTGAAGATACGCCATTTTGAATTTTAATATTAATTTTATAAAATTTTGAATTTCTCGAAATATTGTTTATGGATTTTTATGAAATTTACACATTTTTCAGGTAAAAGTATGTACTTTAAAATGCAAATAAAGTTAATAAAAAAAATTAATTTTTAAATAAAAAAATTAAAAAAACAATTTTTAAACAATTTTTTGTTTATTTACTCCTCTCTGAGAAAAATGTTATTAACATATTTGGATTCCTTATGAATTCACCTTTAATTTCATAAAAAAAAATTGATGGAGACTTAACTGGTTCTGGAGATATTGAATTTTTTGTAAAAAAAAGCGTCGCCGCGCCATAGCACCACACTGCACAAGTCGCGTAGTACGTTACCGCAGTCGTGCATTGCTGCTGTAACTATGACTATTTTTTACAAAAAATTCAATATCTCCGGAACCAGTTGAGTCTCCATCAATTTTTTTTTATGAAATTAAAGGTGAATTCATAAGGAATCCAAATATGTTAATAACATTTTTCTCAGAGAGGAGTAAATAAACAAAAAATTACACTGTAAAAAAATCTGGTGTAAAATAACACGAAACTTGTAATTTCACACATCAAAATTATAGGTTGTACGTAGTAAATTTATTTCGTTCCAAAAGTAGTTTTACTATTTTTAATAATTTTACATTATACGACTATGTAATTTAATAGTTTTGTGTAAATTTACTACGTCCGACGTAGGAAAATTTGATCACTATGTCCGACGTGGTATTTTTACATTGCGTGTATTTCTACACTTTGACGTAATATTACGTCGCACGAACTGTACAATTACATGGCGAATGTAATTTTCTTATTCCTTTAAGATTTTCAAAAAATTTTCAAGTTTTTATAAATAACTCTAAAAAAGTGTATATAATGTACATTTATAGAAAGTATATGCTAATTTATAAGTAAATAATAATATAACAAAAAGTTTTGGGCTATATTTCATAAATACAAAAAGTTAAGACTGAAAATATTATTTCAAAAAATATTTGCAGGTTATGTAGATTACAGTCGGCGTGTAAAAATACCACGTCGGACATAGTGACCAAACTTTCCAACGTCGGACATAGTAAATTTACAGCAGATTTTTTTACAGTGTATTTAAAAAAATTTTTTAAAATTTTTTTATTTAAAAATTAATTTTTTTTTATTAACTTTATTTGCATTTTAAAGTACATACTTTTACCTGAAAAATTTGTAAATTTCATTAAAATCCATAAACAATATTCCGAGATATTCAAAATTTTATAAAATTAATATTAAAATTCAAAATGGCGTATCTTCATCAATTTTGAATTTTTTTTGAAAGAATTTAAGGGAAAGAAGTTTCTTTGATATTATTTATTTGTTTTAAATCAAAATTTGTACAAAGGAGTTCGGTTTACAAAAATTTCCCTATTTTCTATACAATTTTACTTAGATATATCAGCTTCTATGATATCATTAAAAAATTCCATAACTGCTTTTATGTTTGTTGTATTAGGTTTGTCTAGAGCATTTAGCCAGTCATCCTTTATTTCATTTTCTTCCTCGTTTTTACTTATATTTTTTCTAGACTTACAAAACTTAGGGCATTGTGTCATAATATGAAAAAGAAATTCACAATCGTATAGTTTTGTATAACAATAATCGCAGATTTCTCTATTCTTAAAGCTAAAAAAACTATTCCCTACTCTTAACCGAGGTTGGAATTTATTTATCAGCCTCATTTGGGCCATAACTTTATATTTTCTGAGAGGGTTGGACTGCAAGAAGAGGTAACTTTGTACATTTTTTTCATATGAAGTCAAATGGGGATAAAGAGAAAGTGACGATGAAATTCTTACTCTTTCTAAATCCATGTTTTTACATTTTTTATTATATAAGTTGAACCATTTTGCCTTATTCTCTTGTAATGAAGTTAGTGTAAGATTTCTCCACCTCTCTTCCTCCCCGATCTCTATAAATATATCTCTAACTTGGAAAGCCCAGTTAAATTTTTTATCTGATTTTTTAGAATTATTACCCCTTCTTATTTTATCCAATTCTCTCAATCTAAGAAAACATTTTTTCGGGTAACGTTCATCCGACATACTTAATATCTTCTCAATCCAGTTTAATAATTGCTTAAAAACTTGACATGCTAAATGAGTTCTATCCGTTTCAATTCTTATTGCATAGGCAGGAGTGTTGTTCGTGAGATCAAGATTTCTTTTTAAAAAGCTGGTTTGTATTTTTTCAATCGAGTCAAAATAGCGCAATCCCCAAATCATGGCCACATACAATAATACAGAAATTACTAAGCTCTTGAGGAGTTTTTCAACTTGGACAAAAGATTCCAATTTCATCTTATACATTAATGACATTGTGGAGTTTATGGCCAAATTACCTTTTTTTACAAATTCATCTTTCGCTATCGCAAATGTCGCAGAACAAGAAAATGGGACTCCCAAATATGTGTAACTCTTAACTATCTCCACCTCATTGCCTCTGTATTTGAAATTAAGTTTGTTATTTTTGTTGTGATGACCCCCCTTTTTAAAGATTACAATTTTTGTTTTACTCAAATTTATCTCAAGGTCGTTTAGTTTACAATATTCTTCAAGGCAGCGGAGTATTTTTTTCATTTCTATCTGTGTGTCGGCTGGGATTGCAATATCATCGGCAAAGGCCAATAAAAAGATCTCAGTTAAATGATCGATAGGTACCCCTCTTATTCCTTTGAACTTAAGAAATTCCTCAAAGTCGGAAATAAACAAAGAAAACAAAAGTGGACTCAAAACTTCACCCTGCATGGCTCCCTTATTAAGTATTACCGATTCCGATAATCCCTTTTCTGTTTTAACCGAAACATTAGCTTTACTATAAAAATTTTTTATAAGATTAACAATTTTAGAGCCACAGCCAAGTTTGTAAAACTTATTTATTAAAATGTTGTGATTCAATGAAGGAAAGGCTGACTTGAAATCGATAAACAAAACAAATAGTTTTTTGCCATCCATATTTAATCTATTTTGAATTAGTGAATTCAAAGTAAATATATGATCAGTGCATCCTCTCTTTCTTCGAAAACCTGCCTGCCATTCCGGAATTTTACGTAACTCTTCCGCCCACTTAGTTAATCTTTTCGATAATATTTGTGTAAAAACCTTTGTGATACAATTAACTAGGGCTATAGGGCGATAGTTAGTTGCATCACTCAAATCTCCTTTTTTATGAACCATGCTAAAATAAGATTGAGACCATGAATTTGGCATTTTTTCGTCTTTCAATATTTTATTAAAAATTGAATTGAGATATAATATTAAATTAGGAGGCAGGTTTTTCAAGAATTCGTATGAGATACCATCAGGTCCAGGTGACTTTCCATTTTTGCAATGATTTAAACTAGTCAGGGTCTCATTCAGGGTAATTTCAGGGTCCACATAAGAATTATACATAACATCAAAATGAGTAAGAAGATTATTAACTGTACCAAGGGGAGGAAAAAGAGACTTTAAGAATTCTGTCCACATGTTTAATTCAATATTTCCACTAGTATATTTTCGAGTTCTGAAACCATTAACTATTTTCCAAAATTGACTAGAGCCTCTAATCCTGTTTAAAGATTCTATAATGGTTTCATTATAAACCTGTTTTTTAGATAATAGCATTTTATTGTATTCTTTTTTAGCATCGTTATATTTTATTATATCATTCTCTTTAAAGCAAGAAAGTTTACATATCTTAAGTAAGGTTTTTAGACTCTTCTTTTTTTCTCTGCATTCTTTATCGAAGCAGGGCTTAGAAACTCTATATCTTTTTGGTGTGAAGGTGACCATTTCCGATAACACAGCCGAGTCTTTAATAGACTTCATTAAGTTTAGAGTCAGCGTTTCGATAGATCATTTGTCAAGATCAGTATTAACAGGGTATTGAATGTTATTTTTGAACAATTCAGATTTCTCCTCGTTCCATTTAAATAACTGACATTTTTTATTTATATTACAATAGGAGATATTCGAATTATCGGTGATTAACGAGACCACTATTGGGAAATGATCCGATTTTGTTACAATATTCATTATTTTAAAATTGTTAACTAAATGTAATCCAGCTGAATTAACCCAAACCAAATCAATAATAGAACAACTTTTTCCCCTGATAAACGTATATTGTCCCGGTGAGTCATTCTTCATTCTTCCATTCAAAACACACATGCCGAGTTCCTCAAAACATTCCAAGACTAATTTTCCTCTCTTATCTACAACTTTATCTAAAGAATGTCTTTCGCCATTTAATTTAGTATATAATAGTAATTCATCTTCTAAACCATTTAATTCGCCAATTCTGCAATTAAAGTCACCCCCAACTATTATAGGCAAATTTGGAAAACTTAAAGAAATATCATAAATTGTTTGTTTAATAGTTTTTACAAATTTATCTATAACTGAGTTTGGATTATTGTATATTGAACCAATTATTATAAATTTATTTTTACAATTCAATTTAAAAAAAATAAAGTCCTCGGTTAAGCTAATTAATTCTACCTGAAATCTATCTTTATTTGCAGCAATAATAAGTCCTCCTTTTCCATGTCCTTTAGTGTGGTCCTTTTTTGCGTAACTGGAAATCAGGTGTAAGTTTGAAGCCTGCAAGACTCGACCATACATCGCATCCGATGTTGCCCATGTTTCACTCATACAAATCACATCTTTATCCGAAGTACTGTCCAAAATATCGTCTAAATTGTTTAAGCCAAAGACGTTCCAGAAGATAATGCGGTATTGGGATGATTCAGCTGATCCCCCTTCTCCTGTGTTTCCAGAGTAGTATGCTTCTCCATCGTCATTACCTTCATAAAAGGTTTAATAGAGCCCAAATTTTGAGAAGATTTTACTTTTTTCCTTTCTCTGGCAGAACAGGTTTCAAGTTTTTTTTTGTAATTTCTTTTTCTACTTCCCGCGGAATTTACTGATTTAATTGATTCTTCTCCATCAGAAGTGTCAGATTTTTCATTCATTTCAGATATCAACGATCGAATCTCTTCAACTTCATAATATTTACCTTCAAAGAACAGCCTTGTTCCTCTAAGGAATGAGGTTTTACCATTTCCACTCAAAATATTTTGAAATTGCTTTATCTCTTTACGCGTCTGTTGTTGTTCTGGCGTAAAGTCTGGTGAGAAAAATATATTGTGTGTGCGAAGATTCTTAGCATTTTGAAAAATGAGATCTCTGTATTTGATACTTGTAAATTTAATTAAAACAGGTCTCTGTTCACTTTTTTTTCCCAGAAAGAAAATTGATTCAAAGCATTCGTCAGGAATATTAATTGCTGCTTTCTTGAAGATCATTTGAATAGTTAGTAATAAATTGTCTCCTTCAGTTGTAGAGTGTTGAACATTATATAAAATAATATTTTTTGACCTTTCTTTAATTTCCAGAAATTCCATTCTTTTTTCAATAGTCGAAATTTCTTTACTGAATCTAGCAGTTTTTTTCTCCATTACTTGGCACCTAGAGCTACACTTCTTTACATCTTCACGAATTTGATCCTGAGAAACTTTTAGTGATTTAACCTCTTCCGATATATTATCCATTTTATCCATCGACTTTTTCACATCACTTTGCACAGAAAGCATAAGCTCTCTAAGATCCTCATTCGTAGTCATAGTAATAATAATGCACTTTACACCTTTTATGTTTATTGATATTTAACGAAAAAATAACACTATTCCTGTTAAGAGACTAGATTTAAGGATATTATATAGACACTTTTAACTTATCTATTAAAATTTTTCCCTAAAGACTATTCGCAAGTTAACATAAATACAATCTCACGAAGAGCGAAATCAAAACACGTCTGCTCGCTCTGAAGGCTAAAGCCGAACTCCGAAAGAAGTTTCTTATATAGAACTATAATCCCACGAAGTTTTGCGAAAATCGGCATACCCTTTGCAAATCGTGATATTTCTGACGTGAAATGCCTGATGTTGAAGTATAATGCGGGAGAAGAAAATTTAGAAAAAAGTTGTTTAACTTCATAATCAGAAATATTAGTTTGAGAATGATTATTGGGAGTGCTTGCATTCTCACTAAGACCAAAGATAATAAGATTACAAGAACAAGACAAACGATCCTGCATTTCTGTCATGCAATCGCGAGTCAAAGATTGTACATTTAATTTTTGTAAAGTACCTTCTACAGCAGAAATTCTCTTAGTGTGGTCAGTGACAGCATCTACCTTTGCTGACAATTCGGTAATGGATGTTGACAGTGATGAAAAGTTTGCTACCATTTTTTGCGTCGCGTTTTGTAACTAGGCCATGAGTGCAAATAAAGCGAACATATATCTCCATCTCTCTCACACTCACGGTCTAGTTACAAAACGCAACGCAAAACGCTGCCATGAGACTCCAGCCTCAGGCTGGAGTCCCATGGCAGCGTTTTGCGTTGCGTTGTAATAAGAGAGAATGCAGCAAACGTATATTTGCGTTTTTTTCTCTCCCATTACGACGCAACGCAAAACGCTGTCATGGGACTCCACCCTTACTTAGCATTGTTACGTTATGTTTACGTTCCGTTCAAGAGTTCTATTGTGGACTCAACATTATTACTATCGAAATGTTACTTAACAGTTACAGAACATGTTTGCTGTGGTTATTAAATATTTTAATTGTAACAAAGACTTAGAATATCAATGATTTATATTGACAGTTGTTACTTTTTTGGATTTTTATTAAAAAAATTGTAAACATATACAGCCTACAATTTTTTGCTTCTAAGTTCCCTTTCTTCAAATCGCGTTACATATAATTAATAAAAATGTAAAACATAATTTTTAATTTTTAAATAATAAACTATAAAAATATATTATCATTATATTCACGATAGTAAAATTGAATATATATTGGTAGTTCTACAAACGAAGGACGAAAATGAAGAAAATTTTGGCACAATATTTTTCTTACGTTCGGGTTTTAAAAAGTAGGTTAAATTCAAGTTAAAAGTATTACCTAAAAATGGCCAGTCAAAAAAATAAAAATTGTAAATTGCTTCCTCATAAAGGAAGCTTTGTATTAGCAAAATTTTGGATTGTCATTTTTTGACATATTTATAAATTTTTTTAATATGCCTAACACTTTAGTACTTTATATATGAACAGGAACTCTCCGTATAAATAAAGTGACCATACGTCCCGGATTTTATCCCTTTGTCCCGCAAAGGCTAGCGTCCCGCAAAACGTCCCGCATTTAACATGAAATGTCCTGCATATCCCGGAAAATAGTTAAGAATATCCTGCCTCTACAGGTTAGCACAGTAACGTATAAGAGTGAGAGAGGTAGACTTCGTGATATTTTAAGAAAAATTCAATTGTCAGAAGAATATGTGATTTAATGTTACAAAATAAGCATAATATAAATATGTAAATGCCATAAGACGCGCGCTGTCTCAATTCCCCTCCAATTTACTTCTACAAATTCCCTGTTCCTTTTTTCTTGTGGCAAATGACCTTTTTTTTACTAAATGATATAAATAAGAGGACGTCCCGCATTGACACTATTTCCATATGGTCACTTTACGTATAAATGTTCTAAATAAATAAAAACAAATTTCGACGTATTTTGACCTCCGAAGTCCAAAAAACGGATTTTAAAAATTTGTCCCGATGTGTGTGTGTGTGTACTAACATTACATTTGCCTCAATATCTCAGAACGAGAAAAAGCTAAAGGCCTCAATTTTTTTTTAAATTGTAGGTCTCCCCGGGAGACATAAAATGAGAGTATTTTCAGCCCGATTCATGAAGTTTAACTATTTTTTTTTGCATTTTTAATTTTTCAAAAAAACGTTTTTTGACCATAACTTTAAAAAAATGTTAGGACACCTATAAATTTTTTTCTTTAGTTTTGTAGAGTTTTTTCAGATGCATCTTTTGAGCCATCACCGAACATTTTTTGTCCATATTATCCGTAGATATTAAACTTTTAAAAATCTAAATTTTTGGAAAATAAGACTTTTTTAAAAATTTTGTTAAAAAATGTAAAAGTAACTTTTAAAGTATCATTTCCAACTTGTAGAGCATTAAAAAACGCTTCGATAGACCTATTTGTCAACTTGATTCGACCAGAAATTACGAAATTATTGGTATTTTAAAAATAAAAAAAAATTGTCGAAAATAACATTTAAAAAATTTTTTTATTTAAGAGTTTTTCTTTAACTATTACTTAACAAATTATTTGTTTTTAATCCATATTACTTATAACAAAAGAAATATAAACAATTATAAAATAACAATAAAAAAATAATTATTTTTTAATGAAATTGGCTGAATACCAATTAACGAAAATATAAAACATTTTATATTATTTATTTCTATTATTATTATCTCTATGAGGAAGCAAAGTGTTCATGAAATGAACACAACGAGATTTATGAAAAAATCGTACTTTTTCATCTTAAGCACATGTGTATTCTGTCAGAAAGTGCCAGGAAACTGAGAACCAGGAAAATGAGAATTTGGTCATTTTTCGTCTAAAAAATTGAAAAACAAGGCTTAATAACAAAATTTGGAATACTGGTCAACACAGATTAAGGTTCTACGACACCTAGAACAACAAAGTACAAAATCTTCGTTAATTTAACTGCAAGTTAAGTAAAATGCAAGTGATATCATATTTAGTTAACCTTTACTAAGCACCGTGAAAAATGGGGAATTAATCTTAATGAAAATTCTTAATAATTTTAACGTTTTTTATGATGCCAGGAAACTGAGAATTAATTCGATGGACAAAATTCAAGATAATATTTTTTAAATAAAATATAAAGTACACTGAAAAGAATAATAGGCAGAATGAGCTTTTTACTAAGGCAATTTTTGCCTAAGTACAAAAGCAATTCACGAACAGCAATTGTTTCCTTAGAAAAAAGGCAATTTTTGCCTTAGTTAATAAGGTTAAAATCACATAGCAAATTTTTATTAAAATATTTAGAAAATACGATATCAAATAATTATGTTTTACCTTTTTACTAATTATATTTACAATTCGAGTGAAAAGGAACTTTTATTTTTATTATTATATTAATAATATATTACTTTAATGAAATAAAGAAAATAATAGAACTACGTTATCAATTTTAATAACAGTTATGCATGTGTGAACTTTATAATTAAACAGGTCTATTTTTATGCGTAAACAATTTTATTAAACAAATGAAATTAGTACCTTTAAATATTTCAAGAAAATTTCCTTGATTCCATTCAAGTAGTAAATTTCTTCCTTTGGTATCCATTATTTTAATAAATTATAAAATTCGATTTGACATCTATAAACAATTTACTTGATAAATGACAAGAATTTGTTACTTTATTAACTAAGGCAAAAATTGCTTTTTTTAAAGAAACAATTGCTTTGCGTGTATTGCTTTTGTACTAAGGCAAAATTACTTTAGTAAAAAGCACATTCTGCCTATAATTTTTTTCAGTGTACAGCTTTTTACATATTTCATTTACTGGTAAAATATTAATATCAGAAAATCCTGCAGCAACATGAATGCCTAATTCCTAAGAATTTCCAGGGTAATTTGGAAAACACTATAATCCTGAAAATGTTTTTCCAACAATTGCAGGTTTACCAACTTTAATTGTTGTGTGTTCAATAAATATTATACTGTCATCGTTCATGTCGCAACAATTGTCGGAATGTTTTTCTAAAAGTTTAAAATCTCGAAAGTGGATTCTTCGGAATGCTCTTGAACAATTGAAAGGTAAATCAACTTTATAAGGATGAACAAATTCAGGATATTTTTGAATCGCACTTGTTTCTGGATACAGTGAGTTTGAAAAGTAAGATCTTACAACAAATAATTGTGGTAATGGATTTTTCGGCCTACATATCATTTTTAGCAAGGTTTGCATATAGTTATCGAATGGATAAGCCGTTACGCTATCGAGAATTCCGTGCAGTAATGCCTACTCAATAGGGTGTATCGAAAAACCATTTTTTCGATATTGACATCAGCTCGTACTGGAAAATGTGCTACTAGTATACGTGTTAAACGGTGTAAAATATGATTTCTCTGCGACTTGATCTTCAGGGTTCACATTGTCCTTGAAAATTAAAAAAAATGCAAAATTAGCATAATATAGGAAATCTGCAATACGTCGATGAAGAGGCCCCTGCAGGTATACGATGGCACTAAAGGTAAGTCTGAACAACTATTAATGCCTGGTAACCATTTAGAAGTATCCCAACCCGCGTTAAATAACATAATAAATTATCAAAATCAGCCTAAAATTTGCTTGAGTGTGGCTCTCAGCTTTCTTCCACTGAAGATTTTTCTAACACTTCAGTCTGACCTGGAAAATGTCTCTGGTTCAACTGTTTTTTCAGCCTATGCAATATCGCTGTTCTATTGTTTTCTTTTTAACAATTTTCTAAATCATTTAAAGAATATTTAGCACATTTCCTTTGTGACATTTAAAGATATTTTAACTATAGATGTATGATATTCAACTTTCCTTGTAAGGAAAGTAATATTGATGTTCAATTGTTAGCTTTTAAACTGTTTTATAAAGCAAGCAATAAATGCTTTGTTTAATTGTTTTCTTTTCAACTGTTTTCTAAAGCAAGCAATGAATGCTTAGTTCAATTGTTTTCTTTTCAACTGTTTTCTGAAGCAATTAAAGAATGTTTAGCACATTTCCTTTATGACATTTAAAGACATACAGTACCGGCCAAAATTGTCAGTCCACCCATTTTTGAATGAATGAAAAAATTTTTTAACATAAAATTCATGAAAACTAAATTTTTTTTTGGTTTATATTTTGAAAGACGATAAAATTTTGAAAAGAATAAGACCTCACAGAAGTCATTTGTCAAATATTTTTTCAAGATATTCTTAAAAAATTAATTAAATTAACATTATCATTAATGTAAAATCATGTGTTGAAGTGCTGTATAACCATTTATGTTAATTCCCAAATCCCCAGTGAAGGAACCTAACAGCACTCGAATGTGATCAACTGGATAATCCCTCTTTATTAAATAATCTAATGCACTAATAATCATCGATCAAATCGTCATCGTTTTCCATTAGGAAATCATTGATTTTATTGATATCTCCTTTCTCAACTAACTTTTTTAGAAAAAAAAATATTCGAAAGATTATTATTTAATTCGAGCATGTTTTTTGACAAATGCATTGGATTAGTCGACTTTAAATGGTTTTTGGTTGAGAATAATCGTCCGTTTATAACACAGGATCACAAAATTTTTTTAACCCTTGGGCAGGCAAGCTAAAAAAATCACGTAGGCGGGCAAGCGGGGTCCATTGGACCCCGCTTTAAAAAGGCTTTAGGGGTTATACCTGTTTGGCATTTTTTATTTTTCGATTTTTTCTTTATTGGCTTAAACTATACTATAACATCCCTAGATTAATAATCTATAACGTCCTTGCATGAAAACAACTTGAAAATTATTTTTTCTGAAAAAATTCCGAATTGTAAAAATAGAAAATTTTAATTTCAAATGCATTTTTTTATAACAATGTTTTTTTTATTGGCTTAAAATATACTGTGACATTCCTATATTGATAATCAAAAACGTCCTTGCATAAAAACAATTTGTATGTGTTATTAAATTTAATTTTTCTGGATCAATTCCGAAGCGTCAAAATAGAACATTTTAACTTCAAATGCGTCTTACTCGAAACCATGTTTTGTAAATTGGCGTGCAGTAGAACTTGAAAAGTTTTCGTTCGATTGGCCTAAAAATTTAACTGTAGCTTCTTAGATAGATTATCTAGTGAAGTACACACGATTTTTCAAATTGATGAACAGGATTTTTTATCAATAATTAAAGTCGATTTTTTTGGTGAATAATACGATTTTTTTTCCAAGTCTCACAATTCATTCAAAAAAATTTTAAAATTATAATAATGTGTACTTTACTAGATAATCTTATGTAGGGTAATGTCACCTTGAGTGGACTAACACTTTGAGTGGACCACCGGAGCTTTTAAATTATCTGACAGCGGAAACGTGAAATAAATAGTGCGAATACCAGCACCGCACTTAGAAACCGTAAGAAATTAAGTTCCGCGATAAACATATACGTTACCGTTTGATGTAACGCGTTTTTAAGATCACAAACCAAAAAAGTCGCTCTTACAATAAGTAAAGTGATTCAGAAGTGTAAAAGTATACTATCAAATTTAAGTTTTAAAAGGTTACTTATTTTTCTCCCTACTACTTTGAACATTTAATTTAATTGTCTTAGTTTAATTAAGTGATAAATTTGACTCAATAAAAAATTGTGGTGGCTGCCATAAAAAGTTGCATGTCACCATGAGTGGACTACCTGTTTTTTCCATTTTTAAAGTCAGTTTACTATTTTTTGGATATAAATTGACAATAAATTGTCACATTTTTTTCATTCCTTAAAAATTAGCTTTTTTTTAAAGTCAATTTTTTCTTCCAAATAAAAAAAATCAAAGCTATTATGGTATAAACACTTATCTAGGGATCTAAACTGAAGCTTGGAATAGAAACCTCCGATTAATTTGCTTTCATATAGAATTTTTTCGAAAAAAGGCTTAGGCGGTCCACTCAAGGTAACATTACCTTAGTTTATGAAAAAAAATGTTTTAATTTCAAAAGCAAGCCGATGTTGCCAACAATGACCGACCCGTCATGTAACCGAATTGTCATTTAATCAATCTGTCATTTGACCGACTTGTCATGTAACCGAATTGTCATTTAACCGACCCGTCATGTAACAGAATTGTCATTTAATCGACCTGTCATGTAACAGAATTGTCATTGGACCGACTCGCCATTTAACAGACGTGTCATGTAACCGAATTGTCATTTAACCGACCTGTCATTTGACCGACTTGTCATGTAACTGAATTGTCATTTAACCGACCTGTCATTTAAACGACCCGTCATGTAACCAAATTGACATTCGACCGACCCGTCATGTAACAGAATTGTCATTTATCCGACCAGTCATTTAACCGACCCGTCATGTAACCGACCTGTCATTTAACCGACCCGTCATGTAACCGAATTGTCATTTAACCGACCTGTCATATAACAGAATTGTCATTTAACCGACCTGTCATGTAACAGAATTGTCATTTATCCGACCTGTCATTTGACAGTTTCGTAACAGTTATGTAACAATTAGAGAACAATGTAACAAGACAAAAATTATCACTCTGTGATATAATGAATATATCACAGTTATATAATAGTTATTTGAAAAAATTATGTAACCATTATATCACCATTCAGTAACAGTGTTATATAATAGTGTTACTATCTTATTATGTAGTGGTTACATAACAATATTGTCTCAGTGAGACATAACAATGTGCTTTATTTGTTATGTAACAGTTACGTAACGTGTTTGCTGGGTTAAAAATAAAATGTAAAAATAATTGTTAAGCGGAATTTTCTTCTCACTCTGAGATTTTATTTTTTTCGGTGAATATATTAAGAAACATGCTACAATTTATTTAAAAATTAAATTATATGTACTTTTCCTTTAAAAAATATTAAATTGTTTTTTCTTTTCTTTCTGAAAATATATAAAAATGTCATCTTTGTGTTCTCGAATTCGAGATTTTCGAGTTTTACGAGTTTCATTCTTCGACTTTCTCGAACTGTTTTTTTAGAGAAAGGATATAAATTTAATACGTACACGGAGAGAAAAATCAAGCGTTTGTAGTATGGACAGTTAAGCTTATTTCGTAAAAGAATGCACATGCGCAATATGCGTAAAACTTCTGCTGTATTTGTATAAATTTCTACGTTATCAGCATAAAAGTTCTACCTGTAACGCATGGGACGTCAGTATACTACGATTGCAAGAGATCCATGCTTTTTTAGTATATGTTTCATGCAACTGAGGTATAAAAACATGCCTCTTTAGCAGGACGTTCATACAAAATTAGCATAGGAAGTCTCCATACTACAAACGCTTGATTTTTCTCTCCGTGTACAATATAAAAATTCTTAGACAGAAAAGTTTGTTATTTTCAAATCAAATCAAATAGTAATCAAACAAGGTTATATCAAAGTTATGTTTATTTACACGTTAAGGAGAGAGAGAATTAAAACATAAACTTTACGAATAAAAGGATTTATTACAATTAAACATTTCACAAAAGGTAAGATCAACATAAAAACGAGACGCTACTCTTACCACGCATTCTCATGCGAAACTCTGCCCTCCCTTCCGTCGCAAAACCCCTCGTATATTTTTGGGCAAGCCCTCTCGCGGTACAAATTTTAATTATTTTGAAATATAAATTGTTGGTATTCCAAACATCCTCCCACCTTGAGTATATGACTCAATTATTACATTTCAATTTTTGAAAAACCGTGGTTTTTTAACAATTCTACCACAGCGAGTTTTAAGTTCTGTTTCTTTCGATGTCGTAGCTTTACAATCTTTCGCGATTACAATAGGCTCACTTCCAGGTTCGTCCGACATTTTATTACGTATTATCGTAGCTTCGTTTTCGCAGGAGTAGCTTAACTCTAATGGATATAAACGCTGCACAGGACGTTTGATAACGCCATTTTTTGTCCTTAAATAGGCAACGCGTTCCGTGCCATCTCTACCTTCAATTAGTCTTTCGATTCGAGCCAGAGGCCAATCAATTCGCTTGTGAATATCATCTCCTACGAGTACAATGTCGCCGGTTTTTATCTTTCGATTTTCTTTAAAATTAAACTTGGAAACTAATTGACTTAAGTATTCCTTACGGAATCTATTTCGCAAATGTTCCATAATTTCTTGCTTACGCTTAAATCTACCATTCAAATCGACTTTATTAATTATATCTAGATCAGGCATCTCACTTTGTCGAAGATCATGCAAAAACTTTGCAGGCGTTAGAGGCTTTAGATCGTCTGGTTCCTCTGATACATAGGTTAAAGGTCTCGAATTTAACGTCAATTCTGCCGTCCAGAGGAAAAAGATACATAAGCGACATTTTTGAAAAAATTGAGTTTTTGGTATCATTGGATTCATAAAAAAAGCTGCATTTAACTGTGTAAAAAAGAATTATAAAATTTAATTATTTATTGTAAAAAAAGATTGTTTAAAAATGACAAAAATGGAAAAAGTGACGAAATACAGAGTTAAAAGATACATAAAACACTTTGTGGGTTCATATTTTGGTAAACGACGCTGCATACGTCACCAACTTACAGGACAAAATAATACACAAAGTCGCTTATGTATCTTCTTACTCGGTAAAGGAGCCTGAGAGTAAGCTGACTTTACAGACTAAAAGAAGCGACTGTTTTTCGACTGTCTTTATGTATCTTTTTCCTCTGTAAAATGGTCTGACAGTGAGTCGAGTTTACAGAAGAAGAAAAGCGATAATTTTACTACACAGGCTTAGTTCTTTTACATTATGTCGCTTATGTATCTTTTTCCTCTGCACGGCACCGCTCAGCTCGAGTAAGTTTACCGAGAAATAGACATAAGCGACTTTGTGCTTTTATTCGTCTGTATTTATCACTACTAGAAACCCGTATGTCCAGTTTACAATAGAAATTGTTTAAAAAATTAATTTTTTCTTACATAATAAGAAGCAGAATATTTTTTTATTAAATATTAATCAAAAATTTTTTTAAAAAAGTTAATTTCAATTATAGTTCCGGAGGCAAAAAGTTTTCTTTGATTTTCTCGGATTGATGGTAATGTCGCTTATGTATCTTTTTCTTTTGGAGGGCAGAATTCGCAGTCACATAGAACGGTATACATCTCTTCAAATGTAAGAGATGCTTTTCCTAAAACTTTGCGAAGAATAACTTTCATCATTCCAATTAATCGCTCGCACCAACCTCCCCACCATGAGGCAGTTGGTGGGTTAAATCGCCAATCTATTTGCCGAGCCTGACTGTAATTGGCGATGACATCCCAATTTAAATCTTCAAAAGCATTTTCGGCGCCAACAAAATTGGTTCCGTTGTCGCTGTAAACTATAGAGGGTCTACCTCGACGTCCAATAAATCTACGCAAACTCTCTAAAAAATTATTCGTGGACAAAGAGGTCACCAATTCGAGATGAACTGCTCGATAAATAGCACATGTATACAGACAAATCCACGCTTTCGTTTGTCCACGCAAGTACACCGGGCCCGCAAAATCAACCCCAATCACTTCAAATACAGCAGCATCCTTGACACGATGAACAGGTAAAGGTGGTGGATTTACACTTAAAGGTTTCGAATTATATCTATTACAAACAACGCATTTCTTTATAACAGAGCGAACAGTTTTACGCGATGACAAAATCCAAAATTTTTCACGAATTTGACACATGACTGTCTGCACTCCCGCGTGACCCATGTTCTCGTGGGTCTCTCGTATGAGCAACTTGACCACTTGATTGCTTGAATCCAGTACGATTGGACACAAGAAACCAAAACTATCGTCACGCTCTAAAATCCTGGTTTTTAGACGAATTAAACCATCAGAATGAACGAAAGTTGATAAAGTAGACAATTTTTCTTTATTTTCTCGAAAAAACATCTTGTTTTGTAAGACTTTTAAAAATTGTGTTTCAGTATTTTGGATCTCTTTAAATGTCAACTTTTTTCCGTTTGTCAACTCGCCGCTAATTTTATAATTTTTAAACTTTAACATTATAGCAAAAAATCTAATCATTTGATTATACGACGAAAACTTGTCTACTATGTCGAAATTTACTTCGTCGTTTACATTTAGGATCGTAAGTTCAGCCGATCTCCGCATCTCTGCACCAACCTCATCCTCGTTAACTTTTTCTCTTAAACAAGGCCAGTTAGATTCCTCGCGGCGCAACCAATCAGGTCCCTCCCACCAACGCGAGTTCAACAACTGTTTTGCCTGACACCCGCATGATGGCCAATCAGCAGGATTTAACTCACCTGGTACGTATTTCCAGGTTGCCAATGAAGTAATGAGTCTGATTTCCTTCACTCTATTCAAATACAAACACGGCCCACTGAATATCCCTCTTCACCCACGCCAAAACGGTTGTCGAATCTGTCCATAAATATACGGGGACGTGAGAATAATCGAGAGCGTCCACGATCTCTTTGGTTTGACGAGCTCCTATAGACCCAGCCAATAGTTCTAAACGCGGAATTGACATGCCATCCGGAGCAACTCGTGTTTTCGCACCAAGAAAGACTAAATTCACGGTCTCTTCATTTTTTACGCGTAAAAAAGTTACTGCCGCATAAGCCGATTTGCTGGCATCACAAAAAGTGTGAATAGAAAATTCACCTGAGACAAACTTTCGCTTTATCTCAATTTTTCCTAAATACGGCAATTGTTCTTTCCAAATTAAAAAGGCTTTCTGTGTATCTTTATCTACAGGATGGTCCTAATCAATTTTTTGCTTCCATAGATTTTTTAACATTAGTTTTGGTAATAGAGTTACGGGCGAAGTGAAACCGATTGGATCAAAGACTTTGTGCGCGGCTGACAAAATAGAGCGTTTGGTGACTACCGTATTACTATCATCTTTTATTAAAGCCGGATTGACTGCAATCGTATCACGCATTTTATTAAACAAAAGACCGAGTACTAACGTCGATTCCTTACCCGAAGCATCACGTGTATGTTCCCATTCTCTAAGATCAAAACTTCCGAGCGCCATCATTTTTTTCGCTGACGTTATAAAACTTTGCAATTCCTCCTCCGACTCCACACTGGTTGTGCAATTATCGACGTAAAAGGATTTCGATAATTTTTCGATGATTTCGCGAGACCATAATCCTTTACTGTCTTTCGCTGCTTGTAATAAATTTGAAAAATGTAATTTTAAAACAGCACCCAATAAAAAAGGACTATACTTTAGACCGAACACTACACGTTTATGTCGAAAAATTTGTAGCTTTTCGTCAATCACCCAAAGAAACCTTAAATAATCGCGATCCTTATCATTCACCCCAATCTGCAAGAATGCCTTACGAATGTCAGCCAAAACAGCAATTTCGTGTTCCCGAAATTTCAGCAACGAAGCGGGTATCAACTCTATTAAGTTTGGTCCTTTTTCCAAACATTGATTCAAGGAAGGAAAACCCGACAAGTATGCCGAAGCATCAAATACTGGCCGTATATTTGTCGTGCTTTCCTCCTTGACAACTGGACGATGAGGCAAGTAGTGACATGCGGGGCTCGACTTTTCCATTACTGGTTCAATAATACCTTCATCTCGCTTTAACTTTTCTACCGTATTCTTTAATCTCTTTTCAAACAACTCAAAATTCTGAGAAATAGGAGCGTGGTCATCCACCCACGGTAAATCAACCGAGTATCTTTTATCACTGTAAACAACTGATTTCAAAACGTTATCTTCAACACTTTGTTCTTTTATTGATTGATTTGCTTTTTCAGTTGGATCCTTAATACCCAAAACATCGAGACTCCACAGATCGGAAATCTTTGCATCTTTTACAAACATTGCCATGGCAACAATGGCTGCATCTGTTCGTTCAGTCGCAGGATTTTTCCCCATGAGAGCCCATCCTAATTTAGTCTCAAACGCAACAAGACCATTGCTTAATTCAAATTTGTTCCCTGTCATGAGTTTACCGGCAACATCTGCACCTATTAATACATCGATAGAATTGTCAAAATTTCCGTGTTCCCGGGCTAAATCAGAAAGTAAAATATTATTTTTCTCTAATTCCTCTAAAAAATTATTTTTCTTTACAGAAGGAATATTATCACAAATAATTTTTTGATCCATAACCTCGAAATTACATGCGTACTGATTATCGTGACTTTTCATTCGAATCAAAAAAACGTTATGTTTCTGACTATCCGTGTTAAACCCGCCAAACAGAGAATGCGTCACTTCTTTACTCGAGATGGGATTATAACCTAAAAACTCAGCCACGTCTGTGCGAATGTACGATCTATGCGAGCCACTGTCAATGATCACTCGAGCTTCTTTTTCTTTAAAGTCGGAATACAAAATAACGCGCATTGTTTGCATATATACATCGGGCGAGTGAGAAAAACTAGCAAGGTTCTGTTCTTTAGTTATATTTACCGTCTCCCCCCTTTTACTTGATTTCGATACATCCGCGCTATAAGAATCCCCTTGACAAACGAGAACTGAATGATGCTTACCGCATTTTGAACAATTTATTCGTACTCTACATTTTCGCGCTGTATGACCAACCTTTAAGCATTTAAAACAGCAATTGTTATCGCGAATCATACTTTTAATTACCTCACACGAAAACGTTTTGGCTTTTTCGCAAGCCGCATTATCGTGATTATTATTACAAAAAATACATTTCCTACGTTTTTCCTCGTTCGCCAGTAGAACGCTGCCTGTTGACACTTCTGGTGCTGACGTCCTGCTTCTCGACTCCTCCTTCGTTGGCTTCTTTTTCCCTGCGTCGACGTTAATGGAAAAGCCGTGCATGGCCATGTTTATTCTTTCCTCACTTTCCACTTCGATTCTCAAAAACTGGAGAAGCCTTGAAAGTCGATCCGTCCTCTCCTCTCCATCGACTGGATTTTCACTATTTGTTTCACTCCGCTGCCAGGTTCTTAAAATTTCCTCAGGTAGTGAGGATTCTACCAGGGGGTAAAGCATGGTTGCACAATTGTTCGTCGTAACGCCTAGAGTCTCCAATGCCCGAATATGTGCCGAAAGTCGGGTAGCCGCCCACGATGCTTTCCGCTTTAGAACCACTTTCCATAGATTGCTTTAAGTATTCTAATTTATCCTCATTTGCGATGGCTTTGCCCTCATGAATTACTGCGGCCGTAATTTCTTCTACAGTCGCCTCGGTTTCAAGAATCATTTCAACGTATCTGTTACTCGACGAATCGAGTTCTGAAAATCGCAACTCAAGTAATTGTAACGCAACGTGACGATCGGCCAACGAAATATTAGCATCCTTGCACTTATTCTGAAAAATATTTAGACACTTGATGAAAAGAGCGCGTTGCACTGTCCGAGCCTTTTTCGCGACGTCCATTTTGAGGTTATACACACACTACCTCACGTTTCTTTCCGTAATCAATCTCTCCCGAACGTCCTGTCACGGTCGCCAGATGTTTATTTACACGTTAAGGAGAGAGAGAATTAAAACATAAACTTTACGAATAAAAGGATTTATTACAATTAAACATTTCACAAAAGGTAAGATCAACATAAAAACGAGACGCTACTCTTACCACGCATTCTCATGCGAAACTCTGCCCTCCCTTCCGTCGCAAAACCCCTCGTATATTTTTGGGCAAGCCCTCTCGCAGTACAAATTTTAATTATTTTGAAATATAAATTGTTGGTATTCCAAACAGTTATATACCCAAGTAGCACGTAATATTGGGAACATTCCAGCAATATGCCACAACATTGAGGCAATATTGGTAATGTTAAGGCAATGTTCCCAATATCGCTGTAATATTACGTGCTACTGGGGTACTATTTATTTTCAAATCAAAAAAAGTCGTTTTGATATTTAACTGCCAACTATCAAAAACAAAGTTATATCAAGGTTATTATACTGATAATATATATTTTCACGGTGGGCAGAAAGCGACGATAGGTTGCAAAAAATGTCGACAAAAACTGCAAGTAGAGTTGTATTTGTTGATGATTACAGATGAAAAATCCATTCAGAATGAAATCCTAGCTGCTTCTATTTCAAAATTATCCACATTTTACATTTTTTAATAAGATCAATTTTCGCGAAATAGAGAAAAACGCGTGCGAGTGTGTGCCTGCGTATGTGGGTATGTGTGTACGTAAAGGTATATACACATAAGATCTTTTACAGCCAAATAATACATCGTTTGTAATTTTGCAAATTCGCAAATACAAAATCATAAATATCTAATGATAGACCGACAGATTGGCTCAGCCGGATAGATGCCTGGCGTTGGTGGTCGTTTAAGGACCAAGGGTATAAGTACCCTTGGTTCGCGCCCACTTGGCTTGGTATTTTTCCGGCACGTGAGACAATCTGAGCGGGAGGTTTGACGTCGAGGTATAATGATGTGCACCGTCGATTATTGTCCGGTACACACCATTAGAACTCGACTGTCGATAAACCGGTTGTACTCAGAGAGGTTTTTCTACAGTTTCCCTCTTCTCTGGCGAGAAAACCCATTGACGGGTGGTCCAGGCGTAATGCGAGTACTCCTAATAAAGTCGGCTGTAGACGCAAATTAGGTTAATATATAGAAAAATTTCTAAAGTAGAATGGTTATGCTTAATCCAAAAAAGTATTTCTCGGCGGGACTCTTGTCGAAGTGCGTAAGGCCAATAGGGCAGGAGTATAAACAATAAAAAAATAAAAAAAAAAAAAATATCTAATGATAAAAGTCACTAGCACTGATAACATTTGCAACAGTTTTCTTTGAAGCCAATTTTAGGTTATTTAAATCCGAATTGGTATAAAAAGAGCGTTGCAGCTTAATTCATTCCAAAACAATTTTCAGTGAGGTGACGCGATGGTTATTGTATGTTCTCCATAAGAGAAAGTAATAATTGTTGTATGAATATTGTTATATATAAACGACATTATTTATTGTAAATGAGGGATATATAATATCCGTTAAAAATAATGTCGATGCCACATTTAAAATTTAAATGCGATCATGAAGAGAATCGATTGAAGGTATGCGCTACATGTGGTAAAAAAATTTTGTTTAAAAATAAACCTTCCCATCATTTTTTATTATCTGAAAATCATATTAAGGTAATAAAAGAACATATTCAGGAACAGTTTGACATTTCTAATAGTAAATTCCCAAAAAGTTTGTGTAGCTCTTGTCGACTAACTATTAATGAATATGGAAAGAAAAATTTCAAAAGACCTTGTCCAACTATTCCCAATTACGAGGATCTTAATTTGGCGAAAGAAACAAGAACGTCGATTTGTAATTGTTACATTTGCTTAACAGCGCGACTTACTAGCCATTCAAAAACAAATAAGGGTAGAGGTCATGTTCGAAAGTTTACCACTAAAATTGATCTAGATAATGGTCTTCACGGTGCTGTGCAAATGGCGTCAGTTTCTAAAAGTGACGAAAATGCAATCGAAACCGGATCTTCTATTCAAATCTGTAGCAGTTGTTTCCAAGAAATTGGTAAAGGCATTCCACATTCTTGTAAAGGTCCTTCTTCTTCTAATGCACGTGATAATGTGTTCAATATAGTGGAACAATTGCCTGAAAAACAACAGAATCAAATAGTAACTACTCTTTTAAAAAGAAAACTTGACAGTAGTAAAGATGCAAAAAATGAGATTATTTTAAATACGGGGGGTTCAAAGGCTCGCATAACTAAAAATAAGAAAGAAGAGAAAGAAGTCATCTTTTCTGCTCAAAGTTTAGATAAATTCCAAACTAATACTGGATGTTCTACAAATGATATGAAAAAATTGGTTAACTTTATTCGCACTTCTGCTGGAAGAAAATCAGTTCCTTCAAATCATAATCAACATATGTATGAAAAATCCAATTTGATGGAAAACATTTATAAAGAAGATCTTTATGAATTTGAAACAACCAAGGAAGGAATTAAAAAAGACCTGTCGTGTATGCCAATGCAACAGAACTTCTTGATTTTGTCTTTGAAAAACGGAACATTGAGCACATAGAAGAAACAAGAATAAAATTAATGGCAGATAGAGACCAAGGCTTTTTTAAAATTTCTATCTCAATTTCAACCCAAGAAGACGAAAGAGAAGGAGATGATTCAGGTTATTACAGAAGTAAAAACGTTTCATATTATTCCACTGGTGGAAGTGTTGCAAACGAACGCAAAATGACTAGCGTCTACAAATTGATTTTACTATGCAGTGTTCCGGATATTAAGGAGACCTATGAAAATTTGAAAACTTTAGTTGAATTAACGAAACTAAATGAAATACCTTTTAAATTTATTTCAGACTTAAAACTTGTTCTTCTTGCTAACGGAATGCAAACGGCGAGGGCAACTTACCCTTGTCCTTATTGTTTTATTACATTAAATGAATTAAAGAGTTTTGGTAAAACGATTGAAGATAATGATTCGAATAGTGATGAACAGAATGTTGACTTAAAGACATATAAACACTGGAAAGATGACTATTTACAATTTAAACGTATGGGTAGCCACAAAAGCAAAGGTAAAGAATGTCATAGCACAATTCATGATCCTCTTTTTATTAAAAATGATGACACATATGTGATTCAGAAGTGTGTTCCTCCTGAACTACACCTGCTACAAGGGTTTGTCAATCATATCTTTTGGGATGGTATAGTTAAAATCGATGGTATCGGCGTGGAAAAAGCTTTGTTGTGGCCTAAGAAATTAGGTATATCTCATAAAAGCTACCATGGAAATATTTTTGAAGGCAATCAATGTCGGAAACTTCTTAAAGAAGCCGATAGATTACAGGATCCTGAAATTTACAAGGACGTCGGGCCATTTCGATTACAACCATTTATTACCTCATTCAAAGCAATGGACAAAATTGTTAATACTTGTTTTTCTGCAAAACAAGCGGATCTTAGAGATTTTGACAAAAATCTTCGTGAACTCTGTGAAGCTTTAAAGAGCACTGGAATTTCTAAAACCCTCAAAATCCATATCATTCTTGATCATTTGAAGCAAGCCTTTGCTTTCTTAAATAACGATGGTTTAGGATTATGGTCTGAGCAGGCTGGAGAGTCGGTTCATAGAGAATTCAATACATTTTGGGGTAGATTTAAAATAGGAATGATAGAAGAACCTACTTTTATGATCCGATTAAAGAAAGCTGTTGTGACTTTTTCATCCCAGCATATTTGAAAACTTTATATTTCTTAAGATGTTATACACAAAAGATGTATAATTATAGCATAAAGTATTACCAAAAGTACAAAAATAATAGTTTATAAAAAATTTAAAAAATTTAAAAAAATGTTTTAAAAAATAAAAATAAAAATAAAAAATAAAAAAAAATTAAAAAAAGAGATAAAAGGAGTGCAGAGTAAGTTATCTCCACGTGATGCACTCTGGAAACGTATAAAATCGGCTAAGCACTTACATAAATTTATATCTCAGTCCATACATTCGAGTGCACCTTCTCTATTTCGTAAAAATTGATCTAATAAAAAAAAGTTTAAAATTTGGATAACTCTAAAAAAGAAGCAGCTAGGATTTCATTCTATAAACGGATTTTTTACCTGTAATCATCAACAAATACAGCCCCACTTGCAGTTTTTGTCGACATTTTTGTGCAACCTATAGTCGCTTCCTGCCCACCGTGTTTTCGAATCGAAAATCCTTTTTGAAATTTAACTATTTTCCTAAAACTAATATACATTTCTCAAAATCAAAAATTTTTAATAACGGTAACTTAATTTTTAAAATAAAATAATAATAATATTATAAAGATTTATTTACCAAATTTTTAGAGATATTAAGAAAGATGATGCCTATCTATGTCTCGTGCTGACTCCTTGCCCTGATTCCCTATCTTCTTGCTTCATTTAGTTTAGAGGGAGTTTCAAATTTTTATTATGGGAAGGGTTTATAAGAAAAAGTTTTTTTTTCTTTATATAGGGAGGGATTTTATCTTGAAACAAGTTCAATCATATAATAATGATTGAACTTCACAGGTAAGTTCGTTTAATCATTTATTATATTTCATTTCCTTGTTCGAAGATAAATTTACTTGTAGATGTTATAACGAAGTTATTAAATGGTTAATTTTTTTTAACTAAGAACAAAACTTATAATTTTGGTAATTATGAGAACAAGAACATAACTTATAACTTTGGTAATTATGACCCCAGTAGCACGTAATGTTGGGAACATTCTAGCAACATTGAGGCAATATTGGTAATGTTAAGGCAGTGTTCTCAATATTGCTGTAATATTACGTGCTACTGGGGGAGAACAAGAAAAGATTATTATTTATCGGTTTATTTATTGTATTGTATAATTATATACTATTCATTAAATAAATTAATTTAGTAACAATTATTGTTACTAAATAACTACATATAAAAGTATTTCACTAATATCAGATTAAATTGATTTTTAATTTTAAGGAAATAGTTTTGCAAATACTCATTATGAAAGAAATGAATAATATCTGGTATTTATTAGTTAAGACTATTTATAAACAATTAATAATATTTTAAAGTTGTTTCAAGAAACAATAACTTTTAGCGGATTCTTTTAGAAATATTTTGTAAAAGAAATGAGCACCTTATGTGACAAAATAACAAAGTTATCCATTTGTTAATTAATATTATTTAAACAATATAATATAAAAAATTTGCATAAAAAAGTTTTTCTGCATTAAATTGTGTAACACGTTTTCTCTCCGCGAGGCAAGTGGAAAATTCCACCGAGAAAAGCGTTACAAAAATGGCGACGATGATGCTTCTTTGAAAATGAGTATATAAGTTCCACGCTTTGAACTTATATACGGCCAACGGTGATCCGTTTAGGAGAGCCTCTCCAGCGCCAGGTAGGAATTCTACCCGGACCTCCGCCGCCGTAATTTAAACTATGAGCACTCCCGGACTAGCTCGTTTTCCGAGCTCACAATTTAACGCGCCAAACTTTACTTGACAAATATCCCAAGGCCGTGAATTTTCGTGGTAAGGAAAGAGAAAAGGCACTGACTCGAAAACAAATTAATTTAAATACAAGATTTGATATGACTTATTATATTTTTAATTTGTTAAGTGAAACTATTCGCAAACAGAAAGAGAGAGAACCCGCACTTCTGGCGTCGTTACAATAACCGGTGAAACCAGTCGATTTTCCGGCTTCCTGGTGAACCTAGTAATCCAGGAGACGTCAGCTAGACATAGTGAGGATGATCACTGACCTTTTAACTTGGCAATCATCGCCAGGTATTCCATTTTATTCCCTTTTATATAATTCAAAAACTTCTCCAGAAGGAACACACTTTGCGTCTTAGTCACCAAGCTCGAACTGACCCAACCTTCGTAACGCGCCGGCCTCGTGCACTGAGACTCGTTCATGTCCACTATGGTACGCCCTGTGGCATGAAGATGGCAGCATCAGTATCGCTCTCAATACTTTCCTTAGGCCTGGTGTTCAGCAGTTCGTTTTCGACAATACATTTTGATCGACTGGATTTTGGTCGTGGTTTCTTTAGTATTTTTGAATTTAAGTACAATAATTATATTATCCAGAAGAGTGGCTCTTCTTATTCCAACAAGAAAATATAAATTCATACAATAAAAATTGTTGTTGTTCCTACCAATCAGTTGGTAAGGAAGATATTTACAAAAATGATTCAAAATTAATTTCTTACAAAATGTGAATTTTGAGTCCGAGCTTGGTTAATTAATCTTTAATAAACGTTCAAGAAAAAGTCTTTCATTTTGTTAATTCTCGATTCTTTATTTTATATAAAAAAAGGAAATAAGTTTTCGGCGAACCCCGTAATTATTATTGTGACGGGGATATTTAGAATCCACGTCACAATTGTTTATAACAAATAAGAAAAATTTTTTAATTTTGGAAAATGTTACAAAAATTAATGAAAAATAAGTATTAATTATAATCAAGAATAACTATTTTCGGAGTTGTAACAAAGAAAGAATTAGAATTTATAATTTTTTATTTAGTTCAATTCTTTGATAATTTATGGGGTCGTTATCTCTCTCTAATTTTGGTACATCTCGCCTCTTTATAATTTTATTAAGAGAATTTTCAGCTTGTCATTATTCTTTAAATAAAAGATCACAATAATTTATGTCAAATAAGATATATTTAAAACAACCAAGTTTTATTACAAGTTTTAAATTTCTCAAAACCAGATTTCGAAAATATGAACAAAAGTTGGATAAAATTATGATTCAATATTCATAATAAAAAGATTTACATAAATTTTGAAACGATACTATTTGGTTACTTACGAAGTATTGGCCTTAATTCCTACCGCACTTAATAGAAGGAAGAAAAGGTCATCTAGAGCTGGTCCTCCTTATTAGAACGGGCAACTGTTTGATTGTTTTGTTACAGTGTTGTTCACTATTAATTCTTAGTCTTTGCTATTTAGAACGTTCACAATTAACAGTTTATTTAAATGGGACAATTTGAAGCACTCATTTTTAACTGTTTTGTTTTGTCTCTACTTGTTTCGATTCCTCAATCTTTATACGGCTATTTAATTCGAATATCTATTGTTTTGAACTTGTCTTATGATCGTTGTCATAAATTTAAAGCAATTCAAAGTGTGACGAAAGGGCTGCCAAAATTGTGGAATATATGAACGAGAGTAATCGACAATCTTGATTTTATTTATGAGATGGTTCAAATTGTTCCATTATTTAAGTTTGTGTTCAGTATTAATTCTCAGTCTTTGCTATTCAGAACACTTCACGATTTTATATTTTAACGTCTACCTGAATTCGATTGCCCGTGACGAACCCTTGAACCGGCCGAGTCTCGCAGACGGTCAACCTTGCGATAACCTGTCTCCAGGAGTTAACTGTCGCGAAGAAGCAAATTACATTGGGGCACATCAGTTTTAAATTTAATACCTGAAATTGAGGTTTGGGTGTGACAGAATTTAGTGGAGAGGGTTAAAGGATTGGGAAATATATTCTTATATTGGCCAATAATTATTATAACTTGGAATGACTTTAATGTCATTGCACCCTCTTACTGTGCGAAAATGTTAAGTTCCCTATATTGGTTGCAACATGTGATTTTGTAACCGAGTCTTTGATGTCAAAGATCTTTTAGAAACGCTTACGTTTCCATTTTATCAACAGACTACATTTTGCTCATTAACCCAATAGAGTCTTTGATACTTTTAAATTATGGAACTAAAGAAGACACTTGTGAAGTTATTCCTTTAATTCATACTTGGCATTTATTTTTATCAATTAAAATGTTTTATTTGAACGAAGTTATGGAATTTGGATTCTCAAATCTGTAAGAATAATGATGCACTCGCTATGCGATTTTTCTTTTAAATTGTTGACATGTTTGCGAAACTCTAATTTTTTGCAATGTGTTTGGTTCTATTTAATAAAAATATTTTGTGAATTAACTTTATGATGAAAATAAAAGCTTTAAAATACTTCGAGAGAAGTGTCATTGAACGGAATTTTACCAAGAATCAAAAGTTACTCAAGGTGCATTTCTGAACAAGAAAAAGAGAGTTAATTTCGGTGACTCAGATGACCCTTTCATTATTCTTTAATTTTCCTTACGTATATTTTCACAATTATAATTAAATATAATAAGAAATATACTCTTCTAATTATAGTAATTGTGGATACAATTTATTAAAATTTAATTTAATAAAGATAAAAAAACGATACGGCTTGTAACGTTACAAACCACAAACAGAATTACATGTTTACGTCCCAAAAACTTTTAGTTTTAATAAATTAAATTCACCATTACTATATTCAATCTATTATTGCGAATAACCTTATGTTACGTAGTAATAAGTACATTTTACTAGGATGATTAAGATTTTGCCTTAAATTTTAAAATTGTGTTCTTAGTAACACAATTTCATCCTCTTTTTTTCAATATAATAACAATGCGGTCAATTAATAACATAAGATTTTCGTTGTTCAGTACATTATACAAAAGAAGAATAATGTAATCCCAGCTATATACTAAATAATTAAATATTGTTATGCTAAACGAGTGCGGTACGAATAAAATTTGCCATCTCTATTATACGTTCATAGGTTGTATTGTAGAGAGATTTTCTTTTAAACTAATTTTATAATAGTGTGCATATAGTTATATGCTTATTCGCACAATATTAGTGTTTTACAAAATCAATTCTTATTAAATTTTTATGCATTTATATATTTATTAATTTATTTTATTTAGATAATGTGTCAATTACTGCAACATCTGGTATTAAATTTCTTGTAAATTTAATAGTCAGTAATATCCTATTTTCTATAATTTTAAGTAGAATCTTTAATCTTTTAATTTAAGGGCATTTTTTTTACTTCAGAATATACACCAGTATATTTTATTGCAACAGCTTAAATTTTTAGATTAAAAATTCTCTTAGTTTTTCTTATAATCGACAGGCTAAATTTGATTTGTTTTTCTTCCTTGTCCTATTGGTCCAGAATTTTCCTTAATATCAGATTCTGAGATTGACTGATTGAGCGCAATTTGGAAGGGATGGACATCAAGATGATTTGTTATATTTTCAGATTTTGCTTACCTGAAGACATAAGAAAATATGTAAATAAACTTATTATTTTCTTATTCGATTGCAAATTTTACACCAGATAAAACTGTCTTAATAGAGATATTAGCAATTGCACCTGGAAATATTTATAATCATTCGAAGGCAAGGTATTTTCAGTTACCGCAAAATTTAAAATAAACCAGTGGCTTCCGTTTGACCATTTTATATCATGATATAGGGGAGAGTAGGCTACATTGAACCAGCGTCAACAGTGAACCACTTCAATTTTCTGAGAAATGACTGAGTGAAATTTTTTCTTATTTAATATATAAGTTAGTTTTACTGAAACAAACTATGTCCAAAAATTTCGGGCACGTAGGTTTATTATTTATAAAGAAAAACCAAAAAAACTGTTTTTCACGTACAAAACAAAAAATTTTGTGGAAATATAATCAAGTTTTTTTTTTAAATAGGAAGTTTTAAAAGTAGTAAACTTGTGATTTATTTAGCTTAGGGTGCCAACTTCAATATTCCGTTGTGATAAAGAATTTTAACTCTTACATAAATTTATTATAAACAATTTTTGTTGTGAATGTCATGTGAATACAGTGAGTGCGGCATCATTGAACCACCCGAAAAAGCAAAGAATTTTCAATTTTAAGAGCTTTAAAGTTGTCTGCTCTACAAATTAGTAAGAAAAATACTGGAAGACATGCTTTCATCACAATTGTGAACGAAATAAACTCAAACTGTCACTTTACCTACCTAACCTGACATCAAAATATATTAATCTCCTATATTAACAAATAATAACTCTTTAACAACAATTTTCTATTTTTTTGAGTGAAAAATAAGATTTTTTACAATGTGCAAGTGGAAATATTATTTTAGAAGTAAATTGTAGTGTTTTATTAAAGGTGGTTCAATGTAGACACACATTCTTCAAAATAAGAAAAGTGTAACTGGCTAGAAAAAAATTAAATTTTATTATTTAATCATAATAATTTGTGTTTGTAACGTGTGTATTAACTAAAGGAGTACTTCAGCTTAATTTTTATACAAAAACCTGATCGAAATTAGTAAAATTTTATTAGTTCTTGGACTTTATAAGATACCCGGTTCAATGTAGCCTACCCTCCCCTATTTCTTTTTTTTATGATTCTGTTAGTGGTGCGATACGATTGCACCACAAACAGAAACACTTGTATTACTTGTGTAGAATAAAGAACGACCTTTTAAATACTACAAAAATAACAAAATATTTAAAACTATTTAAGAGTGATAATTTGAAATTTGAATGATCTGTCGAGGAGTTATTGCTGACACAAAATTCTTAAGAAAATTTTATTTTTATACATTTTATTTTATTTTTTTTGTTTTGCTGATTTTAATAAAATATATGCTTTTCTTATTAAAATTCATTCCTAATATACTTTAGTAATTCAGAGATTTCTATGTGAATTAATTGAAATAACTAAATACGCTGCTCAGAGTAAAATTTTGTTAAGTTCTCACGATTTCCTGTAATATATCGAACTTTTTGATGAGTAACGTAAATTTATCCGGTTCTTATTGCATAGATAATATTTCTGCAAATCTTAGGTCTAATTTAGTCTGTATAATACACTGTATCGTCAAATTAGTGTTCTTTCTGAAATCGCGTTGGTCAGTTTTGCAGTTTAGTGAAAGTGAAGTGAATAAAAATAATAATGTCAAATTTAGAGTCTTTCGATCTTCAGTCCCTCCAGATGGTGTTGGGACTTATTGAACGCAACATTACGGATAGTCCATGCTTTTGGCTTGCAAAAGCAGTAGATATAGAAAATGCTCAGAATTCTTCTTTCCAATCAGGACATCGCGGGTAAGTTTTGGTTTAGTTTTCTTTATTTAATTATCATCCACTGTCTTATTATATTAAGAATAAATAAAATATTTTAGATTTTAGTGATATTATGTTAAATAAAAGAAACTAAAATTATAGGAATTAAAATTTTATTCCACTAAAATCGGCTCGTAAATAGAGCTGTAGTTGTCCTAATTATTTGTTAAAAACTTTTAACTTAAACTGCCTCTTTTTTTCAGTACACAAATTATAATGTCGGAGTGGGTAGATGCACCAGTAAGGGACGGAGTAAAGAACTGGCCCTTAGATGCATCTTTATTCTATTTGTGAGATGCTCTTTATGATGGTGCCATCTGGCATTAATAATACAGGTGGTCTTGGGACCTAGGGAAATACGAAACTCGTACTTATTGGGCTCCTAAAGGATTCTTGTACCCGGCGTCTTGTAAATACCCAATGGTGGAGATAATGGAGAAGATAGTGGGTGTGCTGGGTGGCAGCACTATTGAACTGTGAGTATTTTAGTTTATTTCGAATGCAGTAGTTTAAGAAAAATGCATTACATGTCTTATTTACAATGGACGTTTATATTTCAACCCTTTCATTTTGCTTCCCGGAGTACCACCGAGGGAAGAATACCGACCGAAAAATAAGGCCGTAGAATTGATATTTGAACAGAAATATCAATTAGAATGGGAAATTCCGGGGCTAACACAATACAATTGAGATTTGTTTAGTATTATAACAATTTATTTTCCAATTCAGTTATATTAATTTAAGAGATTTGTTATATCAATTTAGCAAAATAAAGTTTATATTACATTTTTCTTACTTTTTTTTTTAGCGTTGGAATGTAAATTTACGTTCCGCATGGTTTCCTTGTTAACCCCTTAACTGCCACCTGAAAAACACTAAAAAATGTGCTCTGAATGCCAAAAATAAAAAATCGTCCAATTTGTCTGAAACTTTTTACTCAGGGGTTTTCGGGGTCGCTGATTACGAATCTGATGTCGGTTTTTCAAAATTTAAAATGGCGGATCCAATATGGCGAATGGCTTTTAAAAAATTAATCCAAATTACCTGAAATTTGTTACTCGGGGGGTATCGGGGTCCTTGACTACGAATCTGATGTCAGTTTTTCAAAATTCAAAATGGCTTATCCAATATGGCGAACATTTTTAAAAAAAATTTTGGATTTGCTTGAAAATTATCACTTGGGGGTTTTCGGGGTCGCTGATGACGAATCCAATGTCAGTTTTTTAAAATTAAAAATTGCGGATCCAATAAAATAGACATTTTTTTTTAATTTTGGATTCGCTTGAAACTTGTTACTTGGGGATTTTCGGGGTCGCTGATGACGATTTCGATGTTAGTTTTTTAAAATTCAAAATGGCGAATCCAATATGGCAGATATTTTTTTAAAAAAAATTTTGGATTTGCTTGAAAATTATATTTCGGGAGTTTTCGGGGTCGCTGATGACGAATCCGATGTCTGTTTTGAAAATCAAAAAATGGCATATCCAATATGGCGGACATTTTTTTAAAAAAATTTATTTTTATCATAAAAGTGAAACAAATTTTACAAATGCCGGTTTCATAGAACAGCTATAAAGAGAGAGCAAAAATTGAAATTCTATTGAAATATCCTAACGCATTTAACCTTTTCAAAAAGTTCATGGGTGAAGTGGATCTCCACGGTATGCCATATTGGATCCGCCATTTTGAATTTTTAAAAACTGACATCGGAATCGTTATCTGCGGCCCCAAAAACCTTTGAGTGACAAGATTCAAGTGAATCCAATTTTTAAAAAAATGTCTGCCATATTGGATCCGCCACTTTGAATTTTTAAAAACTGACATCGGATTCGTCATCAGTCCCCGAAAACCCCCAAGCAAATCCAAAATTAAAAAAAAAATGTCTGCTATATTCGATTCGCCATTTTGAATTTTTAAAAACTGACATCGGATTCGTCATTAGCGACCCCGAAAACCCCCGAGTAACAAGTTTCAGGTAATTTGGATCAATTTTTAAAAAACTGTCCGCCATATTGGATCCGCCATTTTGAATTATGAAAATCCATCATCATATTCGTAATCAACGACCCCGACAACCTCTGAGTAACAAGTTTCAGGTAAATTGGATCAATTTTTAATAAAGTCATCCACTATTTTGGATCCGCCATTATGAATTTTGAAAAACCGAGATCATATTCGTAATCAGCGACCCCGAAAACCCCTGAGTTACAAATTTCAGGTAATTTGGATCAATTTTTAACAAAGTCGTCCGCCATAATGGATCCCCCATTTTGAATCTGGAAAAACCGACATCATATTCGTAATCAGCGACCCTGAAAACCCCCCGAGTAATAGATTTCAGGCGATTTTAGACGTTTTTAAAATAAAAATGCATTGTATTGTCCATGGCAAAGATTTTGAAAAATTTGCTAAAAGTGTTGTCTTTAAAAATTTATAACATTTTTATAATTTATTAAATTAAAAAACAGAAACGTGCGTCGCATTCTGCATATCGTTGACTTTTTAGAAATCATTTTATTTTTAATTTCCAGCCATTTTTGACTTTTTTACATTAATTTTTATCATGGCAAAGATTGTCAGTTTTCCGGCAGTCAGAGCAAAGTCCGAAATGGCAAAGATCTTTGCCATCGGCAGTCAAGGGGTTAAGAAAAAGACTTCTCCGGAATATATTTTAGTGATAAAACACCTTTATGTACTTCAATCAATAAATTCTATTGCTGGGAGAAATTAAGTTTTTATTCCTTTTAACATTTTTCCAACATTGTAATTGAAATTATGCAATTGCATAATTAGAATTTAAAATTATTTGCAGTGAAAATTTAAAATTTTCATTCTAAAATTATTCTTTTTGTTTTCAAATATAAATTGTAAAATAATTTCACAAACAAAAGATTTTTTTATTGATTTATTTATTCATTTATTTATTTATTTCTTTAAATACAAAATTAATCATTATCATTTATAATTTCAAAAATGTAATACAATCTTTTGAAGGAACTAGATTAGTTTTGATCAAATTTAATTAAAATAACACGAAAGAATTTTATTATATGCAAAAAAGAATTCCCAACAAAATTCATCGCAAGAATCAAATTAGTCTCTTAATATTTATTATTATTATTTTTAAGGATAAGATTGTTTGTAACAATTTGAAGATTTAAACCAGAAATAAATCTTAAAATTAAAAATATTTTAAAAGAAAATTAATTATTAAAAGAATTTAAGAAACTAAAAAAAAACAATCAACAACCAACGGATAGTTACGGTTTGTATAAATTTATAATGTAGACAATGGAAAAATGATTTTGTTTCATTAACTTTATTATTAATTTTATAATATATATATATATATATATATATATATATATATATATATATATATATATATAGTACGAAAACCTACCACGTCAGTCATATCCCATGAGTGGGAGTGAGACAGACTTATGCGATTCCCATACTTTCCTATGACTGACGGATAGCTATTCTTACTGTATATATATAGAAATAAATATATTTTTAATACAAATACCTTTTCAAAAATGTTGCAACTCTTAGTTGAATAACTATTTTTTACAATGCAATATGTTGCAAAAGAAGCAATATAACTCCATCTGGTGTTAAAATTCTCCACGTTTTGCACAAAACATTTGTTAGACAGCTTGAAAACTGTTCTTCTTCTGATAGAACTCCTTTATGGATATTAATACATCTTGAATCCGGAATATTATATAAAAAGCCTATATAGAATGAATTTTTTTCAATATTAAGCGTGTTTTGTCACCACATACAACAATATTGAGAACTTGTCCAAAGGTTCCATTCTTTAATAAAACAGAACTGTTTTTCGGCTCCAGGCAGTTTAATTTTAATGTTTAATTTTTTTAAATTTTATACTGCTGTTGAACAGTGATATCTTTCCCTAATGGTCCAGAATTGTGCTGATGTTCTAAAATCGTTGTCTTTAGAATCTTAGAGTCCTTTGAAGTGTCTTCACGCTCGGAATATCTCTTAGCAAATTTGCTGAAGGGGATGGTGTTCTTTCCTAATCCATTTTTTTTACAGATGATAGGTAGTTTTCGAAACGGAATGAACTAGATTTGTCCAAGTTCCCAAACTTTTCAACATCAGAACAGAAGTGAAGTAAATTGTGTATGTTGTGAGATACGTACTCTTTTCCATAGATTTTTTGGAATCCTTCAATGAAACGAACCAAGAGCTTATGAGAATTTTGTATGTTCGAAGGAAATTACAAATGAATTTCACTGCATAAAACTGAAATTGCAGCGTGCAAAAATAAAAAATTCTCGTACATATCTTCTCGTATTATATTTTTCAAAACCACGACACCTGCATAGAGAAGAAATGTTCGAAACTCCGTTGCTTTCCAATGGGAATATTTCCACAAAGACCGAGGTCTTCTTCCGAATTCAGACGGTGCACTAAGGCGAAGAGTTACCAACTTTTTTGAAATCTTATTAATTTGTTTTGTGGTCAATTTAACTTTAAAGGGTCCTTTTATCCATAATTTAATGAGGCTTTTCACGACACCTAGTAGTACTAGGTGCATATAGTCCAATGGAACATTGGATATGCATCCGAAATTGGGAATAGTTTTTAAAATGGTTTCCCCTCTAATATCTACTTCCTTGTAGTCATTCCTGTTGAATCCCTCATCCGTCTTCAATTTTGCCGATTTAGTTCCTGGAAAGCATACTGTTCCTCTTTTCCATTTTTTAAAATTTTCTTCTAATATATTTACTAGTAACATCACATTTTGAGCAGCTACTGTAACCCGTATGTCCTTTTAAATAAAATGAAAAACATTTTGCTGGTGCATCGCAGACAATACATTTACAGCAGATTGATACATTGGTATCTTTTAAACCGTTGTTGCATAAGCCGATTAATTCCTTTACGAATTCACTCATAAATTCGTTAGCATCTATGGGCTTTTTTCTCCATAGAAAACCCCTACTGGATAAACTAACTCACCATTAATGTCCGAACATAGAATTAACCAGAAACTATGTGTTCTAGATTCGGAAATTGGTTATCCATCGATGTTTATTACCAATTGAATTTGTTGCACTGTTTTTCCTTTTCTAAATTCTCGCGAAATTCCCCTTACAGCTCGTTCCAAACCGAAATTGTGATAAGTACCATCGCCTACTTGGGCTACATTAACTTTCCTTGCTGTTTTCATTATAGTTCTTGCATCCAAAGGTAAAGGAAAATTGACCTTCGTCAATAGACACATCACCATCTCCCACATAGCACAATAATTTTCTGCAAATTTGCGACAAGTTTTGCGGACATTTTGGTATTTGCCGCAAATTTGTCAGTCAAGTTTTCAAATTTGGCTTTAAAAACTTGCCGCAAATTTCCAGAAAATTATTGTGCTATGTGGGCTGCTTGTTCACTTTCGCTAAGGAAAGTATCTTCTAATAATGAGTCATCAGAAGTCTCGATGTTTTCAATGACGTCTTCAATGTCTGGATAAAATACTTCACTTTTGCAGAAATCCATACTAAATAATATGAAAAATTCATTTGTGTTCTATGAGAAGAATAGATTTTAGTTTTTACTCTAAAACATACAGGTACTTTTAATACTGAAATTACTTTATAAATCAAAGCTTGTAATAATTTTATAAATATTACATTATTTTGAAAATTTAATTAATTATTAAGTATATCTTAACATTAAATTATTTTAGCAGTAAAAGTACAGAATTTTCCAGTAAAAGAACATAGCAAATTTATTTTTTAAAACAACTATTAAACTATTATAGTAACCAAATAAATTTTCATATTTCATTTAAAAAGTAATTTTACAATTCGTATTTGCTTTTATTTATTTATATATAAATTAGTATCATTACTTTGTCATTTCAAAGTTTATTCAATTAAGACCTGATTTAAAAAAGCAATCCTTCTACCGTAATGGGTTCATGAATTTATTTGATTTTTTAAATGAAAAAATTATAATTTCTACAAATTGGCTCTTGACACTTTTTTGCAATGTCATTCTTTAAATATGATAATAGAGAAACATAAAATTTGGAAAAAATATTAATAATAATCTTTAAAACAATTTACTTAACATTGTTACTAAAATTAACAGTTACTAAACATTGTAGGTCAATCTTAAAGGGTGGTTTGTCACTGGGACGTTTGAGGAAGAAATAAAACACTTTGATCAATTGATTTGAAATTATCACATGCAACTGGATATTCTGGAAGTGCAAAAGATGCAGTAATGAACTTTGAAAATAAGGCTTTCGAAATTTTTCCAATTAAAAGCTTAGAGGAAGTTACAGGCGTTGAACAAAAATTACGGTCTAAGAAATTTCGAGAAAATTTAGTAAGTGCTTTATCACATTATAATATTAATGGAATAAATGATTAGGTAAATTACAGAATTGTAATATAACTGTCGCCAACATGCTAAATCATGTAATAACTTTCGAAACTGGTCAGAAGTATTCTTTTAAGGGGCGTAGCAACAAGAAGCCTGCCTTCGAAAGTTTAAAGTTATGTTCAGTAATAATACATAAATTAGACAAATTATATAAAGGAAATAAAAATATTTTAGTTGAAAAGTAGTAGAGATCACAATGGTTTTTGTACTTCACATTAGGTAGAAAAGCCTTAAGCTAAATCGCTTCTTAAAATTAAAAATTTTTAATTTTAAGAAGCGATTTAGCGTTAAAACTGTAAACTTTTCAAATTAAAAAAAAACAACAATACAGTAGATACCCCATTATCCGGACTAATGGATGCAGACACCTATCGGGATAATCGAAAAAAGTATAAAATAAATAAATTTTCGATTTATAATTTTAGGTATTTATTTGCATATGTATTTAAATAAGACTGAAACGAAATAAAACTAGGTAAAGTTAACATTCATAGATGTTTAGGTAAAAATTTAAAGAGAAATTTCAAAATATTTACATAAACATTTTCTTAAAATCATTAAAATGCATAAAAACGCAACGTTTCGTATGAAAATTTAAAATCTATGATATTAAATGCTTATAAACTTTAAAATTAAAAACAAAAACAAAATATTTAAAATTTGTCCGGATAATGAAGTCTCTACTATATTTGATTTTAAAAACCTTTAAAAACTGGTATTTTCTAAAAATATATTATATAATCACGTAACCTACTGCACGCAATTTTCAAGTTTTTCAAAACTTGAGTAATTTTAAAATGTTTTTAAAAAGGGACTTAAATATAAAGTGTAATATATACCTTGTTTTTGGAATTTCGTTAATTTAAGGAAAGAGAAAAAAACAAATGAAGTAATAAAATATTTTTTCATTTAAAAGCTGCGATGGATTTAATAAAGCAGGACGAAGAGACCATTAAAAATGGCATCAAGGCTTGGCTCCATCACTCAAAACAGAACATACGATTAAGGTAAATTACTTTTTTCTTAATAACAATGTATCAAGAAGACTTTCAGGTGATGAATTAGTAAAAAACAAACATTTTTTAATTCTTATTTTTTTAAAATGGTTTTTAATAATATGTGCCCATAAAAATTTTTATAACATTTTTCTTTTGCACATTTCTTAAAACTTGTTTTGAGACAATTATTTCATGATTCTAAAGAACATTTTTAAACAAAAACTTTTCCGAAATTCTTAAGCAGAAAGTCCTCTTAATGAAGTTATTTTTTTAATATTCTTATACCATTTATTTCATATCCGTAAAAAGCCATAAACATTGAACAATTTTTACATTTCAGAACTTTATTGGAAAAAAAGCAGAAAATGAAAGATTAGCCGTATTAGAGGAATCTGAAAACTCTTCTAATGATGAAGAATAAATTTCTTTGTTTCATACTTTGTTTAGTATTACCATGTTCACTTTGATTGTCAAATTTCCACTTGTCAAAATCGTCCAGGAGCATGAATTTTGGTAAGTTTATTAATCTCAAAATAAAAGGAAATTTTACATTAAAATTATCAGGGTTGCCACGGACCTGGGAATCCTGGAATTATCACGGAATTTTTTTGTAAAGAAATTTTATAAAGTCTCCTAAAAATTCAATTTGAATTGAAAAATTCTAAACAAAACTAAAATTTTAAATTCCTATAATTTTCTCCATATTTTGCAAGAACTCTTAATTGAGTTTAAAATTCTTTAAAATATTGTCTGGAGAAGTCATGGGATTTTAAAACTGGTGTTTTATGGCAACCCTTAAGTTTGAAGATGAAAATTTTTTTTCGTTTCTAATTTAAATTAATTAAATTTTTCTAAATTTTTGCTTTCATAAGAAATATTTTTTTCAGATCTCTACAAATTTTATCAGCGAATGCTCTCCAAGAAGGACGATTTGGCGAATTTATATTTAATATTAAAAATATAATAAATAAAAATTTACTTTAAAATTATTGGTTTTTGAACTTTTTAATCCTATATTTTATTTACAAATTTATTTATTTTGAGGAACACTTTTTAATTTCCTATTTATTAAATGGCTCATTTAATTCAGAGAAAATTATCAGCGCAAACATTCTACAAACTATTTGTTTAAGCTCGAGTTTGCATTGCAAACTCCTCGCCAGTAGGACATTTTTCTATTTCCCATAAGTTCGCTGCGAGTTCGCCATGCGAACTCCCTGCGAACTTCCTGCAAACTATGGTGCTATCTGGATCGTGATTGAGGCTGTCAATATATCAATTGCATCTCTTTTTAGTCATTTCTGCTCCCATTTTTGTCTGAGACAATCCCTGGCACCAGGGAAAGATTTGAAGCGAGTGGATGAATGAGTTTCCTGCAAGGTGAATTTAGTAAATTACTTGATGAATCAAAGGTAATTGTATCCGAAATCAAAAGTCTTCGAAATTCAGAAAACCATGGTTGGGAAGAGCAATAAGGAACTACGATAATTCCAGTGGATTTTTCGTCTCTGATTTTTTTTAGGATTTTAGTGATTAGAGAAAAAGGAGGAATGCGTACCAAAATTCTCCCCTCCAGTTTATTGTCAATGCGTTTATTGCAATCGCTTCTGGATACCTTTCTCATGAGCAAAATCGAGTACATTTAGTGTTTATACGTGTAGCAAACAAATCAATAGTCGGGGTTCCGAATTTACGTTTAATATCCCTGAAGGCGTAATTTACCAGTTCCCATTCTGTGTCGAGATTGGAAAGTCTGGATCCTTCGTCTGCTTTATTGTTTTTTGAGGCAACGTATTCCGCAAATATCCACAAATTTCTGCTCTGACACCATTCCCATATTTCTTTGGTAAAATTATTTAAATATTTATGTTTAGTGCCCCCCATTTTATTTATATATGCTAATGCCGTAATGTTATCGATTCTAAGGAGGATTTGCTTATTTGAATCATTTTTTACGAAACACTTTAATGCTAAAAAAGAAGCTTTTAATTATAAATAGTTTATTGGAAATATTCTTTCTGACCTATTCCAGAAACCGCTAGCTTTGTCCCTACCACAGGTTGCTCCCCACCCTGTGCCTATTGCTTCTTTTGACAATTCAATTTTTTTATTTGGATTAGTGTAAAGTCTAAGGCTATTTATTTTCAGGGTCTCCAATTCTTTGTAATATAACCAGCTATACGGAATACCTGGACAGGCTGCTACTAAGGTTCCTATACACTCAATTAAACTTTGGATTTTAATTTTATTTGAAGATAATATATTATCTAAAAGCGCTTTAATTTTTATTCTTTTTTCTCTGGTTAGTTCTAATGTCATATTATGACGTTTCCGAAGATTAAATAATCGTCGAGATAAATGACAACTTTAATTCCCCTTTATCGTAACAACGTTGCTATTATTGGTTTGCATAATTTGGTAAATGTGATGGGAGCTGAAGATAAACCAAAAGGTAGCGCTTTAAATTGGAAAATTTCGTTATTATATTCATATCTAAGATATTTTTTCTGACAATTGGACATCGGGACAGTTAAGTATGCGTCCTTCAGATCTAATCTACACAAATAATCCTCTTTATGTAAAAGGTTGAGGGCGGTTCTTAGGTCTTCGATTTTAAAATGTTCCTTTACTACAAATTTATTAAAAGGTTTAAGATTTAATATAAATCTTAATGAACCATCTGACTTAGGGGTTAAAAAGATTGAAGATAAGAATTGATCCTTTTTAAAAAAATTGCATTTGTTAATTTCCCCAAGATAATTAATTTATTTGTTACCTCATCCATGTCAGGATTGTGTTCTGAAGAAAGAGGAGGATATAATTGGAAAGGAACGTTGATTAGATCGATTTTATAACCCTCAACTATTTTCAGTATGAACGGGTCGTTTGTAATTGTTTCCCAATTTTTTTTTAAACATTGTAACCTGGCTGCAGTACTTACGGGGATGAAAATTAGCGTCGGTTCTGGTTCGGCTGCGTTAGTAGATAATTTCTTTTTGCAGGGTACGGCTTCGTTCTGTTGTTCTTGAATGTGTTTTCTCTTTGGTGGAATGATTTGAAGATCGTCCGTCCCACCTCCTTCTTTGCGGATGAGCTCTTCCAGTTTAAATGATTATTTTGACGAAGAGGAGCTTTAGTTTTAGGCTTTAAATCCTTTGACACCCTTTCCATTGCTTTTAAACTTTCTATAACGTTCCTTAAGTTGTCTCCAAAGAGGTAAGTAGTGGCTTAGATTTTTTTAAGGATATTTTGAATCCTATCTTCATATTTTCCAAGAAGGAAGGATTTTCAGTCCTGGGTCAATGAATAAAAAAGGTGACAAAAAAGTTTTACGGTAGAGGAGACATTTGATAATATTAATTCTCTATCGAGCGGATTTTCCATATCATTTGAAATCATGTCTAAAACATAAGAAGTAGCCGACAAGGCAGAGCCTGTAAAATTTTGATAGTCTTTGAAGTAATCATCCTTTGCCAGGGCCTTTGGATGTAGATCTACGGAAATTTCCTCGTTCAAGGAAGGTGCTTCGAGGTCAATTGTCCCTTTCCTTGCAATTAATTTAATTAATTTCTCCTTTTCCTCTTTTTCTGTTAGACCCTTAGATAACCATGATTTTAATCTAGCCGATATTTCATCGCTTATGTTGATTTTAGATGAATTTGCAGTGGTGGGATTAGCACCCAGGAAAATGTCAGTCTCGTCATCCATCGAGTGTTTTGTTTTCCTGTTTAGACGCTTCGATTTCATCCTCGTCCGCCATATTTTTTTTCCTCATGATAGCTTTGTGTTGTTCAATATCTGCAATAATATTTCTGGTTTTAAATTCAGGAAAAAATTTAGCCCTGGTTCTTAACTCAAAGATTAAAAATCAGCTTATTTAATTGGTCATAGATCTCAACTTTGAATTGAGACTCGACCTAGGTGCAAACATGGAATAGAAGCTCCTTGGAATCTAAAACAAATGAAAATTAAATAATTCACCTTCAAAAGGCAGTTCCGGATCTTCGTCAAGATTGTCCATTTCTGCAAAGACTCCATTCATTTCCACTTCTAGTTCTCGGATTCTCTCTTCCATTCTTCTTCTCTCCGCCATTTTAAATAAACTAAAAGCTTAAAAGTAATTAAAACGAGACTTTCTCTGTACGACGTCAACGAACGCCAAGAAACGAATGAAGCAAGAAAAGAGGGGATCTAGAGTCAGCACGACACATAGATAGGCATCATTTTTCTTAATATCTCTAAAAATGGCGTCACCTAACAACAAGTTGCGGTACTACAAGTAAATTTATCTTCGAACAAGGAAATGAAATATAAGCCACGTTTTAAACTATCGTTAATAGGAATAGTTCCTATGGAAGCGGCGGAGTGACTGACTTAAACTTCTACCTGCCTGTCCATGTTACATCGTTCGATGGAAGATCGTTGCCAGTCAAGGGAACACACCTTAGGATTAATGGCTTGCTCAGAGTAAATTCTTACAACACGATAATTCTTCAAGTAGATTCACTGAACAACATAACAAAAGTCGACGAAACTATTAAGTCAAATTCAGAGCTCAAGGACAGGTATTGAGCATTGAAAATTGTGTAAATGGAGGAGTGTTCAAAAGACGACTCCAACCATAAAGCAACATTCGTGAAACATCACAAACCAACAGAATCACCGAAATCGAAAATTCCATTAAAAGTAAGTTTAATCTTTCTGTCAATGAAAAATTCGTTAGTTCGATTTTTTTAAATAAACAATGTTTATCTTGATTAAAAATATTGATTATAGTTTAGAATAGAAATAAATAGTATTTAATAGTTAGTTTAAATTGAATGTTTTGCTCGTGAGGAAGCTTTGTAGTCGTTTAATTTACAAAATTTTTAAAAACACTTTTAACAAATTTTCTTCTATATGGGACTATGTTATATAAGCCCCTTAACTATTGTCCGGATGTATGTATATGTGTGTGTGGATCCCGATTTTTGTGAACACGATAACTCGAAGAGGTTTGAAAGAATTTGGCTAAAATTTGCCAGGTATATTTATCATAAAAATATCTCGAAATGGATTGATAGATATAGACTTAAAAAAATTCTCAGAAAATTTTTTTTTTGACTTTTTTCTAAAAAAAATTTTTTAACTTGCTTATTGAAGTTAATATATAATAAAATCTTATTCTTTGCATCAAGACGAATAGATTGATGTATACAAAATATAACTTTTATGAGAATTTATAGAGTTAATCGCAATTAAAGCTGAAAAATTCGCATTTTTATCAAAAAATGAGTTCTTTCCGCAAAATTATGTTGCTGTATAAGAAAATCTTACTCATTTATTTATAAAATCTGATTCTATGCACCAAGACGGATCGATTGGTATATATAAAGTATATATTGTATTTAAATTTATAGAATTAAAACCAATTATAAACAGAAAATTTGCACTTTTAAAAAAATTATTTTTTTCTTAAAAATCATGTTGCTGTACAATAAAATGTTATTATTTATTGAAAAATAAATTAAAAAATCTTATTCTTTGTATCAAGACGAATCGATTGATGTAATTTAGGAATATATTCTATTGAAAATTATAGAATTAGTTACAATTGAGGAGCTGGATCGAAGAACCGGCTCTTCGCTCGGACTGCACGCACTGTAAATAAAAGGTTCTACATTAGAGCTGATTTTCGGTATTAAAATAGAACCAAATGACGATTTAGTACTAAAATTGGTACTAAATTAGTACCTTTCTTTTTATAGTGCGCACTAATACCAGTCGGGTAGAAGTGAGTGGCACAGAGGCGCTCACTGCCACCCAAATGATATTAGCGCTTGCGGTCCGAGCGAAGAGCCGGTTCTTCGATCCAGCTCCTCAATTAAAGTTGAAAAATTCACTTTTTTACTAAAATTTTTTTTGTTTATTTAGATTCATATTACTGTATAAGGAGAATTTTATTCTTTCTATTAAGACGAATGAACTTTATTTTATAATTGTTAAATTGTATTAAATATGATTTAAAAATGAAATATACTTATCGTTAACGCTTCCTCCACAAAAAAGCAAATTTTTTTGCTGATCATAAAGAGGAAGCAAAATGTTCATGTAATGAACATCTGGATTTACAACTTGTTTAGTATTATTAAAAATTAGATTTCGTGATTGTTTGTGATGAACGAATTTACATATGTAGAATCTTTTATTATTATTTTTATATAGGGGAGTATAGTCGAGGTTGGACCACTATCTAGCTGGCCATTCGCGTTTTTTTGTCAAGTTCACTAGCGCCACCTACGCGCATACTTGTTGAAGCTTGTCTTAGTAAAATCTTACTTTTTGTTCAATTACATTTTCGGAGAATCGAGAATTGTGTTTTCTGTGACGTCGGTACAAAAAAGCTCAAAAAAAGTTTTGTGCACCATGTGAAAAATCATTAATAAAAGATAAAAAAAATTGAATCGTCAAGGCAAGCATGCAGAAATTTTGTGGGACTCATGGTTGAAAGAAAATCAAAGTGAAAAATCGAATCCCGAAACGTATTTCTTTTTGGTTACAACAATTCGGTAATGTTACTTTCTGTCAAGGTCGGCCACTTTGTGTTTAAAATGCGCAAAGATGAGGACGAGCTACATCATTAGCAAAAACTGCAATTCTGTATAACTCATAATATAATTGATCATCTTATTAATATTTTTATTTAATTTTATTAATATTTCAATGCAAAATTTTTTTTTAATTATATTTATTTTTTTATATTGTTTATTTTTATAATTTTGTTATTTCATTAAGTTACAAGCTGTAAACAATAAAGAATCAATTTTCCGTAAATCCAAACATGTTATTTCATTTTTTAACGATTAATGCCCTTTGAATTTTAAACATGGACCGACCTTGACTGTAAGGACCAACCTGGACTACAAATTTTTTTTTTAATCTTTATAGAGTCATTCCATTATATTTTGACTAAAGTCGTTGCCGACTAATTTTAAAAAATTGTAATATATTGCAGGAATGATTTTAAAGATATTAGGATCACCGAACAAAAAGAATTTTTAAAATATTTTTTATATTTATTGTAAAATAAGTATATGAAGTCGTAAAAACTGTCACATTTTCATCTATGAGAAAATATTAAAGAAAACACATCATTTACTATAAAAACGTAAAAAAATTATTAGAATTTATTAAGAATGAATTATTTTATTATTATAAATTGGGAGAAACAATTATTAATAAGAAATATTAAATAAAAAATTATTTTAAAGTTCACCTGGCAAATAACCTATTTTTGCAAATTTCATTCACTAAATGTGAGAAAGAGAAATCATTAAATTGAATAAAACCTTATGAAATATAAAGTACCTGTGATTAACTTTTAATTTTTCTTATCACTTTTTTCACAAATATTAAAAAATAAGCAATTATAATTGGCACTTTGCTTATTTTCACGATTTTCAAATGTAAATAACTTCTGCCCAGAAAAATGAAAAATTACGAAAATTGGGCAATAATTAATTCATCACTAGATACACTTACTGGAAAAAGATTTTCTTTGGTCCCAAAGCTATTTTCCGAATTAATTAACTTTTAACTTTTTACTATTTTTATCAGGTTAATACATGTGTTTTTTAAAGGACGAAGTTAGCTCTTCTTGTTTAATCGTTTTGAACCAACTTCAGTTTTAAAGAAATCACATGTATTAACCTGATAGAAATAGTAAAAAGTTTAAAATTAATTATTTCGGAAAATAGCTTCGGGACCAAAGAAAATCTTTTTCCAGTAAGTGTATCTAGTGATGAATTAATTATTGCCTAATTTTCGTAATTTTTCATTTTTCTGGGCAGAAGTTATTTACATTTGAAAATCGTGATAATAAGCAAAGTGCCAATTATAATTGCTTATTTTTTAATATTTGTGAAAAAAGTGATAAGAAAAATTAAAAGTTAATCACAGGTACTTTATATTTCATAAGGTTTTATTCAATTTAATGATTTCTCTTTCTCATATTTACCCAGTGGGCACACTTGTTCAAAAGACGTCCTAAGGATGTCTTTTTCCGGACGTCTTTTGGACTTGTACAAAAAGACGTCTTAAAGACGTCCTATTTATGTTCTATGTCTTGGCCATTAGATGTCTTTAAGGTGTCTAAAAGACGTCTTTTTCATTCAACATTTGAAAATAGAAAAATTTTCATAAATAGAAAATATTATTTTCTAAGTTCAACTTGGACTAAGAAATTTATGAATGTGAAATTCATTGGAATTTTTCTAAGTTAAATTCATTTTATTGACAAGTAAGATCGTTAACTTTGTAGAGGTTCATATCTGTCTTAAACGGCTGAGGTGCTTAAGGCGCAGTGTTTCAAGCCCAAGGTATCAGAGTTCGATCCCAGCTTCGTAGGAATTTTTTCATTATTTCTCCACATTTTAGAAAAAATAAAATTAAACTTAAAATAAATTTAATACAATGTTACTGAATTTCAACTAAAAAAATGTTATAAAAGAAATGTTTATTTAAGATCTGAAGGAATGTAAAAAGGACGTCCAAAAGACGTCTTTTAGACGTCCTTTCTTATGTCTTTTAGACGTCTTTTGGACCAGACATAGAACATCTTTTAGTTGACTTTTTGATGACTCAGAGACATTGTCATCATTGTCCCTGAATCGTCCGCGGACAAAAAGGGACGTCTTTAAGACGTCTTTTAGACGTCCCTGTGCCCACTGGGTAGTGAATGAAATTTGCAAAAATAGGTTATTTTCCATGTAAACTTTAAAATTATTTTTTATTTAATATTTCTTATTAATAATTGTTTTTATCAATTTATAATAATAAAATAATTCATTCTTAATAAATTTTAATAATTTTTTTACGTTTTTATAGTAAATTTTGTGTTTTTTAAATATTTTCTAATAGATGAAAATGTGAGTTTTTACGACTTCATATACTTTCGATGCTTATTTTACAATAAATATAAAATTAACTAACCCCTCACAGCACCGGAATATTCAGGATATCCCAGAGACGTCCTGGGGATATCGATTTGTTTTCGGAAGTTTGGATATCCCTGGATTATCCTCTGGATATCCATGGACGTCCCTAGGATATCCCAGAGATATCCAAACTTCCGAAAACAAATCGATATCCCCAGGACGTCTCTGGGATATCCTGAATATCCCGGTGCTGTGAGGGACATACCATTCGAAAGATTATTAAATTCTACGATTAATGGTACATAACTGAAAATTTTAATAATTTATACAAAGTTTGCAGCAATTGACAAATTTGACAAAAAAATTTTGAAAATAAAATTTTTTTGGAAAATTTTTCAACCCCTGCACATTTTTTAAAAATTGTAGAAAAAATTTGAAACTTATATCCCTACTAAAAAACCCTGTATAAGATCTTGTACAAGAAAATGCACACGTTCAGCAGCTGAACTTGTACAAGTTCTGGTAAGAACATGTACAATTTCTTGTACCAGGATTTGGAACAAGTTCTTGTATTAGAACTTGTACAAGAAAATGTACGAGTACTTGTACAAGAAAATAAACTTGTACAAGAAAATGTACAAGATTTTGTACAAGTTCAAGTACAAGTATTTGTACATGAACACGTTCATGTTCTTGCACAAGTATATTTATAAATAATTTTTTTTTTAGAAAATTGGATCAAGTAAATTAATAAATAATTTTTTTTTTAAATTGGCATTTTAATAACTTATAAGCATTAAGACTCTCCACTTTAGGCAAGCCAAAAACTATTGCGCAGCTCTAAACGCTTATAAAAACTACTGCGCAGCCTTTAATGTTTTTAATTTTTACAACTTAAAAATAATGTTTAAAGAAAATGTACAAGTACTTGCACATGAACCCGTACAAGATCTTGTACAAGATCTTGAACAAAATCTTGTACGGGTTCATGTGCAAGTTTATTTTCTTGTACAAGTACTCGTACATTTTCTTGTACAAGTTCTAATACAAGAACTTGTTCCAAATCCTGGTACAAGAAATTGTACATTTTCTAACCAGAACTTGTACAAGTTCAGCTGCTGAACGTGTGCATTTTCTTATACAAGATCTTATACAGGGATTTTTAGTAGGGATAGGTGTGATCATTCAAGTCTCATATTTAATTTAAGACCAAAAGAGTTCAAAAATCTTATTCGGTTAGTGAGATTTCATTATAAACGTCCGAGCATGTTTTTTGACAAATGTTTGTTTTTTATAAATAATTATTAATAATAAACTTTCTATTTTAGAGATATATAATATATACTTTAAGGAAAATAATGTTATAATATATACAATATTTTTAGTAAAATATGCATTTGATGGTAAATATCAATAATACATTTTTAAGGAAGCTAAAACTACTCTAATCATAAGCTAAAACTTTAAGCAGCTAAGGTCCTTTTCACCGTGGAACGTCACATATTAATATATAATATTAATATAATATATAACATTATTTATAATATTGTTATTATATTTTCTTTTTTTGTGTGTGTGTAAAAATAAGTGTCAGCTGTGTTTTTGCGTTAGGGTTACTCGTCATCTCTAAATCGAGTTCGACTCTGACGTTCGATTCAATTTTTTTTAGAAAAACGGAGAAATAACAATAAAATATTCCATTTAAAAAAAATATCCTTTAAAAAAATATTAAATTGTTTACTCTTTTTTCTGTCCAAATATATATAATATATATATATATATATATTTAATATATAATATAATAATAACATAACATTAGTTGTTAGTCGCGTTCTCTAATTCGAGATGCTCGAGTTCGAGTTTTACGTGTTCCATTCTACGACTTTCTCGAACTGTTTTTTTAGAAAGGAAAAAAAACGCATTAATTAATCGTAAATTATACAAATGTAAATATTAATATTAGTAATAACTTATTTATTTATTTGTTTATACACCTGTCTTCAGCCTACATAACTTAGCTATACAAGTGTCTCTTTACAAATTTTCTCTCTTACAATATTTTCTATTTCTATACTTAATACTAAATTTTGCGCCTACAGAACGTCTTGAAATTAGGAGTACTTGCATTTGCCTGGACTACCCGTCTAATGGGTTTTCTCGCCAGTGGGGAAGGAAACTGTAGAAAACCTCTCCTGAGTACAACCGGTTTATCGACAGTCGAGTTCTAATGGTGTGTACCGGACAATAATCGACGGTGCACATCATTATACCTCGACGTCAAACCTCCAGCTCAGATTGTCTCACGTGCCGGAAAAATACCATGCCAAATGGGCGCGAACCAAGGGTACTTACTCTTGGTCCTCGCCTTGGTCCTTAAACGACCGCCAAGCGAGGCATCCATCCGACTGAGCTAATCTGTCGGTTTCAGTAGCAATAACTTTATCCTAGAAAATCACGAAGAACTAGGTCAAAGTCAGTACTTAAAATTAAATTGTCAACAAAAATGTGTTGTTGATATGATTTTGGAAGCTGTTTTATTAAACAAACCTTCGTCATGCTTTTATATAGATGGTCTTGGTGGATCGGGTAAAACATTTATTTATACTACATTATATTATTTATTAAAAAGTAAGAAAAAAACTATTTGCACCACGGCATTTACGGGTATTGCGGTAATATTGCTTCTTCATGGAAAGACACTTTATAAAAATTTTAGAATGCCAGTACCTTTGTTTTCAGACTCTGTTTGAAATTTCAAAAATCAATCTAAAGATGCTGAATACTTGAAGCAAGTTGATGTTTTTTTTATCTGGGATGAAGCACCAATGTCACCCCGCTATGCTTTAAAATTAATTGATAGAACTTTGCGTGATTTTATGAACGTAGATTTACCATTTGGTGGAAAAGTAATGGTACTTGGTGGAGATTTTAGGCAACTTTTACCTGCAAAAATTCATGCTACTCGAAGCAAAATGGTCAATTTGTCAATTAAATTTAGTTCTCGTTGGAAAAATTTCTCTTTACATACACTGACTAAAAATGTGCGAACTTTATCAGAAGAAACAGAATTTGCTAAATTTCTATTATCTGTTGGTGATGGAATCTTAAATGATAAAGATTGCTACCAGAAACATGTGCAGCACCAAAATCTGATGATATTGTTCGCACAATTTTTGGTTCAAATATGAAAATTTATCAAAAGTTGCAATTTTAGCTGCAAGAAATATTGACGTTGAAGAAATCAATTGCAGAGTTGTAGAACTTCTCGATAAAAAAAACGGAAAAAATTTATACTAGCGTCAATAGCGTTAAAAATTGTGACAATGGAGAAATTTATAATGGACTTTTGCCAGAATACTTAAATATATTAAATCCACCTAACTTTCCACGATACGAATTACGATTAAAAGTCAATTGTATTGTTATGTTAGTTAGAAATTTAAGTTTTAATGAATTTACGAAAAGATGTATTATGAATCATGGACAATTATATGCTGCATTTTCAAGAGTTCGTTCTTGGGAAACTCTTAAAATTTTTCTTAGGAGTCAACGAACATCTAACATTGTTAAAAACTGTGTATATAAAGAATTGTATGTTTAATAAATTAAATACTAATTGATAAATATGATTTATTACTTAAATAAGTATTAAATAAAATAAGTAAACACCCGCGTTCCGTCTCGTGTCAAAAAAGCATGATGTCATGTCATCGATGATACTTATACGGGAAATGTTTCTTTTCACTGTTATTTACTGCATTTACACTTCGTTGCTGTTTTCCTTTTTTCCAGTTCGATTTTCCAGCATTTCCAGTACTTTTCGCGAGCATATCATTTAGACCTCCGTCAAACCTAACCTTAGATCTTCGTGCATCGTTCTCTTCAATAATTTTAATTTTTAACGTTCCAGGATTAGGCAATGCATCTCTTATCTCAATTGCACGTCGGAAATTCTCATACGAAGGGATCGTCCCTTCGACTGAAAAATGCTTTGCAACTTCGTCCATATTTCGTGCGACGTAACACAGCCCTTTATTTGTTGCAATGCAGGTGGACTTATTGCCAGAATCAAGGCAGAACGCGCCTTCCGATCCGCGACGTCCCACGCTTTTGCCTCCACTTCCGATTTGTCTCCACTTGTTGTCGTCAACAATTGAGCCGCCGGATCGTAGAAGGGCACGTAAATTTTTCTCGGCCGATTTCTAAGTCCCCTGAGCACTCAAAATTCAACTTCTGAATTTCAATATTTTAAATACACATCCTTATAGAAAATTTCATTCCGCATCTTTTTTTCTTATGAAATTTTTTTCTATCTATTTCCGTTTTCGAAATATTTGGGAAAAACTGTTTTTTTGAAAACTGTAAATTTAATGACATTTTTCACTTCAACTCGCGATATTTTAGACAATTTAAAACATTTTTTAATGAAACAAAAAAAAAATACGTCTCAAGGTATTCTACGAATAATAAAAAAAGAAAAAAGTGGTTTTCTTTATAAACAAAATTGTTATTAATTTTTTTCTTTATTAATGTAAAAATCACGAACTACAATCTTCACGGCTCTCGTTTAACGGGCGAATTTTGAGTAACAGAGAACTTTCAGTGAGAAAGTTGTTCATTATGATCCAAAAAAGTTTTCTGGAAAATCACAGGGCTAATAATTAATTAGTGTTGAAATGGTAAATGTTTAAAGTTGCTAGCAGCCAAACGTGTAGCACGCGCCACTGGCCATAACCTATGAAACAACACTCCCATGCAACCGTGGCGAGTGACGCGTTCTATACGTTTGCTGCTAGCAACTTTAAACATTTACCATTTCAACACTAATTAATTATTAGCCCTGTGATTTTCCAGAAAACTTTTTTGGATCATAATGAACAACTTTCTCACTCAAAGTTCTCTGTTACTCAAAATTCGCCCGTTAAACGAGAGCCGTGAAGATTGTAGTTCGTGATTTTTACATTAATAAAGAAAAAAATTAATAACAATTTTGTTTATAAAGAAAACCACTTTTTTCTTTTTTTATTATTCGTAGAATACCTTGAGACGTATTTTTTTTTTGTTTCATTAAAAAATGTTTTAAATTGTCTAAAATATCGCGAGTTGAAGTGAAAAATGTCATTAAATTTACAGTTTTCAAAAAAACAGTTTTTCCCAAATATTTCGAAAACGGAAATAGATAGAAAAAAATTTCATAAGAAAAAAAGATGCGGAATGAAATTTTCTATAAGGATGTGTATTTAAAATATTGAAATTCAGAAGTTGAATTTTGAGTGTTCAGGGGACTTAGAAATCGGCCGAGAAAAATTTACGTGCCCTTCTACGATCCGGCGGCTCAATTTCAGGTTTTACATGGTCCCCACTAACATATTCCCAGGTGTCGTTCATAAAAGGGCCTTGATTTGTAACTTCCATGAGTCAAAATTATCTTTCGTCAAAATTTCGATTCGCGCCGACAGAACGGAATTGTTCATTTTGTCTGTTCAAGATCATAGACAAAAAGAAAAATGGCGAGCCACGCTTCCACTGCGAAACACACTTTCAATTATACAACAAAAGATAGAACTTGTGAACAAAGAACGAGTACGATAACGAGCAAAGACGAACAGTGTAATAGAAGCCGGAAACCGGAAATATAGACCTTCACACATTAGTACCAAAAAATAGATATAGGTGTCTCTTTGTAAGTTAAAAATTAAGCTTGCACACAATAGTAAAAACAATCAAAAAACAACATGAGTTCTACTAAACAATAATCGACAGAGCACATCATGATACCTCGACGACAATAAGGTAATATGTATATCAAAAGAACTAAAACGGTTTCAAGATAACGAAAAATTAAAAAATATTTGTCACTTAAGGGGTTATACCTGTTTAAAGCCTTAAAAAGGGTGTTTTTCAAAATTTTTTATGAGTACAGTTTAAATTATTGTTGGCAACTACTACACCATTTGATTAAGCAACTTTTACAGAGTAAGATAAAATTTTATTTTCAAATTTTGTTACAAAATGGCGGCTGTAGAATTCAGTAAACAGTACTAAGTTTTTTTGTAGACCTCCGCGGCGAGCAGCAGAAATGCCCTACATCGGCTTTTGGAATAAAAAAATTTTTTTTTTCATAAACTACATAAGATTATCTAGTGAAGTACACATGATTATAATTTTAGATTTTTTTGAAAAAATTGTGAGACTTAAAAAAATCGTATTTTTAACCCAAAATAATCGACTTTAATTATTCATAAAAAATCCTGTTCATCAATTTTAAAAATCGTGTGTACTTCACTAGATAATCTATCTAAGAAGCTACAGTTAAATTTTCAGGTCAATCGGACAAAAACTTTTTGAGTTCTACTGCTCGCCGATTTGCAAAACATGGTTTTCGAGTAAGACGCGTTCGAAGTTAAAATGTTCTATTTTACCACTCCGAAATTGATCCAGAAAAATTAAATTTAAGAACACTTTCAAGTTGTTTTCATGCAAAGACGTTTTTCATTATCAATCTAGGAATGTCATAGTATTTTTTAAGCCAATAAACAAATATTGTTTAAAAAAATGCATTTAAAAGTTTCAGAAGTGTAAATTGGGAAATGGTAACAATATGATTTGATACTGGATTTTTTAGATTAACTCTCTGCACTGAGAAAAATTGTGTTTAACCGAGTGGTAGAAATAGCTTGGTTAAAAAATAGTAATTAAAAATAAAAAAGATACGGTTAAAAAACTAAGACTTTGACAGAGTAAACATCTAATCGACATATATCGTCAGTCACTTCGTTTCGTCTTTTTCGGAGAGTCGTATTGTACTATTCTGGTTTTTACCGACTACTATATTAGTAGTTATTCAAATTTTAATTGATTACACTTTGTGACAGTAAAATATCACTTTAAATCAGACCTATCCAAACTTGTTCGTTTTGAAAAACTAAAAAAAGTAGTATGTATAAAATCACTCAAACACCTCCAAAAATTCATTCTCAGGGTAAAAAACCGTTTTTTGTGTATTCATGTAAAGAATTACACATAACTTCCTTAATTTTCAACCGATTTTCAAAGTTGTGATTTTGTTTGAAAGGGGAAAAGCACACCTTTTTAACCGTGTATTGCTTGTTTAGACAAAAAAAATTGACAAGACCGCAGTTGAGAATATTTGCGATTTTTTTCCTTTTTTCAACTTTAACGAGGTTTTTCGAATAAGTATTCGAATTTAAAGATTTTTTCAATATAATTTTTTATTTGTTTACTTAATTCTGCGTCAAATGATCATTTTGTGAAAAATTTTTAATTCAAACTCTGCATATTTTTTAAAAATTGTAGAAAAAATTTTAAACTTACAAAGGTGTAATCATTCAAGTCTCATCTTTAATTTAAGACCAAAAGAGTTTAAAAATCTTAATCGGCTAGGAAATATATAAGTTTTTTTATGCTTTTTGGGTCGCTTAATTCGAATCCGAACTCAGTTTTCTGTCGAATTTTTTAAAAATTTATCAGATTTACTTGAAACTTGTTTCTCGGGGGTTCTTGGGGTCCCTGAATACGAATTTTACCTTAGTTTTTCAAAATTTAAAATGGCGGATCTAATATGGCTGACGTATTTTTAAAAAATTTGTCAGATTTATTCGAAACTTGTTACTTGGGGGTTTTTGGGGTCGCTGAATACGAATTTCACCTTAGTTTTAAAAAATCCAAAATGGCGTATCAAAAATGGCTAACGAATTATTTAAAAATTTATCAGATTTTGAATTTTTGAAAACTAAGGTGAAATTCGTATTTATCAACCCCAAAAACCCCCGAGTAACAAGTTTCAGTCGAATTAGGTAAATTTTAAAAAAATCAACGCCATATTGGATCCGCCATCTTAAATTTTGAATATTTACGAGTTTCTTTGATTGTTTATCAATATATAATATTTTTTCAGTGTTTTAAAGTTGTTTTTTAATAGAGTCTTCTGCTTATTTTTATTTAAACCATGTTTACAGTCAGTTTTTTTCGAATTTTATTAATTTGTGAAGAAACTTTGACGTGACGACGGCGGAAAACTGAGTTCGGATTCGAATTCAGCGACCCAAAAAACATAAAAACATGGTCCGGTCAATACTTCCTTTAACCCTTGGGCGGGCAAGCGGGGTCCATTGGACCCCGCATTGTCATACGCATAAGAACATTGCAGTAACATACACGGTAAACAATATGGGGACAATATGGGGACTACAGTACCACTTAGTGGAATAGACAAAATTTACAAATTGTACTATAAACAAATAACAAAATAGTGTTTTTCTTTTAAGAAATTTAAGCCTACACCAAATAATCCTGCCTTGCACTAAGAACGGTGTGTGTTGTATTTCGCAGGGTATTTTGCGAATCTATCTGTTTGTTAAATTTAAAATCTTAATCATCATTTTTATATTTTAATGCATTAAAATTCATAATATAATAATAGCTTTGATTTTTTTTATTTGGAAGAAAAAATTGACTTTAAAAATAGCTAATTTTTAAGGAATGAAAAAAATGTGACAATTTATTGTCAATTTATATCCAAAAAATGATAAACTGACTTTAAAAATGGAAAAAACAGGCAGTCCACTCATGGTTACAAACAGTGGTCCACTCATGGTGACATGCAACTTTTCATGGCAGCCACTACAATTTTTTCTTGAGTCAAAATCATCACTTAATTAAACTTAATTAAACTTAATTTAAATGTTCATAGTAGTAGGAAAAAAATTAGAAACCTTTTAAAACTTAAATTTAACACTACTTTTACACTTCTGAATCACTTTACTTATTGGAAGAGCGACTTTTTTCTTGTTTTGTGATCTTAAAAACGCGTTACATCAAACGGTAATGCATATGTTTATCGCGGAACTTAATTTTTTACGGTTTCTAAGTGCAATGCTGCTATTCGCACTATTTATTTCACGTTTCCGCTGTCAGATAATTTAAAAGCTCAGGTGGTTCACTCAAGGTGACATTACTCTACATAAGATTATCTAGTGAAGTACACATTATTATAATTTTAGAATTTTTTTTGAAGAATTGTGAGACTTGCAAAAAAATCGTATTTTTCACCTAAAAAATCGACTTTAATTATTGATAAAAAATCCTGTTCATCAATTTAAAAAATCGTGTGTACTTCACTAGATAATCTATCTAAGAAGCTACAGTTAAATTTTCAGGCCAATCGAACGAAAACTTTTCGAGTTCTACTGCACGCCAATTTACAAAACATGGTTTCGAGTAAGAAGCATTGGAAGTTAAAATGTTCTATTCTGACACTCCGGAATTGATCCAAAAAAATTAAATTTAATAACACATCCAAATTGTTTTCATGCAAGAACGTTTTTGATTATCAATATAGGAATGTCACAGTATATTTTAAGCCAATAAAAAAACATTGTTATAAAAAAATGCATTTGAAATTAAAATTTTCTATTTTTATAATCCGGAATTTTTTCAGAAAAAATTATTTTAAAATAAATTTCAAGTTGTTTTCATGCAAGGACGTTATAGATTATTAATCTAGGGATGTTATAGTATATTTTAAGCCAATAAAGAAAAAATCAAAAAGTAAAAAATCCCAAACAGGTATAACCTCTTAAGCGTTTTTAAAGCGGGGTCCAATGGACCCCGCTTGCCCGCTTACGTGATTTTTTTAGCTTGCCTGCCCAAGGGTTAAAAAAATTTTGTGATCCTGAGTTATAAACCGCCGATCATTCTCAACCAAAAACCATTTAAAATCGACTAATTCAATGCATTTGTCAAAAAACATGCTCGAATTGGTTAATAATCTTTCGAATATTTTTTTCCTAAAAAAGTTAGTTGAGAAAGGAGATATCAATAAAATTATAATGATTTCCTAATGGAAAGCGATGACGATTTGATCGACGAATACACTATAATTGCTGGTGCATTAGATTATATAATAAAGAGGGATAATTTAGTATATTTTTAAAATTGTCTTGATACTATTGATTATTTGCTCACAATTATTCCGGAACCCAGTATTAAGGACATGTATTAATTATCTTTTTGCTGCTTTAAATATAAAGAGTTAATTTCGAGTCACAATTTATAATCTTAATAAGACGAAGCTAAAATGTAAATCCGCATTTTTTCTAGTGAAGAGCGTACAATTAGATTATTTTGGGAATCAAATAATACATACAAAAAATACAGTACAAGAGCACTCTTGGAACTTGACGTGGCACAAGTTAAAGATTTTTTAAGTTTTATACTGGAACAACTTCAGTCATTTAAATCTCCAATAACTGATAATTTCAAGAATGCAGAGAGGATGTTAGGATTGATGCGGGACGGAATGGAAATTCTTCAGGGTTACATGGTTTTAAATATTGACTGTGCTGAGCAAATTATAAATTATTTACCCATCAACGACTTGGAAAATTTAATTTTAGCACTGGAATAAATCAAATGTTTCAAAGTAAGTAAATTATAATATAAATATTTATTTATATATGTACATATTTCTTCTTTTACAGAATTTGGAGCGTTACAATATTAAATGAAAAATGTTTTCCTGTACTTTTTAGATGTGGACTCGCAGTAAACACCCCGACAAGAAATCTAAGGACAAAAAGAGTTGCTTATTTCATGAAAACTTTAATCTTCAATTGAATAATTTATTTATTTATTTAATTATCTTTTTAATAAATTAATAATTTAATTATTTGATAACTTATTTATTTTCTGATATAAACAATATTAATCACTGGTATTTGGACACAGAAAATTATTTGTACAGTTTTATTAGAAATCTTCAAAGTCGCCAAGAAGAGTTTTAATAAAGCTTAATAACTACTTGGGGTGCTGTAATATCTTCTTCGCATTTCGTTGTAAAATTTCACCGTCAACTCCTCAAAAATCTGCGTAATTAGAAAAGAAAATAATTATTTTTATCTAATATTTTCAATCTTTTCCGGAATTATTCACAAACGAAAGAAATTATCAATTTTTTCTAATTATTCCAATTTTTTCTTTTTCTTTGTTAGAAAATTTCAATCATTTATTTTCTACTTGATAAAACAAATATCTTTTAAAGAAGAAATGGAAACGAAAAAAGACTTTTTTAAAAAGAAAAAGAGAAAACAAAAAAGGTGTTTTAAAAAGAAGAGAAGAAAAAAGAGAAATCCTTTTTAAAAAAAGAAAATAAGAAAAAAGAGAGAAGCTTTTTGAAAAAAGAAAAGAAGAAAAAACAAATAAAATATGAAAAATAAAAATTAACTTTGAAATTTTCTGATCGACATTTTCAAGCCGCCATTTAAAATTTTTAAATTTTGTTGAACTATTTGGATTCAGCGACCCCAAAAACATTAAATAGAATTATATCGGGAATTAAAAGAATTTAAAAAAATTTAGCACATTTGTGTTACGAAAACCTTATTTTGACTACACTGCCACTGCTATGGGGTTAAACGTGTGTGAATAATATTCAATTCTCATCTATAGGGGCACAAAATTTGTATACTTTTAAGAAACGTAAATTAGAATTTAAAATTTTAAGATGGCGGACCAAATATGGCGTCAAATATGAAGTAAACTTTGAAAGGGTTGGTCACTATTTTTGAAAATACCAAAATGTAATTAAATTCACCTAAATTTTCTTACTTGAAGGCTTTTAGGGTCAACGAGAACATCTAGGCGAACATGCACAAGTTCGTGTGTGTATAACTTTGACTGGTTCATGTTCATGTGCATGATCATTCAAATACTTTAAAGGCTGCGCAGTAGTTTTCTAAGTGTTTTACAGCTGAGCAGTAGTTTTTTGCAACTTAAGTTAGAGACTTCTTTTGATTATAACTAAAAATTTTCTTAAAATTTTCTTAAATTTTAATCCTAAAAACAACGGTTTTTTAATACACACACGACATGTGCATGAACAGGTATTGCATGGTAGAAGTTGAATATTTTTTTGGAAAAGTGGAAAAAATGGATAAATTAAAGGCTTAGGAAATCGCTGTGAAATTAAATAAAGTTAAGCCACGCCCCTATGTCAATTCCCAATATATACATTTTTGAGAACTTCTCTGATCTGCGAGAAAATCCCGCTCCCTTGAAGCAATTGAGGCCTTGGATCGAATAACTCGCCCGACGCTCGAAGACACGCGCTTATACCAGTCGGGTAGTCATTAACAGACGGATCTTTGAGACTGCCTGGTTTATTCATGATATCATAACGGACATGAAGAAATAGACGCATCACATCCTTGTACGTTAGAAGCAGACATCCAAATTCTGCAGGTTGCCCGAAAATTGGACAGGAAACCCTACTAATATGCTTTCTTGACTTTGAAGCCATTGTGAAAGTATATGGTGGAAGTATGAGATAGAAGTCGAGTAAGCAACTGATTAAAAATTTCACAAATGCAAACGATTAAAAACAATCAAATTTCAATACTAATTGAATATGTACTTCTTTAAAGAGACAAATACTTTCGTTGAAGTTATTCCTGTCAGTCAGAACAAATTTCACTGAGTGCACAGTGGGCCAGGATCGTCAAATTTTGGCCAAAAATGCAATTTTTTAACTTTCAAATATGCACAAAAGAATTTATCCACAGTATTTAATAGTAAATAAGGAATTTATTGCATAAAGGATTTGTTAAATAATAAAAAATTGTGTCTTCTGGAACTATTTAAAGCTTAACATTTGAGATAAAATAATAAAATGTTTTTGATTGAAATACTCAATATATCTAGAAATAAATTAATTATTTTTGTATAAGTACTTATTTTTTCTCATTAATAGATATATTAAAGTAAAAAAAACCAATAGTTACTTAAGAAAAATTAAATTTATTAAAATGTAGCTCCATTGAAGTTAACAAACAGTGGATTTTTCAATAGAGTTCTGACCTTCAGTTAGTCGAGCTCCTCCGAGCCGCATAATATTTGGAAAAACAAGTTATAGAACGATTACTTAGCATGTCTACTTTGACGCCAATATGTGCCATTTTGCGCCTTTTCAAATTTTTTCAACATAACAAGAATATTGCAATAAACATATAAATATATGCAATAAATATATAAAGACAATTTTCAAAATTAATCAATTATGATGAACAGTAGTATTTAATGGTTTTTTGTGTCGCTGATTACGAATCTGATGTCAGATTTCAAAAATTCAAAATGGCGGATCCAATATGGCAGACATAAAAATTTTAAAATCAATAAATTTGAATTAAACATAGATATCTATGGGTTTTTTGCATTCACTGCAAAAAGAAGTATCTTATTTAAGATGTTTTGGTAGTCATTTTTAAGTTATTTGAAATATCTTAATTTAAGATGTTTAAAGTATCTTCGTACACATTTTCTTCATATTTTTTGGGAAAAATGTTTTGAGGTTAACTATGGGCTTATATGTAAGACATTTTATGCATCTTAGTTTTTAGTAACTTAAATTTTTTTCGCATCTTACAATTCACAAGTATCTTATCGCTAAACATCTTATTGAGACAGAAACATCTTAATTTAAGATACTTTAAAAAACTTACAGAAGTATCTTACTTTTTTAAGACAGAAGAAATATCTAAGACGTATAAAACATCTTAAAAATCAGCAAGATACTTTAGAAAACATCTTATTTTAAGATGTAAGATACCATTTTTCCATCTTACATCTTATTTTAAGATATCAAATAAGAAACCTATTTTTGCAGTGTAGAGTTATTAGAATAGAGTGCGCGAGTTATACCTTTTACCGTAAGAGGCATTCTTAGGCGCATAGAAAGAGACAAAAGCATCTTACCTTGTTTAATGGCGCATGTGCAAGAATAAAAGTTTTTGGTTAGTTTTTTGTCTAAAAAGATCGCATGAAAAATCGTTTTAAATATAATAAAATTAAATGTAAAATAAATATTTGACAATAAATAGGGTAGAGTGGGATTAAAAAGTCATGTTGAGAAAAAGCTATTTGGCTGTTATTTGAAGTTAAGACGCAACTTTTGATTACGAATCTGATGTCAGATTTCAAGAAATCAAAATGGCGGTCATACAAAATTTTTTATTAATCAATTTCAATTAGACATAGGTATGTAGAGGGTTTTTGAGTTACTGATTACGAATCTGTTGTCAGATTTTAAAAATGTAAAAATGAGCAATTTGTTTCTGAAATCAGATTTAGATATGAAATGGAGTGTTTATCTGATCCATGGAAACAAAAGCAGATTCTCCAATAGGACTACATGCGCACCTGACATACCCGCGCAAAAAACTATATACCTATAAGTAAACATCAGGTCTAAAAAAAAACTAAAAAAATTTTAAAAATCTAAAAAAATACAAAATTGGATCTTTACCTGTAACCTCCTCGTAGTAGATCCTGGAAACTACAGTACTTTTTATTTTTGTAGGCTAATAACAGGAAAAAAAAATTTATTTTCTGAATTGTATAGACACTAGTTTTGTAATCACCAAACTTAAAAACTCCCAAGCAAAAAATTGTAGGCGAATCTCACCCAATCTAAAATCCACTTGAATTCTTACATCAGATTCGTAATCAGCGACCTAAAAAACCCCTAGATACAAAGATTCATAAAAATCGATTAATTTTAAAAATTGTATGTCCGCCATTTTGAATTTTTGAAATCTGACATCAGATTTGTAATCAGCGACTCAGAAAACGCATAGATACTTATGTTTAATTCAAATTTATTAATTTTAAAATTTTTATGTCCGCCATATTGGATCCGCCATTTTGAATTTTTGAAATCTGACTTCAGATCAATAATCAGCGACCCAAAAAACCTTTAGATATTTATGCTTCATTAAAATTAATTCATATAAAAAAATTTATGTCTGCCATATTGGATCCGCCATATTGAATTTTTGAAATCTGACTTCAGATTCGTAATCAGCGACCCCAAAAACTGTAGGCAGCATACTTGTTATTCGTAAATATCTTGTTCTCTTTTAAATAATAATTTTTGGCCAAAAATCGACGATCCTGGCCCACTGTGGAGTGTCAGAAAGAAAATGTGCTAAGCATTCATTTCTTGCTTTAGAAAGCATTTTAAAAGCAAACAATTGAACATAAATATTACTTTCTTTTATTAGCAAAGTTGAATATCATATATCTATAGTTAATATGTCTTTAAATGTCACAAAGGAAATGTGCTAAACATTCTTTAATTGCTTTGAGAAAACAGTTGAAAAGAAAACAATTTAACTAAGCATTCATTGCTTGCTTTAGAAAACAGTTAAAAAGAAAAAAATTGAACTAAGCATTTATTGCTTGCTTTAGAAAACAGTTTAAAAGCAAACAATTGAACATCAATATTATACTTTTCTTTAAAGGCAAAGTTGAATATCATACATCTATAGTTAAAATATCTTTAAATGTCACAAAGGAAATGTGCTAACTATTCTTTAAACGATTTAGAAAATTGTTCAAAAGAAAACAATAGAACAGCGATATTGCATAGGCTAAAAAAACAGTTGAACCAGAGACATTTTCCAGGTCAGACTTAAGTGTTAGAAAAATCTTCAGTGGAAAAAAGCTGAGAGACACACTCAAGCAAATTTAGGCTGATTTTGATAATTTATTAAGTTATTTAACGCGGGTTGGGATACTTCTAAATGGTTACCAGGCATTAATAGTTGTTCAGACTTCCCTTTAGTGCCATCGTATACCTGCAGGGGCCTCTTCATCGACGTATTGCAAATTTCCTATATTATTCTAATTTTGCATTTTTTTTAATTTTCAAGGACAATGTGGACCCTGAAGATCAAGTCGCAGAGAAATCATATTTTACACCGTTTAACACGTATACTAGTAGCACATTTTCCAGTACGAGCTGATGTCAATATCGAAAAAATGGTTTTTCGATACACCCCATTGAGCAGGCATTACTGCACGGAATTCTCGATAGCGTAACGGCTTATCCATCCGAGAACTATATGCAAACTTTGCTAAAAATGATACATAAGCCGAAAGATCCATTACCACGCACAATTATATGTTGTAAGATCTAACTTTTCAAACTCACTGTATCCAGAAACAAGTGCGATTCAAAAATATCCTGAATTTGTTCATCCTTATAAAGTTGATTTACCTTTCAATTGTTCAAGAGCATTCCGAGGAATCCACTTTCGAGATTTTAAACTTTTAGAAAAACATTCCGACAATTGTTGCGACATGAACGATGACAGTATAATATTTATTGAACACACAACAATTAAAGTTGGTAAACCTGCAATTATTGTAAAAACATTTTTAGGATTATATTGTTTTTCAAATTACTCTAGAAATTCTCAGGAATTAGGCATTTATGTTGCTGCAGGATTTTCTGATATTAATATTTTACCAGTAAATGAAATATGTAAAAAGCTGTACACTGAAAAAAATTATAGGCAGAATGTGCTTTTTACTGAGGTAATTTTTGCCTTAGTACAAAAGCAATACACGCAAAACACGCAAAGCAATTGTTTCTTTAAAAAAAAGCAATTTTTGCCTTAGTTAATAAAGTAACAAATTCTTGTCATTTATCAAGTAAATTGTTTACATATGTCAAATCGAATTTTATAATTAATTAAAATATTGGATACCAAAGGAAGAAATTCACTACTAAAATGGAATCGAGGAAATTTTCTTGAAATATTTAAAGGTACTAATTTCATTTGTTTAATAAAATTGTTTACGCATAAAACTAGACCAGTTTGGTTATAAAGTTCACACGTATGCATAATTGTTATTAAAGTCGATAAAGTATTATTAAAGTATTATTTTCGTTATTTAATTAAAGTAAAATATTATTAATATAATAATAAAAATAAAAGTTCCTTTTCACTCGAATTGTAAATATAATTAGTAAAACGGTAAAACATAATTATTTAATATCGTATTTTCTAAATATTCAAATAAAAATTTGCCATGTGTTTTTAACCTTTTTAACTAAGGCAAAAATTTCCTTTTTTCTAAGGAAACAATTGCTGTTCGTGAATTCCTTTTCTACTTAGGCAAAAATTGCCTTAGTAAAAAGCACATTCTGCCTATTATTTTTTTCAGTGTAGTTCTCACATTGAGTGACCAATATTACATTATACCACTTCTTCACTCAACGACATGCGACTATAATAGGCATCCCGGTAGAAGAGGTTAATTAAAATAGATTAAAATGTATACAAATATCGCTAAATTCTGAATCATTTCAATGCCAAACTTATGTCATTTCTGAACTTCCATGTTTTAATTCCTTTAAAGATAATTCATCTGCACACATTTATATTCTATTTAATTCGGTATACATTTTACTTCTTATTGGGTAATAAGAATTGAAAACAATTTTATTCTGTTTAATACCATAAAATTTGTAATCATTAGAATTCTATTTATGACTTAAATATTGCTGACACTTTAATTCATTTTAATGAAAAGGTAATAAAATGCATTAAAATGACTGCATATATATATGGTCAAAATTCAAAATGCTTTTAATGCCAAACCAATGTCATTTTTGAAATTTTGTGTAAACATTTTAATCTATTTTAATCAAACTCTTCTTACCGGGATATCATCTTCATTAAGTTTTACCAAAATTTTGAATTTGAAGAAAAATCTATTTAGGTTATTTTTAACGAAACCTTTAGCAAAATTTATGAAACCTTCTCAAAATTTATTCAAATTTTTTTCGCTAATTAAATTTTTTTCAAAATTTCCTAACAGTTTGTTTTCTAATCAAAGTAATACAAAGTCTGGCATTAAAAAGTATTTACCATTTGTATACAGTCGCAGTCAACCGCATTCGAAGCAATGTGAACTATCGCATTAAAAGTATTAATTTTGAGTTCCAATGCGTAATTGTCGAATAACGGGATTCACATCTCATCGCCAATATAAAGTAGTACATTTCAATGTAACCTTTTTTGTAGGGTTCCTCTTAATTTCCTTTTTGTTTAATGTAAACTTACATATGTGTTAAATAGTATTTAATATATGCAACGCATTCTGAAGAAAAGCGTCTATTAATCAAATCATTTTAATGTTATATTTGTTTTATTTGGATTTCAATTAGAAGTTTTGTTTTATTATGTGATACTAAAATCAATTTTTAAAAACTATTTTAGGTGTAATAAGGACTTAAACATAAGTGATTCATATTGAAAGTTAATCCCCATTTTGTTTTCTCAGTTAAGATATTACAAAATAAAAATAGTCCAAAAGTTTTTGCTTTTTAGATATCTTTTATATATATATATATATATATATATATATATATATATATACATAAAAAAATTATTACATGAAATCATTTCAAAATAAAGAATATAATAATAATAATAATAAAAATAATAATATTAATAATAATAATAATGAGGGTAAACTCTGTGAAGAAATACCAGTATGCACTCCCTCTGCGGAAACTTCCTGCTATCTTAGAGAGACACATTGACCTCCACGTCCGAACGAACATGTTCACGTGCCCTTGGATATCATAGACGTCGCATCAATGCTCCGTCAATGCTATAACATCTATGTAACTAACGGAGATTACTTTAATTAAATTTAATACTTTATTATAATTATTTGAGTTCAATAGGATATTTTCAAAAGTAAATATTACAAACTAAAAAATAAAATAGGTTTGATTTATAAAATTTTTAAAACCATTTTTGAAATTATTTCCAAAATATATGTAATTTATTTAATTTTTTGTTATTATAAAGTTTCCTATAACTAATTAATTTTTATATTATTCAATATGAGTATTTATAATAAATAGTAAGTAATACATTTGTTAATTTTTATTGTATTAAATTATTAAAAGATTCTTTATTTAAAGTAATATTATCTTCAATTAATTTAAAAATAATTACAAAAAATTAATTAAAATATGGATTAATTATAATACCTAATAAAATTTTTATTTTATTTAATACATTGATAAATTTGAATGTACTACTGAATTAAAATGTAGTTTATAATTATAAATTATAGAAAAATTTAATACTGTTTATTCAAATTACGACATCAGCAACATTTTTAGATCTGAGTGTTTCTGACATAGAAGTTCGTTTTGACAAACAATTCAAAATGACAGTTTGGTTGTCAAGTCAACTGCAAAACAAAAATTTCGTTCGTTTAACGGTTCGTTTTGTCGGAATGAATCACTTGTGATTGGTCTAACTTTTTTACTTGTCCCAAAAAATTAACATTTGTTTCATAGGCTTATTTGTATCGAATTTTTTATAGAATTGATATTTTTACAAGACTTTATCTACATACGTTTCTTTAGAAAATGCAAGTAAAATGTATAGAAATTTTTAAGTTACTTTTACAATAGAAAAATAATTTTTATATATAAAATATATACTAGGTATTATTACAGTTGTGTTACAGTATGTCACCATAATAATACGAAAAAAGATCACCAAATTTTATATAAGAAGAATTGTTTTTATCTTTCTTTGCGATAGTACTTTCACATTACTGCAATATTACAGTAATATTACCATGTAATGTAACTACAATAACTTAGAATATCACATTGGGGTGGACATGTTAATGTTATTGAAATTTCAATTTGATATTACATTGGTATATTAATAACATTACATGGAACATTACGGTCATATTACTGTAATGTCATGTGTTACTTAGGTGATATTTAAGAATAACCTAGATGTTCCCCATTTCTATACAATTAGGGTATCCCTAGGTCCCTAGGATATTTGTACTATCCAAATTTGAATCAGTGATAAGTCGCTGATTAAGTACCCGGTAAGAAGCGTAGAATTGAAAAGAATTTAAAAGTTGTATTCTTCTTAATAGGCGAATTTATATCTGAGCTCTATTCCACGGGAACCACCAAAATTTCAAAAAATCTATTATTCTGAATTGACTTCACAAAAATATGAAACGCGCATTCAAAAGAATCAGAATCAACAACAAATCAGTAGAAATTTCTATTCCACTGAATTGACTCACTACCACTCAAGATTTTACTAGAAAGTGAGGTAAGGTTTCAAAACTTGTTGTTAAACATTAAACTTATGAAAACTTCTTTTAGTAAGAGCATTTTATATTTTATCGTAAGCACTTCGCGTTTTTAACCATATTTTCACTAGTTTTAATATTTAATTTTAATAGTTTAGCACTGAAATTACAATGAAATTCACACGACGTGAAACTTAACTGTCACTGCGTTTATTTTAAGACAATAACTAGAGGAGCTCCTACAGACAATTGGAAAGATTAGGCTTTTCCAAATTGTTTGTCAAAAGTTGTATTCCTTGCGCTTCTGAAATTCGAAGCAGTCTATTAAGAAGAATAAACATTTCATATTTACTCGTCGAACATTCTATTCTTTTGAATTGACTTCCTAGAATCGTTAGAAGTCAATCCAGTCAATTCAAAAGAATAGAACTCCATATTTTTTTCAAGAACTTTTAATACCATAAAACTTTGCTCATTAAGAAAAATAGAAAATTTGGATTCTTTTCTATCTGCATTCTACGCTTCTTACCAGGTAGCTATAAGTATGCAGCTGATTCAATCAGCGTATTTACCCTAATGAATCAGCGAATAGTCACTAATTTTTTAGCTTATATACGCTGATTAAATCAGCTGCATAATTATAGCTACCTAATCAGCGATTTTCCGCTGATTCATATTTAGAGATTAGGGCGTCTTTAAATAACGTTTTAAGATATTGAAGCATATGAAAATTACTTAAATGTATTGTGGAATTTGTGGGATTCATTTTTAAATGATTTACATATTAAAAAAATTGAAGTGCTCTTTTAAAGCGTTTTTGTTTAAAAGAAGCATAATCTTTTATAGTTAAAAACAATTAATGGGCGCGCGCTAGCAGAAGTTGTACTAGTTTTGTCAAAAAATGTAGCTTTAAGACTGAAAAAGTAGCTACTATCGAAAACTTAAATTTGGAGACTAAAAACTTATTTTAGACAATTCATATAGAATTCATAAAAATTTCCTTCTGTATTTCTCTTTTTTCCTGATTTCCATCAAAAATGTTTTTTTCATGGTAATAACTTCAATTCTAAAGTCTTCTACACTTCAATTGAATACTAAAAAAATTGTATCAGAATTTTTGAAAATAATTTCTTTCTTTCTAAGAATGTTAATAAAACTTTAGGAAATAATTACAATGTTTAAATAAAATTCAAAATTTGTTTACTCGACAACAGGAACCATCCTCGACAATTGGTACGTTTACCCTATAAAAGTAATTGAGTTCCTGCAACGAATTTTATTATTTATGAAAATAATTGAATTCTTGTAAGGAATTCTATTAAATTTTTTAAATAATTGAATTCCTGGGAAAAATTTTATAATTTGTAAAAACAAGTAAATGCTTTTTTTCATTTTCTAAAAATTTATTATTTATTATTTATGAAAACAATAATTTAATTATTATAAACAAATGTAAAAAATTTAGAATGTAATTAATTTTTTTCAAAGAATTTTATTCAAAATATTTAAATAAATGATTTCATTCGTAAAAATTTCTTGAAAATTGTATTTTACACAATTAAAATACTTTGAAAATTGTATTATATTTATGATTTTTTTGAATTTTATAGATTTGTTCGGCGAATTAAATTAAAATTGCATTAAAAATAATTCAATTCGTATACAGAATTTTAATAAAATTTTTTAAAAATAATAATTGAATCCTGTCGAAAAATTTTATTAAAAGTAATCGTAAAAATGTAATAAATAGTAGATTTTAGTAGATGAGTGCGAATAGCCTGAGTTTATGCCAATAATTCAAACTTAAAAGAACAAGATTTTTGCTTTTCTATGAAATACGAAATTTAAAATATATTAATATTAATTATTGACCGACAGATTGGCTCAGTCGGATAGATGCCTGGCGTTGGTGGTCGTTTAAGGACCAAGGGTATAAGTACCCTTGGTTCGCGCCCACTTGGCTTGGTATTTTTCCGGCACGTGAGACAATCTGAGCGGGAGGTTTGACGTCGAGGTATAATGATGTGCACCGTCGATTATTATCCGGTACACACCATTAGAACTCGACTGTCGATAAACCGGTTGTACTCAGAGAGGTTTTCTACAGTTTTCCCTCTTCTCTGGCGAGAAAACCCATTGACGGGTGGTCCATAGTCTGTCAAAGTTCCCTAATTTCGATTGTCCCTAATTCGATTTGACCACCTATGGCTAAATTCACTATGATAATGAAATATCACGGTAATACAAACTATGTAGAAGGAAAGCGGCAGTAAAAAATGGAAAATGTCGGTAACTGAATATAAATAAAGTGATCTATAGATGGAGCTGTAACTTTTTTTTTTAATTTAATTCATTCATTCTAAATAAATTATCATTTGATTAAAATAATTATTTTTATTTTAATATAAATTAAAATAAATAATAATAATTAAAAATTATTAAATAAGAATAATAAACAATTAAATTTAGAATTAATTACATTAATGAATTAAATTGTATTAATTTAATTAATATTCAATTAAATAATAATGATTATTTATTTAATTTAAATTATTTATTTTAAAAAATTAAATAATAACAAATTTTATAAATAAATAAATTGTATATAAAAATAATAACATAAAATAATAATAATATGCAATATAAATACTATTAATAAATAAGTAATGATTAAATGTAAATAATAAAATAAATAAAACACAATTAAATAATCGTAGTCAAAATTATTTTTTTCATTTTTATAGATTTTAATTGAATAATTAAATTAATTAAAGTAATTATTAACCTTTTAAAATAAAATATTAATAAAAAAACAGAAAAAATTAATTTTACAAATAATAGTATTTAAAATTGTATTCTGATAATTAAAAAAAAATAATAATATTCAAAATAATAGAAATAATTATTCAATATGAATAATTTTTATTTTATTTTACTGCCTATTTATGATTCTTTTAATTGTTTATTTAATTGAATTAATTGTAATTAAATTACCAATTAATAAAAATAAATATTTTTTTAATAGAATATAAATTAACATTAAATAACAATTTTTTTTCCTCTAAATAATAAGTATAATATTATTAATATGTATATTAAATATTTTGTAAATAAATAAATTTGTAATAATTAAAATAAAAAATAACAATATTAATAAGCAATAAAAACAATAATAAAAAATGTATATGTATAAATAAATAAATGCAAATGAATAATTGTAATTCATATGGATAATACGTATAATTAATTATAATTACCTTGATTTTATTATTATTTGATTTATTAAAAAAATATTGTTTTTAAATTTTAAGAAATTTTTTGCATATTTAAAGAAAATAGATTTATGTAAGTAACAATAATTAAAGTATCCTTAGGAAAAATTTAAAAATTGTATTCTTTATTAATTATAATTGATGGTGGCAGGTAAGTAAATTGTAGATAATAAAATTAATTGTATTATATATTGTACTCATTCTATTCAAAAATTTGTTTACTTTTTTTAATTTTATAAATGGTAATGGTACTTTAACGAAAATATTATATAATGTGCCATTTTCATTAACTTTTTTTTAATTTCTTCCTTTTTTTAGCACATTTTTTGTGCCTTATAGATATCAAAAGTATCTTGATTTCTATAATCAAGACTCCTTGATACAACACTCCTTTTTGCGTTGAAGTAACGACGAGTAATTATATATAATGATGAGAAGATAGATAAATTGTTTAAGGTCAGGTAAATAGATACACCAAAAAAAATTCTTGTTTTAAGCGGATCCTTTTTATTTTAAAGCATATTTTCCTCTTGAATATGGCTCAAAAATAATCCTATCATTTTAACAAAATTATTTTCCTTTTTCTCTCTAAATCTGAATTAGTAGAAAATTAGTAATGAAATGACGAAAAGTCGTCCACCAAATAATTTAGTAATAATTTTACTAACAAATAGTATTATTTTACTAATTATTAGTAGAGTTTTACTAAATGTTTAGTAGAATTCTACTAACAATTAGTAGAACTGTTTTATTGAAAGCATTAGAAGTCGATAAGACAGTTTCACTAATTCATTTAGTGAAATTCTACTAAAAGATTTGTAAAATTTTACTAAAAATAAGTAATATCGTAATATCCTATTAATTGAAAAGGGGAAAGTCGTCCATGAAAACTACTGAAGTGAGTGAGTGAGAATATTCCTCTTAAAATAAGTGGAAAATTCTTTTAGATGAAGTGTAATATTCTTGATTGAAGAGAAATTTTCCTCTTAAAATAAGAATATTTTTTTCATTAATTTGAATTTTCTCATTTCTTATTCTCCTTGCATCTCGGCTGCCAGCGCAGATAGTAGTCTAGTTGTTCAAATACGCTTATATGTGGTGTATTTAACAATTTTATAACCAGTTTTGATTGTCTTCCATCATTTGTGATGATGTTGAAATTATACATTTTTCTTCCTCTTTGACGTCTGTAAATAATTTTGAAGCATTAAAATATTATTACTAGTGGAATTTTAGTATTATTTAAGTTTGTTGGTTTTTAAAAGTTTAAATTATATTTTGTATCCAGTTTTATTGTTTCTACTCCGGCAGACATAGATGAAGGTAAGTAAAATAAAATAAAAGTAAGTAAAAAATTAAATAATTTTATATAATGTAATTTTACATGTGTTTCAACGAAAATCATTTTTTACAAAATAAATTATACATATGATTTTATATTACCTTTTTCGCATTTTATTAGAAGCAGGAATTTTTTTTGGTTTAGCATCTTTTTTTTATAATGTTGTACCATCTTTTCTCAACACTTGATAATAGTGGAATTAAAAAAAGGTTTCTTATAATTTTCATAAATAAAAAAAAGATGCTAAACCAAAAAAAATTCTTGCTTCTAATAAAATGCGAAAAAGGTAATATAAAATCATATGTATAATTTATTTTGTAAAAAATGATTTTCGTTGAAACACATGTAAAATTACATTATATAAAATTATTTAATTTTTTACTTACTTTTATTTTATTTTACTTACCTTCATCTATGTCTGCCGGAGTAGAAACAATAAAACTGGATACAAAATATAATTTAAACTTTTAAAAACCAACAAACTTAAATAATACTAAAATTCCACTAGTAATAATATTTTAAATCTTCAAAATTATTTACAGATGTCAAAGAGGAAGAAAAATGTATAATTTCAACATCATCACAAATGATGGAAGACAATCAAAACTGGTTATAAAATTGTTAAATACACCACATATAAGCGTATTTGAACAACTAGACTACTATCTGCGCTGGCAGCCGAGATGCAAGGAGAATAAGAAATGAGAAAATTCAAATTAATGAAAAAAATATTCTTATTTTAAGAGGAAAATTTCTCTTCAATCAAGAATATTACACTTCATCTAAAAGAATTTTCCACTTATTTTAAGAGGAATATTCTCACTCACTCACTTCAGTAGTTTTCATGGACGACTTTCCCCTTTTCAATTAATAGGATATTACGATATTACTTATTTTTAGTAAAATTTTACAAATCTTTTAGTAGAATTTCACTAAATGAATTAGTGAAACTGTCTTATCGACTTCTAATGCTTTCAATAAAACAGTTCTACTAATTGTTAGTAGAATTCTACTAAACATTTAGTAAAACTCTACTAATAATTAGTAAAATAATACTATTTGTTAGTAAAATTATTACTAAATTATTTGGTGGACGACTTTTCGTCATTTCATTACTAATTTTCTACTAATTCAGATTTAGAGAGAAAAAGGAAAATAATTTTGTTAAAATGATAGGATTATTTTTGAGCCATATTCAAGAGGAAAATATGCTTTAAAATAAAAAGGATCCGCTTAAAACAAGAATTTTTTTTGGTGTATCTATTTACCTGACCTTAAACAATTTATCTATCTTCTCATCATTATATATAATTACTCGTCGTTACTTCAACGCAAAAAGGAGTGTTGTATCAAGGAGTCTTGATTATAGAAATCAAGATACTTTTGATATCTATAAGGCACAAAAAATGTGCTAAAAAAAGGAAGAAATTAAAAAAAAGTTAATGAAAATGGCACATTATATAATATTTTCGTTAAAGTACCATTACCATTTATAAAATTAAAAAAAGTAAACAAATTTTTGAATAGAATGAGTACAATATATAATACAATTAATTTTATTATCTACAATTTACTTACCTGCCACCATCAATTATAATTAATAAAGAATACAATTTTTAAATTTTTCCTAAGGATACTTTAATTATTGTTACTTACATAAATCTATTTTCTTTAAATATGCAAAAAATTTCTTAAAATTTAAAAACAATATTTTTTTAATGAATCAAATAATAATAAAATCAAGGTAATTATAATTAATTATACGTATTATCCATATGAATTACAATTATTCATTTGCATTTATTTATTTATACATATACATTTTTTATTATTGTTTTTATTGCTTATTAATATTGTTATTTTTTATTTTAATTATTACAAATTTATTTATTTACAAAATATTTAATATACATATTAATAATATTATACTTATTATTTAGAGGAAAAAAAATTGTTATTTAATGTTAATTTATATTCTATTAAAAAAATATTTATTTTTATTAATTGGTAATTTAATTACAATTAATTCAATTAAATAAACAATTAAAAGAATCATAAATAGGCAGTAAAATAAAATAAAAATTATTCATATTGAATAATTATTTCTATTATTTTGAATATTATTATTTTTTTTTAATTATCAGAATACAATTTTAAATACTATTATTTGTAAAATTAATTTTTTCTGTTTTTTTATTAATATTTTATTTTAAAAGGTTAATAATTACTTTAATTAATTTAATTATTCAATTAAAATCTATAAAAATGAAAAAAATAATTTTGACTACGATTATTTAATTGTGTTTTATTTATTTTATTATTTACATTTAATCATTACTTATTTATTAATAGTATTTATATTGCATATTATTATTATTTTATGTTATTATTTTTATATACAATTTATTTATTTATAAAATTTGTTATTATTTAATTTTTTAAAATAAATAATTTAAATTAAATAAATAATCATTATTATTTAATTGAATATTAATTAAATTAATACAATTTAATTCATTAATGTAATTAATTCTAAATTTAATTGTTTATTATTCTTATTTAATAATTTTTAATTATTATTATTTATTTTAATTTATATTAAAATAAAAATAATTATTTTAATCAAATGATAATTTATTTAGAATGAATGAATTAAATTAAAAAAAAAAGTTACAGCTCCATCTATAGATCACTTTATTTATATTCAGTTACCGACATTTTCCATTTTTTACTGCCGCTTTCCTTCTACATAGTTTGTATTACCGTGATATTTCATTATCATAGTGAATTTAGCCATAGGTGGTCAAATCGAATTAGGGACAATCGAAATTAGGGAACTTTGACAGACTATGGGGTGGTCCAGGCGTAATGCGAGTACTCCTAATAAAGTCGGCTGTAGACGCAAATTAGGTGATCTGAATAAGGTGATCTGAAAGTCGTATTCAAAATTGTAGAATTAGATTCAGAAAAAAATTCTAAGACAGCACTTTTTCTTTTTTTTGCGAAATTCTAAATAGTTTTAAAATAAATTTAAATTAAATGGATTGAAAAGTCACGATAAATGTAAAGCATTTGAACACCATTTTTGTCATGCGACAAACTTCTCTATGAAAAAAGTAAACAGAAGGAATGACTGACTTCTGCCTAAATGATATGGAGTGATATGAATCAATTGTTAAAGAAATTCACCAAAAAGTTAAAAGATATTTTATATTTGAATTGTAGAGAAGAACTTGAATTGCGAAGTAACGTGCGCATGAAATAAAAATAAATAAAATATTAAAAAGGTTAGTATAAATTAGTAAAACTATATTAAAAATTCATGTTGATTAAAAAAGGTTAACTTGTTATAAAATGAAAAATGTATGTAACGTGAAAATTGTATAATTTATTAAAAAATGTGTTAGACATTAAAATTAATGAAGGTAAATGAAAGTAAATATTTTACAAAGTAAAATAGGTAATTGGCAAATCATTTCCAGGTTGAAATATATCTATAATTAACATTTATAATTTAAAAACAAAGGTTAAATAGAATAAAAATATGTATTGAAAATAATTAAATCTATTTTTATTAGGAATGTTTATTAAATAATATTATTAAGTTAATTTATTTCAAAATTTATTTCTGAAAATTTTTCTATTTTATTTCTCATGTAAATATTAGAACAAAAATTGGTAAATTTATTTTTTGTTCCAGGATAAGAAAATATGGTAATGAGTGAAAAGCATGTGAAAAATTAATTTTATTTTCAAAAAGCTGTTTCCTGTGTGATGAAAGCGATAACAAATATATATAACAACAAAATTAAAAATTAAAAAAGAAGAAGTTAAAATCAATTTGTAAATTGTCATAAGTTTTATAAATAAACAAAACTTGTTTGGAAATTCATTTTCACTATTTTTGTATAATTAAAAAAAATGTATTAATTAATTAACTAATTAATTAAAACATTTTAAAAAATATATAAAATAAATAAAAGATAAATAAATAATAAATTTAATAAATAAACAAAACTTGTTTGAAAATTCATTTTCACTATTTTTGCATAATTAAAAAAACTGTTTTAATTAATTAATTAACTAATTAATTAAAACATAAAATTAATTAATTTTTTGAGAATGTTCTCTGACAATTAAATTTAATATTCAAAGGAAAAAAATCCAATATAAAATATTGTTGAAGTCCACTTTTTTACAATTCAATTTTACGTAATTGAAATAATTTAAATTTAAATTACACAATGCAATACATAAAGAATTTTATCGACATTTAAATTTTTTTTTTGAATTTTCACATTTTTCAGTTTTCTGATACGGGCGGGTAGAAACACTGGCTATTAAAAGTTTATTAAAAAAATTCTTAATGGTTAAAATTTGAAAAGCAATAATCCCTTTTTAATTACAGAGAAAGAAAAAAACATTTGGTCGAAAATTGTTCCAGTTATGAATTTTTTTTTGACTTTTTTACATTTTTCGGTTTTTTGAAACGGGCGGGTGAGAAAGTTGGCTATTAAAAGATTATAAAAAAAAATTCCCAGTGGTCACCATTTGAAGAGCAATAATTCCTCTTTAATTTCTGACATTGAAAAAAAAATTGGTCGAAAATTGTTCGATTTATGAATTTCTTTCGTATTTTTTCAAATTTTTCTGGTTTTTGATCCGGGTGGGTGAGAACGCTGGTTATTAAATTTTTCTTTTTTAAAATCGCAATGATCACATTTTGCAGAGCATTAGTTCCTCTTTAATTTCTGTCAAAAGAAAAAAAATTTGGTCAAAAATTGTTCCAATTATGGATTTTTTTTACTTCTTCAAATTTTTCGGTTTTTTGATACGGGCGGGTGGGAACGCTGATGGATATTAAAAGATTATTAAAAAAAATGCACAATGGTCAAATTATAAAATGCAATAATTCTTTTTTAATTTCTGATAAAGGAAAAAAAATTGGTTGAAAATTATTCATGTTATTTATTTATTTCTGTACATTTGTATACCCGCGGTCCTGTCGAACCGCGGGTTTTGATTTATTTTTTTATTTTTTCGAAACCAAATATTTCGAACTTGCTATGGACTCAAAACATGTCACCGTTGTAGTGTTTTTCGATTTTTCGAAGGCATTTCCTTCTGTGAATCATAATTTACTAATTGATAAATTGCATTCCTTTAAGTTATCGGAATCAGTTTGTAAATGGTTTGAGTCTTATCTGAGTTTCACATTTCAAAGGGTGGTTAATGGGCGTAATGAGTTCTCTGAATGGGATAATGTTAAATGCGGGGTTCCACAGGGTGCTTTTTTTTAATTTTTATATGTTAAGCAACATTTGACATACATAGACTTCATATTTCAATATGTTAGGCTCGTATAACAATGTTGGCTAGAAAAATGTATTGCGCATTCGAGAAACTCATAGAAAACTACTGCGCAGGAGTTAAAAATATAAATAAATTAATTGAGGAAACTGTGTAGGATCCTTTACGGGTTCCTTACAGGATCCTTTATACTTAAGTACCTGCAGTTTACAAAACTGTAAAGGTTCCTGTGCAGGAACCTTTACAAAGTTTCCTGTACATGATCCTGCAAGTGTTCCTGTACAGGAACCTTTACAGAAATCTTTGATAGCTAGGGTTCCTGCATCGGAACCTGCACAGGAACCTTGTCCCAATTTCCTGCACGGGATCCGGTCGGGATCCTGTACAGGACGGGTACGGGATCCGGTCGGGATCCTGCACAGGACCTGCACAGGATCCCGAGAGGATCCTTTAAGGATCCTGTACGGGGATTTTAACCTGGGTTTCAGATCTGGGAAGTGGATTAAAATATTGTAGATATCATAAGTATGCTGACGACTTTAAGTTCTATTTGTCTGGTCCATTGTCATTGCTCCCTGATATGTTTAAAAGGATACAAATCGATATTGATTACGTTGTACAGTGGGCCTATGATAATGGACTTACTCTCAACTCGGATAAGACTCAGGCCATGCTAATATCATCATCGAGAAGCCCTGCAACTGTGACGTTCTCCCCCCTTATGGTAGGAAAGAACCCAATTATCTTTAGAGAAACAGTAAAGGACTTGGGATTAATATTAAATTGTCATTTATCATGGAAGGAGCACGTGGGCAGCATCACTCGTAATACGTACATAGTATTACAACAACTTAATATGTAGAAGCAAGGACTCTTTCCCAACTGAAACTCGTCTTCTACTTGTCAAGACACTTATCTTCCCATTTTTTGATTATTGTTGTCCAGTGTATGATGATATTACTGATGAATTAAATTCTAAACTGGAGAGATCTTTGAATGCTTGCATACTTTTTATGTATAACTTGCCAAAAAGAGGACATATTTCGACATATTAAAAAAAATTCAAATGTCGATAAAATTCAAATCCGAGCTAATCTAGCAAAACTGAAATAGGTTTTTGCTAGTTTTGATAAGTACTTTCAGGAAAAGAAGTCAAAAATTAGTGCACATTCGATGACCTCAAAAAAGTTGCACTGTGTTATTATGTTCAGAAACATTAAATGTAAATAAAATTTAATAAATTTATTGCAGTCGTTCCATATTATCTATTTTTCATGGTGAGTCGAACCTGCAAAACTAAATTTCGAAACGTTAATTTTATATCATTTTTATATTTTTATATAAAAATTTAATTTTTTGCAAATTTAAATTATCTATGAGTCAAATTTGTACCTATTTAGGTTCTCTTTGTAATGGATTGATCATATGAGATATTATTTTTTTAGTTATGAGCAAAAAAGCTAAGATGTGTCAAACTACAAGCCTTTCCCCTAAATAATGATTTTAATGAAAAAGTTTTCATTCATATAGTTTACCTTTCATATATTTTGCCTTTCGCATATTTTGCCTTTATGAATTTTTCATTAATTTTATTTAGATGGCCCTTTAAATTTCAAACATAGCAAATTAATATCAAAGTTTACAAACTATAAAAATCATTCATTTCAAAGTTAACTAGAATTGCCCTTTCTTACAAAATGACCAAAAAACTAGTTCTCGATATGATCCTTAAAATAGTCCTAAAATAAGTCTTCGATATAATCCTAAAAATGGTCCTCAAACAAATCCTCAATATAATCCAGAAACTAGCCTTCAAATAATTCCTCAATTGGACCAAAACGCAAGTCCTGAAAAGAGTCCTCAATCTAAAAATAAAAATAGACCTACAACAAGTTCTTAATCTCACCCACAAACTAGTACTGCAAGAAGTCATAGATATCATACTAAAACTAGTCCTAAATCAAGTCCTCAATTTGATCCAAAAATTAGTCCTAGAACCAGTTCTTAATCTGATCCTAAAACAAGTCATAAAATAAGTGCTGAAATAAGTTCTAGATATGATCCTAAAACAAGTACTGAATTAAGACCTCAATCTGATCCTAATTCTTAGATATTATCATAGAACTTGTCCTCAAACAAGTCCACAATCTGATCCAAAAACAAGTCCTGAAACAAGTCCTAGACATGATCCTAAAAGTAGTCATTAAACAAGTACTAAATCAGATCCTAAAACTAGTCCTCAAACAATTCCTGAAACAAGTCCTAAATCTACTCCTAAAATTAGTTTTTAAATAATTCCTCAATCTGATCCTAAACCAAGTCCTCAAACAATTCCTCAATCCAATCCTAAAACCAGTACTGAAATAAGTCCTAGAAATAATACTAAAAGTCATCATTAAACAAGTCCTAAAGCTGATCCTAAACCTTGTCCTCAATCAAATCTTCAATTTGAACTTAAACTATTCCTGAATTAAGTGCTAGATATGATACTAATACAAGTCGTAAAACAAGTCCTAAATCTGATCTTAAAACTAGTCTTTAAACAAGTCCTCAATTTGATCCTAAAACTTGTCCCTAAACAATTTCTTAATCTGATCCTAAAACTTGTCCTCAAACAAGTCCTCAATCTGTTCCTAAAACAAGTCCTGAAACAAGTCCTAAATCTGATCCTAAAACTAGTTCACAAACAATTTCTCAATTTGATCCTAAAACCAGTCCTGAAATAAGTCCACAATCTGTTCCTAAAACAAGTTCTCAAACATTTCCTCAATCTGATCCTAAAACTTGTCTCTGAACAATTCCTTAATCCAATCCTATAACAAGTTCTAAATCTGATTCTAAAACTAGTCCTTAAACAAGTCCTCAATCTTTTCCTAAAACAAGTCCTGAAACAAGTCCTAAATCTGATCCTAAAACTAGTTCTCAAACAATTCCTCAATCTGATCCTAAAACCAGTCCTGAAATAAGTCCACAATCTGTTCCTAAAACTAGTCTTTCAACAAGTCCTCAATCTGAACCTAACATTTGTCCCTAAGCAAATCCTTAATCTGATCTTAAAACAAGTCCTGAGACAAGTCCTAAATCTGAACCTAAAACTTTTCCTTAAAAAGTTCTTAATCTGTCCTACAACAAGTCCCAAAATAATCCTAAATATGATCCTAAAACTAGACCTCAATGTGATCCTAAAACTAGTTTTCAAACAATTCCTCAATCTGATCCTAAAACCAGTCCTGAAAGAAGTCCACAATCTGTTCCTAAAACAAGTTCTCAAACATTTCCTCAATCTGTTCCTAAAACAAATCCTGAAACAAGTCCTAAAACAAGTCCTAAATCTGATCCTAAAACTAGTATTCAAACAATTCCTCAATCTGATCCTAAAACCAGTCCTGAAATAAGTCCACAATCTGTTTCTAAAACAAGTTCTCAAACATTTACTCAATCTGATCCTAAAACTTGTCTCTGAACAATTCCTTAATCCAATCCTATAACAAGTTCTAAATCTGATCCTAAAACTAGTCCTTAAACAAGTCCTCAATCTTTTCCTAAAACAAGTCCTGAAACAAGTCCTAAATCTGATCCTAAAACTAGTTCTCAAACAATTCCTCAATTTGATCCTAAAACAAGTCCTAAAACAAGTCCTAAATCTGATCCTAAAACTAGTTTTGCAACAATTCCTCAATCTGATCCTAAAACCAGTCCTGAAATAAGTCCACAATCTGTTCCTAAAACTAGTCTTTCAACAAGTCCTCAATCTGAACCTAACATTTGTCCCTAAGCAATTCCTTAATCTGATCTTAAAACAAGTCCTGAGACAAGTCCAAATTTTGAACCTAAAACTTTTCCTTAAAAAGTTCTTAATCTGTTCTACAAGAAGTACCAAAATAATCCTAAATATGATCCTAAAACTAGACCTCAATGTGATCCTAAAACTAGTTTTCAAACAATTCCTCAATCTGATCCTAAAACCAGTCCTGAAATAAGTCCACAATCTGTTCCTAAAACAAGTTCTCAAACATTTTCTCAATCTGTTCCTAAAACAAATCCTGAAACAAGTCCTAAATCTAATCCTACAACTAGTTCACAAACAATTTCTCAATTTGATCCTAAAACAAGTCCAAAACAAGTCCTAAATCTAATCCTAAAACTAGTTCATATACAAGTCCTAAATCTGATCCTAAAACTAGTCCACAAACAATTCCTCAATGTGATCCTAAAACAAGTCCTCAAACCGTTTCTCAATCTAATCCTAAAACAAGTTCTGAAGTAAGTGCTAGATATGATCCTAAAACTGGTTCTTAAACAATTCCTCAATTTGATCCTAAAACAAGTCCTAAAACAAGTCCTAAATCTGATCCTAAAACTAGTATTCAAACAACTCCTCAATCTGATCCTAATACCAGTCCTGAAATAAGTCCACAATCTGTTCCTAAAACAAGTTCTCAAACATTTACTCAATCTGATCCTAAAACTTGTCTCTGAACAATTCCTTAATCCAATCCTATAACAAGTTCTAAATCTGATCCTAAAACTAGTCCTTAAACAAGTCCTCAATCTTTTCCTAAAACAAGTCCTGAAACAAGTCCTAAATCTGTTCCTAAAACAAGTTCTCAAACATTTCCTCAATCTGATCCTAAAACCAGTCCTCAAACCATTTCTCAATCTTATCCTCAAACAAGTTCTGAAATAAGTGCTAGATATTATCCTAAAACTAGTTCTCAAACAATTCCTCAATTTGATCCTAAAACAAGTCCAAAAACAAGTCCTAAATCTGATCCTAAAACTAGTTTTGCAACAATTCCTCAATCTGATCCTAAAACCAGTCCTGAACAATTCCTTAATCCAATCCTATAACAAGTTCTAAATCTGATCCTAAAACTAGTCCTTAAACAAGTCCTCAATCTTTTCCTAAAACAAGTCCTGAAACAAGTCCTAAATCTGATCCTAAAACTAGTTCTCAAACAATTCCTCAATTTGATCCTAAAACAAGTCCAAAAACAAGTCCTAAATCTGATCCTAAAACTAGTTTTGCAACAATTCCTCAATCTGATCCTAAAACCAGTCCTGAAATAAGTCCACAATCTGTTCCTAAAACTAGTCTTTCAACAAGTCTTTAATCTGAACCTAACATTTGTCCCTAAGCAATTCCTTAATCTGATCTTAAAACAAGTCCTGAGACAAGTCCTAAATCTGAACCTAAAACTTTTCCTTAAAAAGTTCTTAATCTGTCCTACAAGAAGTACCAAAATAATCCTAAATATGATCCTAAAACTAGACCTCAATGTGATCCTAAAACTAGTTTTCAAACAATTCCTCAATCTGATCCTAAAACCAGTCCTGAAATAAGTCCACAATCTGTTCCTAAAACAAGTTCTCAAACATTGCCTCAATCTGTTCCTAAAACAAATCCTGAAACAAGTCCTAAATCTGATCCTACAACTAGTTCACAAACAATTTCTCAATTTTATCCTAAAACAAGTCCAAAACAAGTCCTAAATCTAATCCTAAAACTAGTTCATATACAAGTCCTAAATCTGATCCTAAAACTAGTCCACAAACAATTCCTCAATGTGATCCTAAAACAAGTCCTCAAACCGTTTCTCAATCTAATCCTAAAACAAGTTCTGAAGTAAGTGCTAGATATGATCCTAAAACTGGTTCTCAAACAATTCTTCAATGTGATCCTAAAACAAGTCCTGAAACAAGTCCTAAATCTGATCCTAAAACTAGTTCTCAAACATTTCCTCAATCTGATCCTAAAACTTGTCCTCAAACAAGTCCTCAATCTGTTCCTAAAACAAGTCCTGAAACAAGTCCTAAATCTGATCCTAAAACTAGTTCACAAACAATTTCTCAATCTAATCCTCAAACAAGATCTGAAATAAGTGCTAGATTTGTCCCTAAGCAATTCCTTAATCTGATCTTAAAACAAGTCCTGAGACAAGTCCTAAATCTAAACCTAAAACTTGTCCTTAAAAAAGTTCTTAATCTGTCCTACAACAAGTCCCAAAATAATCCTAAATATGATCCTAAAACTAGTCCTTAAACTAGACCTCAATGTGATCCTAAAAATATTCCTGAAACAAGTCCTAAATCCGATCCTAAAACTAGTTCTCAAACATTTTCTCAATCTGATCCTAAAACTTGTCCTCAAACAAGTCCTCAATCTGTTCCTAAATAAGTCCTGAAACAAGTCCTTAATCTGATCCTACAACTAGTTTACAAACAATTTCTTTTTTTTATCCTAGAACAAGTCCTAAAACAAGTCCTAAATCTAATCCTAAAACTAGTTCTTAAACAAGTCCTCAATCTGATCCTAAAACAAGTCCTCAAACAAGTCCTCAATCTGTTCCTAAAACAAGTCCTGAAACAAGCCCTAAATCTGATCCTAAAACTAGTTCAGAAACAATTTCTCAATTTGATCCTAAAACAAGTCCTAAATCTAATCCTAAAACTAGTTCTTAAACAAGTCCTAAATCTGATCCTAAAACTAGTCCTCAAACAATTCCTCAATGTGATCCTAAAACAAGTCCTTAAACCATTTCTCAATCTAATCCTAAAACAAGTTCTGAAATAAGTGCTAGATATGATCCTAAAACTAGCCCTCAAACAATTCCTCAATCTGATCCTAAAACAAGTCCTGAAACAAGTCCTCAATCTGTTCCTAAAACAAGTCCTGAAACAAGTCCTAAATCTGATCCTAAAACTAGTTCTCATACAAATCCTAAAACAAGTCCTCAATCTGATCCTAAGACCAGTCCTGAAATAAGTCCATAATCTGTTCCTAATGCTAGTCTTTCAACAAGTCCTCAATCTTATACTAAAACTTGTCTCTGAAAAATTCCTTAATCCAATCCTAAAACAAGTCCTAAATCAGATCCTAAAACTAGTTCTCAAACAATTCCTCAATTTGATCCTAAAACAAGTCCTAAAACAAGTCCTAGATATTTTACTAAAATTAGTCATTAAACAAGTCCTAAATCTGATCCTAAAACTTGTCCTTAAACAATTATTCAATCTGATACTAAAACTTGTCGTTAAACAATTCCACAATCTGATCCTAAAAGTAGTCCTTAATTTGATTCTAAAATAAGTCCTGAAATAAGTCATACATATGATCCTAAAACATGTCCTTAAACAAGTCTTTAATCTGATCCTTAAATAAGTCTTGATATGAGTCCTACATATGATCCTATTACTAGTCATCAAACAAGTCCAAAATTTGATCCTAAAGCAAGTTGTGAATTATGTCCTAGATATGATCCTAAAACTAGTGCTTAAAAAATCTTTAATCTGGTCCTAAAACAAGTCCTAAGATAAATCCTATATATAATCTTAAAACTAGTCCTGATTCAATCCTCGATATGATCCTAAAAGAAGTTTTGAAACAAGGCTTTGATACGATTCTAAAACTAGTTCTGTAATAAGTTCTTAACCTCATCCTAAAACTAGTCCTGAAATAAGTCCTTAATCTGATCCAAAATTAGTCCTTAATCCGATCCTAAACCTTGTTCTCAAGTAAGTCTTTGATATGATCCTGAGACTAGTTCTCAAGTGGGTCATATTTTTTGTAATTTTACCATTTTTTTCATCAAATTTTTTTAGTTTTGAATCATGGGAAGAGGCTGGAAGAGTATGGAGAGAGTATGAGTGTAAGCCAGAATTAATTTTCGTAATTTTTCCAGTTTTTTCATCAAATTTTTTGTTTTTTGAACAATGTAGAGAATCTGGAAAGTGTGACGGATAAATTTTTTGTGATGTTTCAAGTTTGTCTTTAATTTTTTTTTTTAATTTTCGAACATTAAGGAAGGTTTGAAAAATTTTTTTTCGAATGTATGCTGCGAGCTTTAGTGTATCTTTTATTAGTCAATACAGTTAGGAAAGCTTATACACAACTTCAATAGCTCGATGTAATAAAGAATTTTTAATCTTTGACAAATTTATTACAAACAATTTTTGTAGTGAACGTTATGTGTACACAGAGAGGCATGCAGCGTTGATGCAGACGTTTTCGCCAATAATTTTTATTTTTAAGAGTGGTAAAGTTGTCTGCTCTGTTAACCAGAAAGAAAAATGCTTTCATCATGTTTTTCAAGGTGTTTATTTTAAATTGTCACTTCTGTTACGTAACCTGACTTGGAAAAATATTAATCTCACATATTATGAACTCGTAATTGATTAACAATAATTTCCTAATTTGTTATTTAATTACAAATTGTAATTAGAAATATTATTATGGAAGTAAATTCTTGTGTTGCAATAGAGGTGGGTCAATGTAAATACATGGACTTCTAAGTGAGACTAGAGTATCAGTTGAGAAAATAAATTGTTGTTTAATCAAAACAAATTATGTTTATAACATGTGTATTAATGCAAACGAGTATTTTAGTTTTACATTGACGCTACAATGTAATCAGAATTATTTTGAATTAATATTAGAAGTTTAAAAAAACGATTCAAAAATGACTACTCTTTCTTACAATAAATTGTATTTAAATAAAAGAGGGAAGAAAATTTAAATTACTTAGTCCAGAATTATTTAATAAATTTTATTAAAGGTAACGTGATACAATATTTGGATGATTCAATCTAAATTTTTTAATTGAATAAAAATTTTAAAATCTTAATTTTTTCTTAAATTATCACAAAATTTAGTCACACACTTCTTAAATTCTGTTGTTGTAAAATTTTTCGTACTTTTATCAGTAACATAATCTGCAATAAAATTATATTATATTAAAAACACGCATTTTAAAATAATTGAAGACCTTTACGGAATAATGATATTGCACATTTTAACATAAACGCAATTGCAATGAAAATATGTGCATGTATTATTGAATTATATGCCTAAATGTACTGTTCCTTGAAGGGCTAATTAGCCCTAGGAACTTTAACTAAATAAGTAAATAAATAAATGAATAAAAATGTGTAATTAAATATATAAAGTATGAAAATAATTTATTTTTGCTTCCTCTTAAAGGCAGCGTTATTTTAAAGTATACATTTGATCAAAATTTATTAAATTAATCGCTATTTCTATTTTCCACAAAAAATTCAAATTTTATCTCAACACTTTAAAATATTTATTCTATAATAAAAAATTAAGTAATTGGTATATATTATATTGAGAAAGCTAAATGATCATGAAATGAACAACTTTTTATTACATATTATAGTAGGAATAACATTATGGAACAAATAATAGATTTGAAATTGTAAGCATTTTTAAATGTGCCATTGTCTTTATTCAGTTGAGGTCTTTAAATAAATTCAAATAAATTAATTAATTAAATTAAATTAATTGGTGAAATATTGTCAGCAAAATTTTATTGAGATATAATTGTGGCAACCATAACATTTTTGAAGCAATTTTTGTGACAAGCTTGTTAGAAAAGTTTGAGCCAAACTTGCTGGAAGGTTATAAACGTTTTCTTGACTTTCACCTGGTGTTAACATTAAAAAACACCGAAAACAGCCAAAGTGAACTTGCGGGAAAGTATTAAAATTTACATAGCAAGCTTGCTACAAGTTTATTGCAATATTTCCTGCTATTATTACTTTGCACAGTGTCCAAAACATTCTTCGGAATTGCCTGTCGATTCCCTTTTCCAGTTCGTGACATATTCTTCAATTTTTCCTTTCCTAATAAGTATGTTAATAATGTCGTCGTCAGTTTCGTCGGTCTTCCGGTCCACTGTGTTAAATCTACTTCCTGAATTTTTGTAATTTGTAGTCCTCCTCCAATTTTAACAGTTGCAGTCCTTTCCATTTCTTCATCACGAACTGGAATAGGATGTTCTTCCTGAGACACCGTAGAACTGTCATCCTCAATTGGCTGACTGCTTTCATCAGTTTCCGATTGTTGTCCCAGAATAATTCCTTGTGAGCTGACATTCAAAGATTCTAGCCATTCTTTTGAATCTGATAATAAAACAATACTTTATATTCCAAATCGAAATTGATCAATAGCGAAACTAATAAGAATTCATAAGTGAAATTAAAGTATTGATAAATAAAAAAAATATAATTTACAAAAATAATATTAATATTTTTTTTAAATAATATATTTTTTCTAATAAAAAGAGTCTAATTGTTTACTAACATATTTAAAGAAAATATTGTTCAAAAAACTTGTCAAGTTACTAAAATAAATGTATTGATATACGATTAACTAAAGATACGTTTGACACAATTAAAAACTTATTTCATTCAATAAAATTTTGTATTAACCTGAAAAATTTATTAAAGTGTAATGTAATAAAAATAATTATAATATTAAAATAAATTTACCGTTTTCAGCAATAAGTTTACCGAGGTGTAATCTTTTTCCCCATTTAACTTTTACAATATTATTATTTTGACATTTTTTAATATCCTTTTTTTCCACAACACTTATTGTTTTTTCCTCCATCCAATAAATTAAAGCAAACATTTTATTCAATTTTTAAAACTGTCTGTAAACTGTCAACATATTATATTATTTTTATTATTTTTTTTATTCACGTTCTTATTGGTGCTTACTTCGTACTGAAAAATTTAAAAAAAAAACGAATTACTTGTTTTTATATATATTTAAAAATATCGGACAAGTACGAAATAAACTCTTACTTAAACAAAGGGTTATGTATACGTACTGAACGTTTAATTTAATTAAAAGTCAATATTTTTTCATAGCTAATACTTAGTTTTATTAAAATAAATTTTGATACTTTCGATAAAAATACAATAAATATTTCTTAGCCAAATGTAGACTTTCTATTTTTTGAGAAATTTTATTAAAAAGAGAGAAACAAAGAAGTAGAAGTTCCCAATTTATTGGAATTTTAAATTAATCATGTTTCATTCACAATTAAATTGTGTAATTTTTAGAAATTATCTCTATTTTATAAAAAAGTTAAATAAAAATTGTGCTTTTTTTAGTTATAATTCTATTTTAATAATTACTTTTTCTCTATTAGTCGTTTTACATAGGTAGGAATTCTGACAGTAATTACCCTAATTTTTTTATAGTTATTTTGAATGAAATAATTTAATTTTAAAGTAACATTATAAAACTAATCAATTCTGTATATAACACTGAAAGATTTTTTTCAATTGAATTACTCTAAAATGTTAAGATTTTTATATAATTCTAAATTTAAGAATAAGAATCCACATAAGATCTTATATAGAAAACTATAAGTCATCCTATTATATTCTCATAGGAGACTTATAGAAATCTATAAAGAACCCTATAGGAAAAAGTATGTTTTTCCTGCAGGAAATTTCTTGATAGGAACTTACATATTTTCCTATACATAATCATATAATAATTTACTTGGGATCCTTATAGGATTCCTTGAAGTTACCTATATAGGATTTTCCAGTAGGGAAATGCCTTAAACTATTATTTATTTGTTAATTAACATTGCTTGCAACAATTTAAATAAATTGTATTATGCACTATTATTTGTCTGGTAGTCATGTTAGTCTAATTTATATTGATTTCAATTATTTGTATGGAAGAATAAAAAGATGAACATGATTTTTTCTAAAAATATTTTGTAAATTGTTAACTTTGAGTAAAAAAATATAAACAATATAAAATTCAAAAATTGGTTTAGAGGAATCTCTTAGAAATTTTATCTCCTTTACTTTAAGACCAAGACCATCAAAATCCGATAAAATTTGTAGGCTCCAGACAATTTTGAAGAGTAAATTGTAAAAAATGCCAATGTGCGCGGGGCCAGTTTAACGTCATGTAAAGCAATTCAGGACGAAAAAACCCATATTTTCATTTTTAAATCCGTTAACTGGAACTCGAGTAAAAAATTTGTTAATTTAGCAGTACTAAGAAATTCAATTGTTAATAACTTTTACAAAAAAAATTTGTTTGGCCTAATATTTTCAGGGATTATTCTTGACCATATTAAGAGTCAAAAAGTAATATTTTAGTTAAAAAAGAAAATTTTTAGTTTTAGGTGATCCGTTTGAGATATTCTGACCTTATTGCGATAATTTTTTATTATTAGTAAATGAGTAAATTGTTAAATGAGAAGTGATATGATATGCACGTAAAAGAGAATAAACAAAATGCTAATAGAAATTTTTTATTTTTTAAGGTAACTGGAGAACATAATTAAGAAAAATATATAAATATATAAGTATATAAATATATAAAATTAAAAATGTAGAATATGAATTAATTATAATTTGAAAAAATTTTGTATTTAATTACATCAATGAATGTTTTTTTCATTTTAACTTTAAAATTTTTTACAATTTGAATAATTAATTTTGTAAATCAATAAATAATACGTAAAAAATATCTCTATTTGAATTCAAAATATTTAAAGTTTTGAAATTTTGGCGTAAACGATTAGCCCAATAAAAATTTTTTTCGCTGCTTCACTTTTCAAATTCGTTTGTAATCCGGAAAGGTCATCTATTTGAACCCAGCTGTTATTTCGTTTGCATACTGCTGTATAGTGACCCATTATAGATTGTGATGTAGCATTTTTC